>NW_005356674.1:6434740-6451723 GCF_000412655.1 Myotis brandtii
GAGGCCCAGAAATCAGGATTTTAAAAAGATTCCCAGGTGATTCTAATGTGCAGCCAAGGTTGAGAACCACTGGGCTAGAGGGCATTGAGAAGCCCATTTAACAGATGAGAAGACTGAGGCACAGAAAGGCAAAGTAACTCACTTAAGGTCACACAGGATACTGGGCTACAATCGGTGATCTGCAACCTGACCACATATCAGATTCTCTGGAGATGGGACCCAAATATTCATATGTAATAAAAGCTTCCCACAACCTAGAGGGTATGATGCTGAGTGAAATAACTCAAGACAGAGAAAGACATAGACCATATGATTTCACTTATACATGGAATCTACTGTAAAGAGCCAAATCAACAAACAAAACAGAAGCAGACTCATAAACATAACAAACTGTGGTTGCCAGATGGGAGGGAGTGGTTTGAGGGACTCGGTGAAAAATGGTAAAGGGATTTAGAAGTACAAATTGGTAGTTACAAAATAGTCACAGGGACATCAAGTACAGCACAGGAATATAGTCAATAACATTGTTAATGACTATTACGGTGCTGGGTGGGTACCAGAATTATTGGGGGATCCCTTTGTAAATTATATAAATGTCTAACCACTGTACACCTGGAATTAATGTAAAATAATATTGAATGTCAACTGTAGTTAAAAATTTAAAAAACAAAAAAGCTTCCCATGGTGATAGCCAGCCGGGGTTGAGGGCCATTGGCCAGGTGTAAAAAACAAAAAAGCTTCCCATTGTGATAGCCAGCCGGGGTTGAGGGCCATTGGCCAGGTGACGATGCCTACTGACCACCTGGGGATCTTGCTCACCTGCGGAGTCTGAGGCAGTGCTCTGGGTGGAGCCCACGGTTCTCCATTTCGAACAGGATCCCAGGCGATGCTCATGCTGCTGGTCCACAGATCATTGTTTGAATAACAGAGTGGCAAGTTCCTCACAATTCGTAACGCTGGCTTTCCAGAAATGTGCTTTGTTTCTCTATTTATAAAACAAACAAACAAAAAAACCCAAAAACGTAATTTAGTTACTGAGCACCTCTAATTCACCAAGCACCGCGGGAGGCACTGGGGATCCAGCAGGAAACAGAGAATGTTTCTGCCCGAGGGAGGCACTGGGGATCCAGCAGGAAACAGAGAATGTTTCTGCCCGAGGGAGGCACTGGGGATCCAGCAGGAAACAGAATGTTTCTGCCCACCAGAGCCTGCTCTCTAGGGACTGAGGGGAGTGTCAGCTCAGGCTCAAGCAGGGAGTCCTGGGATCCGGGATCAGCGCTTTGTGCTTCCACACCAGCCTGGTGACCTTGGTGAAGGTTGGGGCCCTGGCATCTTCCTTTGAGCATCAACACTGTATTATTTTCCTCCTGAAGAGTATGAATTTGGGAACCATATATTTATTTCAGATACACTCATTTGCTAAAACAACTGTAATGTGTTGGTGGGGGGCAACTTCATATATTCAAGGTTATGAAAACAGAAAATGTGTGTTGTTAGTTTTAAAAATCACAGCAACTGTAATACAAATTAAAAGTAAACTGTCCAGCATCCATGATAATACCCCCCGAAAGATGATCACAGTTTTAAAGTAGGTCAGTTTCTGGGACTGTTTCTCTAGACTGTACCTATAATAAGTGAAGTGCAAATGTTTCCATTGCTCTTGCATTTAAATGGTTTTGACATGAAAGTTTAATTAGTCTTCAAAAGGCATCCTCTGTCTGCTGCTGGGAGCCTGGGGAATCTGTAAGCCCGGCCTTTTTTTTTCTTCTTCTTCTCTCCGGAATGTCAGAGCAGCAGAGCTAGTTTATTGAAAGCTAGAATTCTCTTTCTCTTCATGTCTGGTCAGTGGTGGAGGGTGATCAAGAGAAATGCAGTCCCTGACACCCAGAAGCTGGCGTGGTACGTGTTCCCCTGGGGAAGGTAACACTGGCACAGAACATCAGCATCAGACAAGGTCACTCTGTGACCTTGGTAGATGAAGAAAAGACAAGACCACCCTGCATCCATGTCTGAATATGGACAAAACATTGTCCAGAACACAGAAATGACCAAACACCCCCTACCCTGGCTCAGATGAGTGACTGCTGGTTCTTTGTCCTCAGCTGACTCTTCCCTCTTTCTTAATAGGGGCATTAAGGCACTCAATCATAGAATTATCCTGGCACTCAAGATGGAGTTGTTGACTAGAACTCCAAATTCTTTTTTTTTGTTTTGTTACTCCTCACCTGAGGTTATTTTTCCATTGGTTTTTAGAGAGAGTGGAAGAGAGAGGGAAAGACAGAAACATCAATGTGAGAGAAACACATCAATTGGTTGCCTCTTGCATGAACTCCAACCAGGGCCGGGGCCAGGGAGGAGCCTGCAACCAAGGTACATGCTCTTGATCGGAATCGAACCCGGGACCCTTTGGTCTGCAGGCCAACAGTCTACCCACTGAGCCAAACCAGCTAGGGCCTTGATTTCACACACCATCTTCTCCAACCACTATTTTCTCTTCTTCTGGTTCATATGCTTCATCTCAGATGCCTTGATTTTGCTGAAGCAAACCTGGGCTTTTCATCTTCTCCAGGCCTGGCCTCGGCAGCTGAATGTTGCTGGTGAAAATCACAGTCAGGCTGACTGCTTCACTTCAAGTTCATGAGCAGGGGTGATGGTGGACTGCTCACGTGTTCAGGCTGGGGGACAGATCCTGGTGGTGACATTCAACAGCATTAAGATCCAGGGACAGATGCCCTATCCAGTTTGGCTCAGTGGATAGAGTGTTGGCCTGCAGACTGAAGGGTCCCTGGTTTGATTCTGGTCAGTGCATGTACCTTGGTTACCAGCTCAATTCTCAGTCCAGGTTGGGGCATGTGCAGGAGGCAACCAATTAATGTATCTCTCTCACATCGATGTTTCTCTCTCTGTGTCTCTCTCCCTCCCTCCCACTCTCTTTAGAAATCAATGGAAAAATATCCTTGGATGAGGATTTAAAAAAAAAATCTAGGGAAGGAAAGAAGAGTTTGAAAAAGAACTAAGAGGCCCTAAGGGAGAAAACAAGGAGCTAAGAAGAGTCAGCTGCAGGAGCGGGAGGTCATCTTCAGAATTGGCTTCCAGTGGGATAAAGTGGCATTTTAAATGCCCGGGATAGAAAGGAACAAATTCCTTTGGGGTCATGATCCTTTACTCCCCATCCCCCAAGATCTGAGTTATCCTATTCATAAGCCCTTTTATAATATTTTAGAAAAAGGTTTATTTAACTAAAAAGCACTACAGATTAGCTTAGTTCTGCCATTTGCATGAAGAGGTAGAGAACCCCATAATGGCCTAGTGTCTGAATAATCCGCCATCATTACCACCACACACCAAGCTAGAATCACGCGGCCAAGTTGCTCCCAAATTCTCATCCCACAGAAACTGAGAGATACAAATTATTACTATTGTTTTAAGCCACTAAGCTTTGGGGTGATTTGTTATACAATAGAAAACCAATACATTGTTTTCTATAGCAGAATTCTTAAGTAAAATTTCATTGGGAGAACTCTTGCTTAAAACAAAACAATGCAAACAAAAATTTTTTATAATCATCGAGTCCAACTTTCTTCATTTATTGATGAGAAACAGAAGCAAGAGAGGTCAAGACACAGTGATATAACCAAGTCACAGCAGAGCCCAAACCGGCACACAACTGAGTGCTATTTCCTCCCATGCCATCCAAGGGCTCAGACACTCGGGGGAGAAAGTACTCAGAGTTTGGTTGAGAGAGAAGACTGGCTTATCCAACCTGGTTATTAAAGCAGGCACCAAAACATTTGTGAGGGAAGATTAGATAAATATGGACTTCAGTTTTGACGAGAGTTTGTCATTATCCTGAATAAGAGAAATAATGAGTTGGATCTTTAAGGGCTTAAAAAAATTTTATAAACAAGTTTGAAACTCATCAATCCATTGACTAAAAGCTTTGCTGCCCCAAACATGGCAATTTCCCAAAACACCAAGTGATTTGCAACATAAATAAAGCAATCAGAGTGATGCAAACAGAAGGCTTCCAGCAAAACCCACTTCTGACAGCTGCTGCCAAAGAGAAAAGGAAAAGCTTTTCAAGCTAAAATTTTCACTGAAAATGATCACCTCTCTCTCAAACCCAGGGGTTAGTCACGCTGCTTCCCAGCAAGGTGGGATGCAGCTGTGATAAAAGAAATGCATATACATTCGGAGAAAATTCAAGCCACAATTCCTTTGATGGTATATCATTTATTTTATTTTATTTTTTCTAATGCTGCCCAGGTGGTAAATGTGATGCTGACTTCATTCAGTAGTGTTGGTGAAATTGCTAGAAAATAGCTGAAGAACTTTGCCGTCTCTTCAAATGACCAGCCCTCAGATCTCTTGGGTCAACATTCCCTTTCATTGCTGTTTGTGTTCCTGTCGGGGTTCAAAGCTGGTCACCCCAGGATGTGGCATGCAGACTGTTTTGAGCCAAAGGCAATTTTAGCTTCAGGCTCAAGAGAAGCTTCTGCCTCCCCCTTTGGCTGCCTAGAGGAACTTGAATTAGGGGTCTTGCCCATAATAAGAGGTTATCAGCCATAATCTCTTTCTGAACCAGCTATACCATAGGGCAAGCTTTTATTTACTAAACAGCTGCTCTTATCATCCTGTAACGACCTTTGAAGCCCCGCCCCCAGGTGCATTACCTCATCCCTAGCTACAAATGTCTTCAAACCTCAATTCCCCTTTCTCCCTCTGAACCTCTCCTGCATGTGGGGTCTCTGACTCTTATGTGTGCAGGGTTCCCATACATGTGTATGTATTAAATTTGGTTATTTTTTTCTTACTGATGTTGGACTTTGGCCTTTTGAGGCATCAGATACACAGACTTCTGTTCAAGAGCATGCCAAGGTGCCATATTTAGGAGTAGTGTCCCGACCCCCATCATTAGTCTCTTCTCTTCTCTAACATGTTTGATTAAAATGTATTATTATCGTCCTAGATGGTTTGGCTCAGTGGATAGAGTATCAGCCTGTGGACTGAAGGGTCCCAGGTTTGATTCTGGTCAAGGGCACATGCCTGGGGTTGCGGGCTCAATCCCCAGTGTGGGGTATACAGGAGGCAGCTGATCAATGATTCTCTCCCATCATTAATGTTTCTATCTCTCCCTTTTCCTTCCTCTCTGAAATCAATCGAAAAAAAATGTATTATTATCATTTACAGCTTTTAAAAAAAGGTTTATTTTATCTTTATTGCTCATTAATAGTAAAGTTATGTAAGTTTTTGGAGTTATTGTCAAATTAGGAAATTATCCAGTTTCTTTCACATATGCATTGGAATAATGTGAGGCATGTCAGGTTTTCCTGAGTCTGAGCAACCAAAGAATGATCACATCAGTATACCCAGAAGTAATTTCTATTCCCGGCCACATACACAAACCCTGCACTAAGGGTTTTACTTTATATATGAACCAATGCCTGCAAAGCTCTCCTAGGAAACTGGCCTACAACCCGGACAACAAGGTCCCAGCCTCCTGGGTGGTAAGGAAGGTCACTTCCAGGCCAGAAAGCCTAGAAAACTGAGGGGACCTTAAGAAGCGAGGAATTTACCAAATTTACAGGTTCCCTTGGTTAAATCTGGTGGACAGTTTCTGGGGCTTAATTCCCAAGCCTCCAGATAGGGAAGAAAATACAGTAGTTCTTCCGTTTATCCACAGTTTTACTTTCCATGGTTCCAGTTACCTTCAGTCAACCATGGTACCAATATAGTAAATGGAAAATTCCAGAAATAAATAATTCATAATTTTTAAATTGTACGCTGTTCTGAGGATCGTGATGAAATCTTAATCCTGCCCAAACCATAAATCATCCCTTTGTCCAGTGATCCACACCGTACAGGTTCCCCACTTGTGACTCACTTAGAAGCCATCTCCATTATGTGGAATCACAGGGCTTGTGTTCAAGTAGCCCTTAGTCTACTTGTAATGGCTCCATATTGCAAGAGTAGTGATGCCGACAACTAAGATATGCCAAAGAGAAGCTGTGAAGTGCTTCCTCTAAGTGAAAAGGTGAGTACAGTACATTAAGGTATTTTGAGAGACACCACATTCACATAAATTTTCTTACAGTATGTTGTTATAATTGTTATATTTTATTATTTTTGTTAATCTCTTACTGTGACTACTTTATAAACTAAACTTTATCATAGGTATTATGTACAGGAAAAAAACGTAGTACTAGTATATATAGGGTTCAGTACTACCCATGGTGTCAGGCATCTATTGGGGGTCTTAGATCATATCTCCCACAGATAAGGGGAGGCACTACTTTTCAAAGTCCAATTTGAGATTCCAGCTCAATATAGTTGGCAAGTACTGTATGGCTCTAGATTTGTAAAGCAAACTCAAGTAAGCCTATATGGTTTTGTTTTTAGAGTATATTTTATTGATTTTAGAGAGGAAGGGAGAGGGAGATAGAAACATCAATGATGAGAGAGAAGAGAATTATTGATCGGCTGTCTCCTCTGCACGCCTCACTGGGAATCAAGCCAACAACCCTGGCATGTGCCCTGACCAGGAATTGAACTGTGACCTCCTGGTTCTTAGGTTGACACTCAACCACTGTGCCACACCGGTAGGGTGAGCCTATGTGGTTATTTAACACTCTCTCTGTACAGGCCAAACCTAATAAGAATAGCCTTTTCTATGATTATTTTTTATCTCGAAGGGGGAGACTGTCAAGAAAAATTATCCTCAACTTGAAAACAGGCAAGAGATTATTGGGATTCTCTCAAGAGTAATGTTGGGAACGCACCTTTGATTGGCTTTCTATTGACCAATCTGTTTTACAACTGTGGGCACAGAGGCGAACTTATAGAAAACGGAAAACAATGCAAATGATTTTCTCCTGAAAGCAAAGCAAATGATGCCTGACGAATGGAAATCCTGCCTAGAAATTATAACGCCCAAAGTTACCCTTCATTGTTTGCAGAATATAACCCAATATCACATTTATGAACAAACTCATTTTAACCTTTTTTTTTTGTCTGACTGTTGTAAAGCTCTGTTCTGCAAATTCTCATTTGAATGAATTTTAACATTTTATTGGTTCCTTAATGAGTGGAATAAAATCCCTGACATGTCTATTTTATATTTATGGGAAGGTCACGTATGTAACCTATTGACAAGCATTCTTTAGCACAGGCACTAAAAGTATGCCAGCACTTTTGTAAAGTGCCTCGTTAGCCATTCTTACCCGCCAGTTCATACTACGGAGCCAGATTCTGTGTCCCAGTGTCCAGCTCTGACTGTACCACTCCCTTGCTCAAAACTCTTCATGAGCTCCCTCCTCTTGATACAAAAATATTCAAATGCACTAGACTGGTATTCCTGGCCTCGTAGGATCATCCCCAACCTCCCTAGACCTACATTGGCTCCAGCTAGACAGAACTCCTCCCACCTCCTGAAAATTACTCTTATTGTTTGCTCAGCATAGAACAGTGGTTCTCAACCTTCCTAATGCCGCGACCCTTTAATACAGTTCCTCATGTTGTGGTGACCCCCAATTTCATTGTTACAAATTGAACATAATTAAAGCATAGTGATTAATCACAAAGACAATATGTAATTATATATGTGTTTTCCAATGGTCTTAGGCGACCCCTGTGAAAGGGTCGTTCGACCCCCAAAGGGGTCACGAGAACCGCTGGCATAGAATGACCTCTGTTTTATAAGTTATTTTTTATTTTTAATCCTCACCTGAGGACATGGTTAGAGAGAGGAGAGAGAGAGAAACATCGATCAGTTGCCTTCTATATGCTCCCTGACTTAGGATCAAACCCATAACCCAGATATGTGTCCTGACAGAAAATGGAACCAGCAAACTTTTAGTATAAGGGATGACACTCAACCAACTGAGCCAGCATAAATGCTTTCTTTTTCCTCAGACTCTTAACCTTTGATTTGACTATCCTTTAGTAAATCACATTTCATTTTGGGTTGAGGTATTTATGGATCTTAGAGTCAAAACTAGATTTAAACTCTATGAAGACAGTGCTTGGTTCAGTATTATGCATACAGTAGGTATCCAATTAATGCTTGGTAACAAATGGATAGATGAACTCATTAATATCACTTACTTGAATGTAATAGTTTGCCTTTTGTTCTTGAGAAAGAATAGAAGCCGCCCCTTTCCCTTATTGGGCATACCACCTGAAATATTTTCTTATCTTCATCTTAGTTTGGCCACCCCTGGAAGCGGACCCTAAGACAAGGATTCAAAGACAAGTAGCTTAGTTGAATAGTGATCCAAGAAAACACAAGCAGAGGAGTAAGAAAATGAGCTGGGCCCTAGCTAATTTGGCTCAGTGGATAGAGCATTGGCCTATGGACAGAAGGGTCCCGCGTCTGATTCCAGTCAAGGGCACATGCCTGGTTGCAGACTCAATCCCCAGTAGGGGGTGTGCAGTAGACAGCCGATCAGTGATTCTCTCATTATTGATGTTTCTATCTCCCTCTCCCTTCCACTTTGAAATTAATAAAAATATTTTTTAATAAAATGGGAAGAGAAAGAAGGTGATAAAGGGGAGTCCCCACAGTGGGTTACCAGAGTGCAGTTATCTTAGGGTGCTCTGAGGGGGTGCAGGACTGCCTTGGAGCTGTCCCAACCAAGAGGTGCCGACACCAGCGGTATTTATCTACTATTTCTTCATCTGTCGTTGGTTGAGTGTTGCTTCTGGGACACTATTTCCTGACATTTAAGCTTCTCTGTGCACAGGCCAACATGCTCCTTCCACAAGACAAAACACGCTCCAGCAGAGTCAAAGGGCTTACGATAGGCAGCCTGCAGGCACCACTGCTAGGGCCACATTACTGGGGAAGCTCCCAGGCAAGGAACCCAATGCATTTCCTTCAGCTCACGAGGAAAGACAAGTGCCTCTCTCCCACCACCTCTCTGTGTCAGAAGCTCAGTTCTTTCCTGACTATATTCTAGCACCACTGAGTTCCATGGCAGTCCTAGATTTAGGCTTTGTGGCTTTGGAGTATATGGAAGGGTTGCAGGAGTCTGAACACATTCATGTTTAGCCACAAAAAAAAAACTAGATGTCTGCAAATTTTTAATTAAAATTGGGTAATGTGTCAATTACAAGCAAGATGAGGTTGGTTGAGCCTCCTGCTTGCCTTTGTGTTATTACTTCTCTGTGCATTTAATGGGCTCCCTCTGGGCTCTGTTTAGCATGCAGGTTACAGTGTGGGGAAGCAGAAGGGAGGGTGGCAGGCCAACGGCTGGAAATCTGAATCATCCTTGTTAGAAGTTATTCTACATGCAGATGAGGGGAGAGAGGCAGGGGGCTAACCTCTCTCTGCAGGAGGTGCCTGAAAGGCAGTCACAGGAAGCTGTCTGGTTACCTCTGGAATGGAGGCTGGAAACACAATCTTGGGGATTGAAATTTCAGTGGTGACATAATATAACCCCTCATGTGCAGTGATACAGTAGGACAAGGCCGACTCCCAGTTCGGGCTGGATGATTACACTGGGAGAAATGCTCTGACCCATGAATTTACACACCGAGTTGCCGGTCCTATCACCTCCCTCTGCCTTGCCTCTCCATGTTCAGTAGGCTCCCTATTTCCATGGGTTCTGGTAGCAAATTTTCAGTAATGCTTGTGCATAGTGGTTCTCAAACTTGAGCTGCATCAAAGTCACCTGGAAGGTTTGTCAAAACAGATTGCTGGGTCCAGTTTCTGATTCAGGAGGTCTGAGGTGAATTTACAGTTCTAACACATTCCCAGGGGATGCTGATACCACTGGTCCAAAGATCCCAGTTTTCGAACTAGTGCGCCCCAGATCTGCTGGTTCAGAGTCCCCATTAGGGGAAGATCTCCAGGTGACCCACGTGCTCACTGAACTATGAGCACAGTATACTCCATTCTCCCAAGGATGGTGCTATTCTAGGTACATAGGAAAGAAGTTAATTCATTATATACAGTGGAAGCTTTAGGCATTAAGATTTGATTTCCCCCTGAGGTTGGAAAAGACTGAATTGCCTAGAAAAAGAGCTCTCATTTTTTTTCAAGAGTAGAATCCCTTTATAAGTTCAAATATTTTAGCTGTGCCCCTGCCACGTAAGTACCTATTCAAAAGGAAAATCACTGACCCTTAAAAACCCAAGAACTTCATCCTGTCTGGGTAGCTCAGTTGGTGAGAGCATTGACCCAATACACTAAGGTGGCGGTTTCGATCCCTGGTCAGGGCACATAGAAGAATCCACCAATGAATGCATAAATAGTGGAACAGCCCTGGTCAGTGTTGCTCAGTGGGTCTCGGGTTCGATTCCTGGTCAAGGGCACAATGTACCTGAGTTGCAGGTTCTATCCCCGGCTCAGGTAAGGCCCAGGCGGGAGGCAACTTATTGATGCATCTCTCTCACATTGATGTTTCTCTGTCTCTCCCTTCCTCTCTCTCTAAAGTCAATTTAAAAAATTAATGTAACAACAGACTGATGTTTCTCTCTCTCTCTCTCTCTCTTCCTCTCTCTCTAAAAATCAATAATTATAATAATAAACTCCAGCACCCCAAGGCCACAGCTTGGAACTCCTGATCAGACTCAGCAGTTAGAGGCTCAGTGGGTCACAGTCAGACAAGCCACAGGGACAAGTGAGAGAAAGTGACTAAGCCAAGATGAGCAAGGGAAGGCAAGCAGGCAGGAGCCAGGAAATAAGCATTCCTAGAGCTGGAATACACTCACAGGTTAAGAGAGCCACAGCGAAGCCACAGCACAGGCAAGAGATTTGGAAACAGGGCGACATGGCCACCTTGCTTCAGCCAGGGAGTCTTGCTTATGTTTGTGATTACGGCACGCCTGCTGCTGCTGGGACTTGCCCCCCACCCCACCCCCCGCCCCGGGTCCAGGACTCAAAGCACAGCCAGTGCAACAGCCTCTACACTTCACAGAGTCCAAGATCGTGGGCCTGGGCAAGAGGGGGTGGGAAGCAGCACAGCCCTTAGGAGGAATTCTGGAGCCAGATCGCCTTGGTTCAAGCTCTGTCCCTAGCACTTGCTAGCTGTGTGGCCCCTCAGGTCTGCCCCGAGCGGTGTGCTGGCGTTGGGCTCGTCTGGCTCCCGAGAGCCCACTGTGCACATCCTCCCCACTCCTGCTCGGTGATGTCCCATCACCCATCCCATGGAATCAGCTGTGGTGGGCGTATCTGCACCATGGAAATGGGCTCATGCTACAAATCAGGCTTCCTCCATGCAACCTCACCCCATTCCCCAGAGCCGGTGTTCAACAGCTATCAGCACTCGCCTGCTCACCACGAACATTTGTGGGGATCCAAATAAGAGTGTAAATGTACATGCATATAACATGTCTAAATGTTGAAAAGTTATAAGTCATGCCAACACACTGTCATATAGAATAGTTCTATCCTCCAGCCTTGGCAAACAGACCTTCCTAGTGACCAAAGTACCGTGTTCATACTTAGAATTTTTTTTTTTATATTTTATTGACTTTTTACAGAGAGGAAGAGAGAGGGATAGAGAGTTAGAGCCTTGGCAAACAGACCTCCCTAGTGACCGAAGTGCTGTGTTCATACTTAGAATTTTAATGTCTTCAGAGCTAGGTGCCACTACCTGCCTTCTCCTCCCACTCTGTCCCAGGTCTGTCCTGCTCCTGTGAGCACCCCCAGCCTGCACATTCAATCCCCCTCCCTCCCCCTGCACCAGCCACAAACAGCTGTTCTTCAACAATCCCTCCTGGCCTAAGGGTGCACATGGGCAGAGGGGGTGGGGTGGGGTGGGGCGGTCCACTCTCAGGAGGGCAGCCCTGGGAAAAATGCCCACATGGCACCTGAACATTGTCAGGCTGGTTTGGGCAGGGAATTCTGGGTTCCGTGTACCTGGCTATGGTCAGGAAGGCAGGACAGAGCCTCCAGTTAGACAGCACCTTGGCCCCACGGGTTCCTCGTCCTGCAGGAAAGGCAGAGGAGGCCAGTGTGGGGGTCTCTAAAGCAGTGACTAGTTGGCTCTTTTCACTGTAAAATGAAAATAAAAATAGCACTTACCCCCTAGGGCAGCAGTTCTCAACCTGTGGGTCGCGACCCCTTTGGGGGTCAAACAACCCTTTCACAGGGGTCACCTAAGACCATCAGAAAACACATAAATAATTACATATTGTTTTTGTGATTAATCACTATACTTTAATTATGTTCAATTTGTAACAATGAAAACACATCCTGCATATCAGATATTTACATTATGATTCATAACAGCAGCAAAATTACAGTGATGAAGTAGCAACGAAAATAATTTTATGGTTGGGGGTCACCACAACATGAGGAACTGTATTAAAGGGTCGCAGCATTAGGAAGGTTGAGAACCACTGGTGTAGCACTTAGTAATGGCCCATAAGTGGTTTATAAGGTTTGTATAAATTAAATAAGCATTTGTGCCTTGAATCGATGATCCTGCACTAGGGGAGGAGCTTGTGCAAAGGTCCTGTGGAAGGAGGGAACTTGTTATGAAGGACAGACAAGAGGCTGTTTGGATTATGAACCAAGAGATGGAGCAACAACCTCAGGGGAGCGTCCAGATCGCGCAGGACCTCACAGGCCATGGAAACATAGTTTGGCTTATTTCCTAGAGGCAATGGGAAGCCATTGGAGGATCTGAAGTGTGGGGAGTGCAGGATCAGATTGCTTTGTAATATATGTCCCCAGAAACACCCTAGAGATCCTGATTTAGGAGACTTGGGTTGAGATCTGGGTTATCTGCAATTCCAGCAAGCACCCCAGAGGATGCTATCACACGCAGATAGTCCTGGGATCCCCATTTAAAGAAGCACTGGGACGTCCCATTCTTCAAAGAGTTACTAGCATCCAGGGACATAAAACAAGATTTGGGTATTACCTCAAAAAAATGACCCCAGAGGGTTTTATCAAGGCCAGGTGGCCTGTGATTGAAATAGCACCTAATCCAGAGGACACGTGCTATCTTGCAGGGGCAGCAGGCAGGGGACTCCCATCAGTCTGCTGTGTAGTATGTTCCTGAGACAGCCAGCCTTGCACAGTTCTCTCCTGGGTTTGGGGGTTACCCCAGAATGGCTTTTCAAACTGCAAGTTCCTGATTCCCTGCTCAGCTTGGGACCCCAACCGACAGCAAGACTCGTGTTCTGAGAGCATCAGCTCCAAACTTTGGGGAATCCCTGCTCAAGCTCCTCTCCCAACTCTCCTGGATGCTAGAAACAAATCTCTGAGAAACCAGGGCCTGTAATATTTAGCCTTCAGCTTGCTAATTTGCATACAGCTATCCCTGTAGCTCAGCCTAACCCCCAGTCTTCCACACAATGATTTGTCTTGAATTTCGGAACTGAGAAATAACCAACAGAGACAATGGTCACCATTGTGGCTCTCTCTGCTCCTGCCATGTCAGGAGACAACCACAGGTCAGAGGTCTGCTCCCCAAGCAGCAGAGGGCCCTCAGCGGAGCTCAACCAGGCTGGCACCCACACCCCAACCCCCAGCCTTCAGAACCGTGTGACTCCCGAATATAACAGAGTGCTGGATTTTGCTTCGTTAGCAAATCTGAACACTGCTCTTTAAATAGCTTTCAGCCAGCACAGTAGAGTAAGCACGAGAAATAAAAGGAATCCAGATCGGAAAGGAAGCCATTTTACTTGCATAAAACATGATCGTTTTTTGTAGAATACCCCATGGAACCTTCAATAAAGCTACTATAATCACTGATGCATTTGGCAAGGAGGAAATTTCCCCTGTGCAAGAGAAAGCGCCCATCACTCCCACCGAGTGTTTTTGACTCAGCAGCTGAAAGTGACAGCTTGAGTTATAGAAACTCGGTGGAGACACATTTAGAGAAATAGAAGTCATTTTTCTTTCAGAAGTTAGAGTATGTAAACTAAGAAACAGAAGTCTGCAAAGCCTAAAGATGCAAACTTTACAGGAGAGGTAAGCAGGAACTCTTGACTGAGTGAGAAATGTAAAAGGTAAAGAATGAACACATCATGGGATCACTGTTCTTTGCTCTCTCTAGGTCATTTCCTAGTTTCCAGAGAGGAAGGAAAAATGTATTAGAAAGTAAGCAAAACAACAGCAACAAGTAAAAAAACCACCAACACCAAAAAAAATAAAATAAAATAAAAAAATTCCAGATTTGAAAACTTATGGAGAAAAGTACTCGAGAGGGAGGGCGGAAATGAAGTCAATCAATAAATATAAATTAAGAAATCATTTTGTAAAATGTTATGATATTTATTAAATTAATAAATGAATTTTAGGGGGAATGTGTTCTTCTCCCAGAAGAAAAATACTAAAGACTTATCATTCAAATTTAAAAAAATAACAGCTGTTTTTTGTTGTTTTCTAAAAAGATGCTATCTATAATAACAAATTGTTAAAAGCCCCCCCAACTTTGTGAATATAATACCTCTAAAATGTGAAGGGTTTATTAAAAAAAATAAACACTATCCCAAGGAAAATACAGACATAAGGTATCTTTGCGACTCTAGGAAAGTAATGGTGGCTTGACTAGGGTTCTGAGAGTGGCAATGAAAAGAAATAGACCGAAATAGTTTAGAGGTAAAAGCAACTACAATTCCACCACTAGTCCCTTGCCAGGATTGCAAAAAAATGTTTACTGGTATTTTTCAAGTATTTACTGGTATTTTTCAGGGTCAGAGAGTGACAGGATTAGGACGGTCTTCTCCTTAATCCCCTTAGAATGTAAATCTCCCAAAGAAAGATAGCATCGCTTCAATCCTTATCAAGCTTTATCACCTCCACGGGACTGACTCTGCACAGTGGAATGGTATTAATGCCCAGGGCAGGAGAGCCCAGAGGCCAAAGCGAGTGAGTGAGTGAAGTCACAGCTGTGAGAGGAGAAACTGGAGCCCACCCTGTTGCCAGGCAACAAGGGGAGTGATAAGCACATCTGGAGGCCTCTGAGGGGCAGCAGTTCCTCCTGCTCAGCCCTTTGCTGGACAAGACAAGGTGGACACGATATTGCTGGAGCTTTTGGTTTTTTAGAAGATGCCAGAAATGTGGATTTTCTTAAAGTGTGAGAACTCTCCACTTTAAGCATTGGAACAAATTCAAACTTTAAAAAAATACCCTCAAGGGGGCAGGAGAGAGAGAAGAAAAATAAGGTCAGTAACTGAAACTTCTCCCTAATATGTGTTTAGACATTAACTCCTTTGATTCTTACACTGATCCTGTGAAGTTAGGTATGATTGTTCCTGTCCTGCTGATGAGGAAACCGAGGCTCAGAGGGCATGGAGCTCGCTTCAAATTCAGCTGAGACCTTGGGCCCGAGTTTCTGTACCTGTAAAATGAGGCAGGGGGAGGTTCTGAGACCCCTGAAGTTGGGTGCCAAGGTCTACACAAATGAAAACATGTATTTTCTTTGGAAAAACAATCTGTAGGCTTTATCATATTCTCAAAGGGATCCCTGATACAAACAGATTGAATAGCACCATCCCAGAGAGGATACAGGTGGGGATTTCTAGAAGAAGGTAGTAAAATGCTCACTTTCTCTGTTGTCGGGTCAATGCAAGGGAAAGAAATGGGCCAGGGCTGGTGGAAGTGGGCAACGTGGGGGGTGGAGGGTGGTAAATGGGGACATCTATAATAGTGTCAACAAGAAAAATAAAGCCCAGCCTGGTGGCTCAGTGGTTGAGTGTTGACCTATGAACCAGGAGGTCCCGGTTTGATTCCTGGTCAGAGCACTTGCCCAATTTGCAGGCTAGATCCCCACCCAGTAGGGGGCATGCAGGAGGCAGCCAATCAATGATTCTCTTTCATCATTGATGTTTCTCTCCCTCTCCCTTCCTCTTTGAAATCAATAAAAATATGTTTAAAAAAATAAAGGAAAAAGGAAGAAAGAAATAAAAAGAAAGGAGTGAGCTGATATCAAAAATTAAGCCATGCTTGTCCAAGTGCACTGCACTAGTGCAGTGGAACTTGCAGTAGCTCAATCAGTTACGGCTCCTTTGGTCTTGGTTGTCTCCTACTTGAAAACTGGTCGTTCTACAGCTATTCCATGCGACAAGTGCCCGGTGGCTTCACAATTTCTGTGCACCAACCTTCACAGAACAACTATAAGCTCAGTGTATCAGGATATTGAGGGCCAATTCTAGCTGTTTGGAAACACTTTTGTGTCGTTTATTTAATCATTTTATAACATCTTACCCTCCTCTCTACTGCTAAAGGATTTTCAGTAATAATCAAGAAATGAAACTAATGATAATAATGATCAGAAAGGAAATGCAGGCATTAAATATTTCTATTATTGAATTGTGTAGGTATAATTATGCCAGTGAAATAAGTTTTAAAATTAAATAAATATTGCACTACAACTAAAAGAAAAATAATGATTAATAGTTTAAAATTATGTTAATGCAATTTTCAAAAAAATTACGTACGCCATCTCAGTAATGAAATATCATTATAACTTGTTTATGAGCTTTGACTTCTGCAAATGTCAATAATTTGGTTAAAATTTGCATATTCATGTTAAATAGAATAGCTAGGTTTGTCTACCTTTCTTCACTTATACCTTATGTAAGATAGTTTTTATTAATTTTAATTTTGAAAAATTTCTTTCACTTCAATTAACAGACAAGTCCTTAGGAAACATCTTAAACACAAAGACAGCCTAGCCAGTGTAGCTCAGTGGTTGAGCATCAATCCATTCACCAAGAGGTCCCTGGTTCGATTCCTGGTCAGGGCACATGCCCAGTTTGTGGGCTCGATCACCAGAGTGGGGCATGAAGGAGGCAGCCGATCAATGTTTCTGTGCAACTATCTCTCTCCCTTCCTCTCTTTCTCAAATTAAAAAAAAAAAAAACACACATATTTTTTAAAAAGTATAAACATACATTTGACAGATTCATGAAAATTCCACTTGACAATAAATTCGAGAAATTGCAACATCTTCCACATCTTTGTGTCTTCGGGATTGATCTCAGTCATTTTTAAATGTCTCTGCAGTTGAAACATCCCCACTG
>NW_005356674.1:6452137-6518434 GCF_000412655.1 Myotis brandtii
AACTTTTTTGCTGTTGTTGTTCTACTTATTTATACATTCATTGGTTGATTATTTTATGTGCCCTGACCAGAGCTCAAACCTGCAACCATGACATTTCAGGATGATGCTCTAACCAACTGAGCTACCCAGCCAGGGTCTAAATTTACTTTTGAAATAAATATGCGTAGCTGAGTCGTGAGTGTTTGAGGCCAATTGTGCAACTGGGATGTGAAACTTACACATCTTATTAAAACTCAAAAGCAATCACAGAAATGGCTTAGGATTTAGGTCAACAAAATATTTTTGAAGGGAGGAGTATGTTATCTCTAACATCTTTAGAATGACCTATGTGTGGGATCATGCCAAGCAAACTGACTTTTTTGCAAACTTTTATTGCTTATACTTCGTGTAACTAGCTGGTCCTCTGTGCTCTCTGACAGGGACAGGTGGCTGTAAAAGGGAGAGAAAGAGGTGCCATGAAGTAGCACGAGGAACAAGAGCAACAAAAAGGCAGACCCTGCGCTGTAAGGCCTTTCCGCTGGCTGCTCCATTTCAGCCTCATGCAGAGGTCAGTGGGAGGGAGCCCTGACTGCTTCTCCCATTTCTCCCATGAAAGTCGCTAGGGCTCTGTCAGCCCTTCTTTGTCAGCACAGTTTTCGGATTATTCCTATTGCACCTGAAACTTTTCCTCTGAATGCAGTGTGTATGCACATGTCTGTCTACATGTTGCTGAAGTCTTAGTGTGATTTTATGACACCTCAGTTTCATTTCTGCTAGGGATGTCTCTCTCTTTGTAAAAAGTCTAAGTCAGGGCTTCCCAAAGGCTTTCACATCGTGGCACTCATCACATGGTATTTGTACGATACATGAGATTACTGCAGACCCTGAGGTGACTGCCTGGGGGACTCCATCCTTCAACCAGCTGAGGACTGAGGGCATCGAGGCCACCCTCTGCTTCCCATTCACGGCTCAGCAGCGTGCAAAGCACTCTTCCAGAAGCTCCGGGCTAAGCTCTGGGCAAGTTGGGTTTGACATACCAAAATGCTTTAAAAAAATGGTTTTCTTGATTTCAGAGAGAGGAAGGGAGAAGGAGAGAAAGATAGAAACATCACTGATGAGAGAGAATCATTGATCGGCTGCTTCCTGCACGCCCCACATTGGGGATCCAACCCACAACCCAGGTATGTGCCCAGCTTGACTGGGAATTGAACTGTGACCTCCTGGTTCATAGGTCTACACTCAACCACTGAGCCAGGCTGGCCAGGCGATGGTAATGTTCTTTATCATGATAGGGGTTTGGGCTACATGAGTGTTTTCATTTGCCACTTAAGATGAGTGTATTTCACAGTGTATAAGCTTTATCTTTCACAAAACATAAATAAATGTTGAATTTGTAGTTACCATCATGTATGCTGAAATGTTTAGGGTTAAGTATCTGGAATTTATTTTGAATTACATTTTTAAAAAATATGTTTTCTTGCCCTACCCGGTTTGGCTCAGCGGATAGAGCATCGGCCTACGGACTGAAGGGTCCTGGGTTTGATTCTGGTCAAGGGCATGTACCTTGGTTGCGGGCACATCCCTAGTAGGGGGTGTGCAGGAGGCAGCTGATCGATGTTTCTCATCGATGTTTCTAACTCTCTATCCCTCTCCCTTCCTCTCTGTAAAAAAATCAATAAAATATTTTAAAAATATATGTTTTCTTGATTTCGGAGAGGGAGAGAGAATCATTGATCAGCTGCCTTTTGCATGCCCCCCACTGGGACTGAGCCACATCCCAGGCATGTGCCCTGACTGAGAATCAAACCGGTGACCTTTTGATTCATGGGGTCGATGCTCAACCACTGAGCAACTCTGGCTGGGCTCCAGTGACTTCTTTTAACAGATGAGGAAACTGAGGCTCAGAGAGTAGCCACTTGCCCTGGGTCACACCACTAGTTGTGAGCTGAAAACCCTCTCATTTCTATCATTTAGAAAAGGTCTTGGCTTCAAACTGAAACATTGCTCTCAAATACATTTTAGAATTTTGCAGATTTATTTCTATCTAATAATATACTTTTTCGAATGATAATCTTTGGTATCTACCCAAGCAATTAGTTCAAACACTATCTTTTAATGTTTGTAGACACTGGGGGTAAAAAAGAATAAGAGGATATTTTACTTTAAGCAGCTTAATAAAAGTCTTTAACTACTTATCTATTTATTGCTTTATTCTAAAGTGTTTTTGCTATGCCCAACTTCTTTGACAGAGCATCGAGAAATACAATTATTAATTACTATTTTTATAACCACTCCACAAAGCAATAAGTACTTAAACCTTCACCCATACTTCCTAGGAGCAGAAGTTTCACATCAACATTCCTCAAAGACTTTCATGTGAATCACCAAGAGCTATTATTAAACCCTGTTCAGAGTTTCTGAGTCATTAACTAGAAGAAAATTTAACTTGAGGAGAAAATAGAGGACTAAAACTTAATATTTTTCTTCTCCCTTATAAAGTATTGGTCCTTGACCATGTTTTGTTGAACTTCCTGGCCTCCTGCTCATTCCTTTTAAGAGAGAAGTGATATTCAGAGTCTCACTGGTTCCGCTGTAAAGCCAGAACTGTGTGTGTGTGTGGGGGGGGGGGGGGGGGGGAATGTGCCCAGGCCTCTTCCCATTTCTGTCAAGGTGTTGTACTCAAAAGAGCCGCTGGCTCCTTCCCCACAAACCCTAGAAAAGCTATGGAAGCAGATGCAAGCATAGATCTGAGCAAAGGAGCAACCGTACCCCCAATCTGTGGGAGCCCCTGGGGAGACGGAGGTTGCACGGAGCAGGCCTGTGGAGGTGGGTGGCTGCAGCCTGGCACAGACACGGAAGGAGAGCAGACAGAGGGGGGGCTGAGGAAGGACCGAACCCTCCTCTTACCCCTCCACTCCTGCCTTCACAGGATCACAGCTCGCCTTTTGGCCACAGAAAGCCGCAGCATCGGGGTCTGTAAAAGTACAGCAAAGCCCTGCTCGGGTGAGAAGCTGATGGAAACAGGACTGAGCGGCTGATACATCCTTCACTCCTTCACCTCTTCCCCTTATAAGCTCCCGGACGGTAGATTTTAAAGGAGGAGGCCACTGCTCACAGGAGTGGCACCAAGGGAGTGGCCTGTGGAATTCTGTGGTATCTGCAGCAACCTGCCCTGGGGCACATCTCCTCCCCTAGCCTTAAACCAGGGGTGGGGAACCTTTTTTCTGCCAAGGGCCACTTGGATATTTATAATATCATTTGCGGGACATACAAAATTATCAACTTAAAAATCAGCCTGCTCTATTTGATCAAACATTTAATTAACTCACCCCTAGTGTCTTGGCAGGGCCAGACCAAATGATTTCTCGGGCCTTACACGGCCCATGGGCCGGATGTTCTCCACCCCTGCCTCAAACTCACATGGAGGCAATTCAGCTCTTCCTCAAAACACATTACCAGCAGAGGTCGCTTAAACAGGAACATCAATTCCCAGGGCTAAATAACTGTCCACCTAAAGACAACACATGGAAGGATGACTGTTGATTAGAACTTATGGAGATGGAGCTTAAATATACTCTATAGGGCCTGGGGGTGGGTAAATGGGGAGAACCTTTGTCAAAGGCTCCAAACTTCCGATTGTAAGATGAGTAATTCTGGGATGTAATATACAGCCTATAGGTAACAATACTGCATTGTATACTTGAGAGTTGCTATGAGATTAGAATTTAAATGTTCTCACTGAAACAGCAATGAGGGTGATTGTGTGAGGAGAACAGAGCTGGGAGAGCAAGAAAAACTCAGTCTTCATCAGATCCTTTGAGCATCATTAACTCAACCAGCCACTCCCGCACTTGCCGCTGGCACGAGCCAATACACCCTTGATTGGACGGGCACATGTGCACACGTGCTCAAACAGCACGAGTTGGCTTTCTGTCTCTTGCAAGAGAGGGGATCAGATATCACTAAGCTTGCTTTTAGCTCTTGCCACTTTATGACGCTTTGAACAGAGCAGGCGCCAAGTGTTGCCCCTTTCCAAGGGAGCCAATTACTTTAGCAAACAATTCACAAACTAAAGTCCTCTTGTCCATTTGTGACTTGGCAGTCTTCATGATCTTGCTAAATATTATGTATATGTGTACTCTTTAGAATACATGTACATTATGATGGCATTTCTATGAAGCTCTAGAAAATACAAAACAAACCTCCACTGACAGAAAGGTCAGGGGTTGCTTGGGGACAGGGATGGAGCAGAGAAAAAGGGTTAAAAGAGGGGCAGAGAAAACATTTAGGGGTGATGAATATGTTTGCTCTCTTGATAGTGTTTATGGTTTCAGCAATATGTAGTATGTGAAAACTTGTCAAAATGTATATTTTAAACTCATGTAGTTTTTGGTATGTCAATTATACGTCAATAAAACTGTTGAAAAAAAAGAAAAGAAAAGCTTATTGACAAAATAAAAAGCAAACCTGATGTCTCCCTAGTTAACATCCTTCAGTGGTTTCCCAGTTCTCTTTACTGCAAAAGCCAGTCTCTCTAATGTGACTTGGAGAGTTTGCATGATCTAGCCCAGGATCAGGGCAACCCTTACCATGTCCAACCTTTCAAACAGGGGCCCCAGACATCCTGAATTTCTTCGAATTCTTGGGTCCACTCCAAGCATTTGCATCCTTTTGCTTCTTGGAACATTCTCCCTTGCTTCACGGCCACACGCACACACACGTTTACCTGGATAATTGCTTTAGGCCTCTACTTAGATGTCCCCTCCATGAAGCTGTCACTGACCATCTTTCCCTGCCCTCCAATGTGCACCTGTAGTACACAGGGCTTCCCACATCTCAGCACGTATCACTCTGTCTCATAAGTGCCCACTTACCTCTCTGAAGCCCTTCACCATCCTGTGGGAAATTATAAGGGCAATAAATGTGTCTGCTTGTGTATCATAGGCCCAGAGCCTTGGGCAGTGTCCAGAATATGATATGTTTGCTGAATGATTTTTAAATCAATGGGGAAATGGATGATCCAAGAATATCTCTCAACCACTGAACTTAAAGGAGACTCAGGCCAACTCTGTAAACAAGGGGGAGGCAGGGTAGGACAGTGGTAAGAGCTCAGGTTGCAATGGCAGGTAGATTTGGATTCGGGTGTAAGCTCTGTCACTTAATAGTTTAACCATATGGAAGTTCCAGAACCGCAATGGGCCTCACTATCCGCCTCTGTTAAATGGAGACAAGAGTGATACCCATCTCTTTGGGTTGTTTTGAGGATTAAATGAGATCATCTGTGTAGCTGGAGGTCCAATGCCTAGTTCAGCCCAATATATGTTAACTACGACAAAACAAAATACCACAGTCTGTAAGAGCAAAAGGAACTAAGCAATAATAGAAGTCAGTCACACACATGTTTCTGGCATCCCCCAAATCTGGAAGCCAATTTAGAGTAAGCAGCTTTCTTCATCAGCGGCGGCTCAAACTCACCGCTTTGACTTGGAGGCTTTCCATCCAGTTGGGTGGGTCTCAGGGTGCTGAGCCATTCTGAGTTTTTGCAAAACTCTGCTGAAGTAATATCCGGAGGTGAGGAGTCTGAAGGAACGGTCCGTCAGGGAGAAGATGTCTCTCTCAACTCACACGTGGAGGCTGTGGTGTGCTCTGCAGACCCACAACTCCAGGGCCGAAGCCCTCATCCCCCAACTTCCAGGAGTTGGCAGCCAGCACTCAGCCAGGCTCCACGTGGGAACTGGCGAGAGCCTCCTTACCCAAGTCACGCTCTCTTCCCGGGGCAGCTGCATCCAATCACTATTTGACGTGAGGTACAAACCCCACCCTAATTAGAGACAACTCCATTTGGAACTCCCTGTAGAATTGACCTCTGTTAGGGCTGCGTAGCAGTTCACCATCCCTCCACCCAATTGTGCCCGAGAGCACTTCTTGCCTGCAGTTCTCTGGCTCAGACCCTGCTCCCCTGGGAACTGGACCTGCAGTGCCCTTTATGCCCAAACAACATCTCTTGATCCACTGGACACCCCCAATGCCATATACCCACGTGCCACTGGCCAGGCAGCCATTTCAGGGCCCCGATGACTTCTCTGAAAGCAAAAACAAAAACAAAAACGGGGCAGCAAAGAGTGTCTTGCATCAGAAGATTAAAAGCAAATTCCCATTGCCCTTATGGATTTGACATGTTGAATTATATTTCAGGGCAAGTAGCATTTGGGAAAGAGGCCCTGAGTTTACTGAATGTTTGAAGAGGATATTTCGGGTGGAAATCTGGGAGATCAGGACAGAAATAACTGAACCATTCTTACCGAAATGTAAGCTCCTGAGGACAGAAATGCTTATCCATTTCGTTCACTGCTGCATCTCTAGCAACTAAAACAGGGTCTGGTGAATAGGAGGTGCTCGATAAATATTGAGTCAATGACTGCAGACTTCAGCAGAGGAGAGGTGGACAGGGACGGAGGACAAGCTGAAAGCAAAATGAAAAATGTAAATTACTCCAAGTTCAGAGAGGCAGTGAGGCAGTGAAGCTTGGGGGGTCAGATCCTGAGCTGTGACCACAGGCAGACCCAAGTTCAGTTCAGGCTTTGCTACTTAGAGCTCTGACAGCAGGAAAATCATTTAACCTCTTCAAGCCTGCTTCCTTACCTGTACAATGGGACTCATTTAATAAGGTGACTCTGCACATTAAATAACATGATTTAGATTAACTACCTGGTACCTAGAACAATTCTCTGTTCATAAATAAGGACATACAGTGTACACACACACACACACACACACACACACTCCTGTAATCTCAGGGAGTCTAGGGTGGTAGTGCTTAACTCCAGATCCTCAGGAGGAAAGAGCATGCATGGTGCATTGTCAGCTGTAAAAGTCTCAAAAACACCTTGGCTTTAAGGATGACAAAAATGATGCAAAATGTTCTGGCCAAGTAGAACCTTCGAAATAAACTTGCAAGGCTACCCCAGCCCATTAATGTGAGTCCCAACAATATTACTAATTTTATAGTCACTCGAGCAAATAAATGTTTGGAAACACCCTTTGGAGAGCCGCCTAATGTGTAAGTAATTTTTTTAATTGGCCATTTGAGATATTGCTGCTGAGGCTTGAATATTCAGTGTTGACTTCGAGGAGCACAGTGGTGCCAGGCAGATTCTTTTATCTCTGTGTAAGCATCCTAACCAGAGGCCGAGGGCACCAGATTAGCGACATCTAATTACCATGGTACACGTACCACATCCACTTCCGACTTCAGTCTCTGAGTGAGGACGGGGTGGAAGTGGGGGAGCTGCCAAGGACAGCCAATGGCTTCACACAAACCCGTCAATCACCGGGAGCTGTCTGCCATCAGGCAGAACAACACAAGTTTCCTTTGTGCCCTCTTTACACTTTGACAAAAATAATCATGTCTTAATTCAGAGGTGATGTTCTGATTCCCTGGCCCTGCAGTTGCTGGTTTGGACTTTGTGGTTCTCTTCCCTCCTTCACTGAATAGCAGCCATGACTCTGAATAGAACTGACCCTCACCATCCTGTTCCTCTTGGCACAGTCACTGACTTAGGTCTCCCAGGCCTAAGCCAACCAGCTCATGGCCTTCCTTTCACCATAGCGATCAGTCAGGGCTGGCCCAGTCATGGCAAAGCTAAGATTGGCCGGTGTGGCTCAGTGATTGGATAAAACCCACAACCAGCGGGTCTCCAGCACAATTCCCAGCCCTGGTTGGGGCCCTGCGGGAGGCAGCCAATTGATGTGTGTCTCTCTCGCTCTGATCTATGTTTCTTCTCTCTCTCTCTCTCTCTCTCTCTCTCTCTCTCTCTCTCCCTCTCTCTCCCTTCCCTTTCTTCTTTCCTCCTTCCCTTCCTCACTTCACTCTCTCTAGGGAGCAATACAAAAAGTATCCTCAGGTGAAGATTAAAAAAAAAATAACTCTTCCCTTGGATACAAATAAGAGGACAGGCCTCGATGTAGCCCTCACTATACCTCGTACAGTGCAGTGAGAGCATAAAACTGTCATTAAGCCTTTGGATCAAATATTCCTGAAATGTACATATTTCTCAGATTTCCAGGTATATAAGTTAAAAAATGTTTAAGTTGGATTTTCTGTTATTTACAGCCTCAAACTTCATAAATAATATATGCCCATCAGAAAAATCAAATTATATTTGACTTCCTTACATTTTGTGCCAGGGGCTCGGCCCACAATTCCCTGAAGCGGCATGCACAATAAAGGTAGGCGATCTTAAGTAAAATGATTTTCCTTCACAACTGAGGTAGAGTCCTGAATCTGCAATTTGTTTGTACATGCGCACTGCACATTCTTTTTTCTCCCAGTTTTGAGGTATAATTACCATATATCACTGTGTAAGTTTAAGGCATGCAACCTGAGGGTCTGTTTGACATATACTGGAAATGATGATAGCAATTGGTTCAACTAACATCCATCAACTCATTTGGTACCATATGAAGAAAATAAAGGGGAAAAAAAAGTTCTTGTGAGAACTTTTAGGGGAAGTGCTTCTCTGCATTATTAGACATCCAAAGAGGGAACTTTGAGATAATTCATGCAATCACTTCATTCATTTTATAGATTAATTTATTCTAATATTTATTGAGCACATACTATATGCCAGGCACTGTGCTAAATAATGGAAGATACAGGGCACCCTTGAGATATCTACATGAGAAGGGGAGACCAAGACCCAGCGAGGTTAGGGAAGCTGCCCAAAGTCATACGGCCTCTGGACATTGTAAAAGAGACTTGAATCCTAGTTCAGTGCTATTTGCCACCATAGGGAAAAACTTGTTGGAAAAGAATTAATATGCAAAATGAGCCTGTGCAGGTTTAACTTCCATAAGAGAAAAGACTTTTCAAGAGGCAGCATCCAATCAGCTGTTCATAAATAAGGACATACAGTACACACACACACACACACACACACACTCCTGTAATCTCAGGGTGTCTAGGGTGCTTCATTAGCAACATGCTCGGCCTGGGGAAATAAAGCCGTGTGCCAGTAGGGCCAAAAACGAAAGACAGACTCCTGGCCAGAGGGATGGTGCCCTTGTGGAGGCATGCTCAGGTTGCCATGGCAGCCAGGAGGAGGAGGGCAAAGCTGCCCTACAGGGGTGATGAGCTTTGAAGGACACATAGGCATTAGAGAGGTGGGAGGCGAGTGGACTGTCCAGGAATGGACGGCACTTACTGTAATTAATGTTACTAAAAAGAGGACTGGCATTTTCCCAGCAGTTTCTGACAGTGGGTACCTGACACCTGGGAGATGTGTCCAGTTTCAAACACTGAGCTCCTTTGTCTCCCCAAATTGCAGCCACTTTGAGGACCACAGATCCTATTTCAGGACATGGGATAATGAAGCCAATATTTGAACAGATCTTAAAGCACAAAATGCTGGAGTCGCTATGCGTGATTCAAGTGGCTGCATTATTTTACCTGAAACATTTGTTCCAATCACACACCCAAACGCAATTTTAACTTTTCCCATAAGCAACAGATCCGTGATGTTGTGATCCCACTGGTGCCGTCTCAGCTAGGCAGCTTGTGCCACACCGTCAGCCCCATGTCCACTCCGATCTCCTCGGGCGTGGCTGGGCCCTTCTCGTCCTTTTATAGGACACCCGAGCCTGGTCTGGCCATCAGTGGCAGGGCAGGCAGAAGGCACTCACTCTCCCAAGAGGGCAGCTCAGAACCTCCTCCTCCTGTCCCTGCTGTGGGGGAGGGGGAGCCACCCAGCATCATGCCTCCCCTGGCCCAATGCAGCTTCCAGCCACATGTTTGGTGTCTACAACCTCACCTGTTTCCATGCAGGGCTGCCCGGTCCTGGTCTCTGCCTGGTGCCCCAGGCACAGATGAGCCAGAGCAGCCATGATGTTGGCATTTCTGACTCCTTGTCTCTCAGTCCTCCCGAACAGCACAGGTTCTTAAAAGTTACTTATGACACCAGACGCCTCCGGAGTAAAAAAAAAAAAAGGAAGTTTCCCCCTCCTGCATTTCAGCTACTCTAAGACATTATGGATGGCAGCGTGCATTATGATTTTATGTTCCTCTAAGAAAGAAAAATGCTGCCATTAAGTCGTAACACAACGCTTTATCACTTAGAAGTTTGTAAGAAAAAAAATTCTATATATTGAAAAAGGTTTGACTTGTGTAGACATGGGTTTTATCACAGATCACTCCTGTGAACACACGGGAAGGGAACACAAGCAAAATAAATTGGTTTAGATGTCCTGAAAACTTCTGCACAGCGTCACGCTCTTTTGAATCATGTTTCAACATGGAGTTATAGGTGTCTGTTTTTTCACAAAACATTAACTTCTGAGCCGTAAGAGCCATGGTGTTGCGACATTTCTTCAGTTCTCTGGGATTCCCTCCAAGCTGCCGACAGACGTTGATCCCCAAAGTTTTCAGCCCTGGGCAGCAAAAGACCCATCATCAATTGCAAGACCCATCTGATGCTGAGATTTTTAAAATGTGCATCTCAGAAACAAGGAAAAAAATGGTCAGACCCGATGTGTCTCAGCACATTCCCACTACTTTAGAACTTACCAGAAAAAAGTGCAGGATCCCGAAATTTCCCTCAGCCCTTTACATGGCAAAACCCAGGGTCTGTCTCCAGATGTCTGTGGTTTGGCTTTTCCTGGTGGCAGGCCCACTTCAGGTAGGAGGATGACAGCTTCAGAGCCGGCCCCACAGCAGAACCTGTTGCCAAGGACTAATTTCAATTCTGCCAAACGAACGCTTGGATCCCTGGGAAGATCTGGGGGTCCCTGGGGTTCCCCACCTGGAGCTGCGTGCTGAGGGAGGGTGGGCCTGCAACAGGGTTCTTAGGCCCCAAACCCTTTTTTATAACATTTTGAGACTTCTGGAGGCAGGAGGAATTTCAGAGTGTCTATCCATGCCATTTATTTCTAAGTTCATTACATGTTGTGGTCGCAGAATGTGATAGTACTTCAGCATTTCGGAGAGGGTGGTACACGGCTGGAGAAAATTTCCTGAGGCTTTCTAAGACCCAATATATCACTAATTCGGGAAATGTTCCCTGGGTTCTTAAAGGTATTTCCTTTGCTTCAAGTTATATTCCAAATTTGTTTTAGGTAAAGTATATTATTTTGTTGGCCCTTGTGCCTAAGGTTTTAGATTTGGAGTATGGAAATAAGCGTATGTCTATCTCTTATGGATGTTTTGACTAAGTATGTTAATACATGAAAAGAGGTTAGAATAGTGCCTGTCACACAGAAAATACTAAAATAATGTTAATTGTTGCCATCACTTTGTTAATTTTTATATCCTAGATTCCATACTTTAACCTAGACATTTTATCTGCCAAGGATTGAGGAAATGTGTGATCCCCCAATATTGTTGATTTCTTCTTATGTTTCCAATAGATTTTGCTGGATATAATCTGAAATTCATGTGATCGCTGTGGATCATCTCTTGATCAATTCAAGAATTCTTAGTTTCACCTAATGCTTCTAGTTTGGCTCTAATTCTGATGCCATTCACTAATCTCATCACAGAGAAAATGTTTCCTTCTCTATTTAAAAGGAAGATTAATTTGTCTGAGTGGAGTAGAGAGCTTGGGGGGTGGAAATCTGATTTCTGTGCAATAAGCTGAAACTCACAGAAAGCATCCCTTCCCACTTGTCCACCGTTGCCCGGGTCTGTCTCCTTAGCAGTTTCTGAAGGTGTCAAGTAACTGAGGAAGGTGACAGCCACTCTTTCCTCAAATGTCTCTGCCTAAAAGCAGCAGCTCCGCTGCACACTCGATAGCAGAGGGAGCCGGTGGCTCAGACAGCACGGGGCCCAGAAGTGTTAACGCAGCAGCAGCAGCCATTACTCCAGGCAAAAGCACAGAACTGAGAGGGGAGACCATCTTGCTGACCAAGCAGGAATGTGTGTTTGGGGGGAGGCAGCCTAGGCCACTCACCTTGCCAGGAACAAAATGCGCTAAACAAGCAGGAGCAAAGGGGGGCGGCTTTGTGCGCTGTAGCTGTGCTGGGTGCGGCTCTGCAAAGCTGCGTCCCAGGTGCTGCCTCGGTTAACCCTCATCACAGGAACCTCAAACCGGTATTTCAGATACGGAAGAGGAGGTCAAGTCCTGCCTGAGAGTCACCGCAGCCGCTAGTGCGGGTCCAGGATTGCCAGGGAACTTCCCGTTTTCGCTCTACCCCTGGTGACCGGGTTGAACAAGGCCAAGGGAATGAATCCGACATGGGCAACCAAGCCGGTTTCCTTATCCCGCAGCAGGATGGGGGGGTTGGGGGAGGCAAGGGGGCGAGTGAAATGGACCAGGCCACAGATGAACACTGAGGACGCTCACTGACACGTGGCCTAGTGACTGGGAGGGGGGTGTGGGATGACACAGGAGAGTCATGGCCTCACCCTCCCAATAGTCATCAGAGACCTGAAAAATAAGAATATTTGGTCTAAATAAATAAGCGATGACAACTGCAGGGGGACACGGTGCTGAGATACTCGTACTATAGACACTAGGAACGGTGTACGAGGCTGGACCCGACACATCTCATCATGAGCGCCGTGCAGATGTGCCCGGGTGGGATCCTGAGGGGAGGGACCTAACCAGCTCTGTGGTCATGGCCCAGTTGCTCCCGTCTCCCTGGGCCTCAGGGGCTTCCCCTCCCCTGCAGAGATGAGCTGGAGGCTGTGATATAAATCGCAGGTGGGCGGGGATCCCAGAGGCACCCACTGTCCGTTTCCTCCGGGCGGCCCTCGCTGAGGGCTTCATCTGGCATTTACAAAAGGCTCAGGGTTAGGTTAGGAAAAAGGCAGAGTCTTAACTTCTCTGGGTGTCTACCTACCTGACCTCTGCAGCTGCTCCCCTGCCCTACCTTCAAAGGCGGAGAAGGGTTCCTGGGGCCCACGCGGCTCTCTGTTGCCTTTCCAGACCGCGATTCACCCCTCCTTTCTTCAAAAGCCTCCTCCTCGCAGGTTCCTTCTGTCCAGTTGTGCCCGCTTTCCCCTCCTGCCGCTGTCACTGGCCTTTTGATCCCTCCTCCTGTTCGAAGAGGATGCTGGCTCTGAGTTCACACTCCCTTCTCCAACATGTCAGTTTCTTGCTTCGTTACCCACCTGGACCGTGACTTTACCTGTGACTGTTCGGCCCTCTTCTGGCTCAATGACACCTCCCCACCCCACCCCATGTTGGGGTTCTCCTCATTGAGACCACCAATTTGCTACCACCTCTGAAGTTACCTCCTGTGTTCATGAACCTCGCCTCGTACCCCACAGCCCATCATCACTTCTCCTGTAATCCTACTGCCTCTCTCTCCCTTCCTATACTCTTCTGGCAAAACCCCAAGTCTGCGTCAAGTGTCTTCACGCCAGCTGACCACCCATGTGGGGGACAACATGTGCACGGGTGCACACACCCCTGACACATCTGAGCGCCTCAATTCCTATTCTAAACTGACCACCTCACAGGTCAGCCCTGCCCTGCCTTTCTACTGTTTCTCTAATTGACTCGCTTTTCAATAGCAAGATGAATGACTACTTCATACCTTCTGAGAACATCTTCCAGCCACATCCAGCTGATGGTCTCACGTCATTTCACCAAGAGATTCAACCTCCATTATCTCACCATTAGTTTAGCCCTTCTCATCCTCCACTCTTTCCCGTCCTCTACTTCTTGAGCCCTATTAGGCTGCAGAACTGTCCCTCCTTTTTCTTGGGCTGTACCCTTCAGTGACCCTCCCCTCCTCCATCCCCACACCATCCCTCCCTCTCCACTCTCCACAGTAATTGTTCCATCCACATACACACGCTCTACCTCACTCTGCAAACACTCCCCTGGCCCCACAGTTCTCGTTATCACACCATTTCTCCACATCCCTTTAGGACCAACTTCTCACTCTGTCCACTCCCCCACTCTCCATTCACTCAACCAACTCCAGTCTGCCTTCCACTCCCACGCCGTCCTGAAATTGCTCCCATCAAAGTTATCCAAAGCTCCATACTACTAATGCCAGTAGACAGTTCTGCCCTCATTTTACCCAAACTCTGACAAGCACTTGGCACAGCCCAGTTTCTTAAAGCAGCTTCCTCTCAACTTCTGACCCTCTGTAACGTGTCCTCTCCTCCCCCAAACTCTCAGGGTTGGGCTTCCTTGGGCTTCTCTTTTCTCCCCCTGGATGACCTCCTCCAGCCTGACAAATTGCTCTATCATCTTTATGCAGATGCCCCACAGATTTGTATCTCAACATGCCCACAATGACCCTGATTCTACCCCTTCCAAAAGCTTGCTATTCCCTCAATTTTCCCTTTATCTACAAGTTGAATAACCTAACACACAAACTGAAAGCCACCCTTGGACCCTCTTTTCCCTCACCGCACCCCAACCAGTCCATCAGAGGGCCGGTCAATGCCACTACTGTCTCCCTCAAATGCATCCACTTCTCTCCACCTCTACTGCCACGCTGGCCCAGATCACCACCATCTCCCATGTGAACTGCTGTGGCCGCCTCCCATCTCACTTTTTCTATCCCCTTTGAGTCCACTCTCCACACACTAAGCCCCTCACCATGGCCTCTTGCCTGACTCTCTAGCTTCATCTCTCCTTGCTCATCCCTATAGTCTAATTACACTGGCCTTTTTCCATTTCTAGCCCATCCTCTGGTAAATTAAAGACAGCTGCAAATTCCCTGCACTCCCAATGGAGAGATGGAGTCTAATTCCCCTACCCTTGTTTTGGGATAATTTGCCAATTCTTCCTCAGGACTTTCCTCCCTGGAAAACCTTAGAATATTCTTCCCACACTCCTACCTGGCTACTTCCTTCTCACCTTTCAGCTAAAATACTCTTCGGAGAAGGCCCTTCCAGACCACCTCAAGTGAAAAATATCAAGATAGGACCTGCATCAATCCATTATTTCCTTTTTAACACTGACAAAAATAATAGGCATCATAATGAAAATTATTAATCTTATCTTTCTCTCTAGAGCAGGGGTTGGCAACCTATGGCCCACAGGCTGGCCACCTCCTTTTAAAAATAGTCTTGCCTGGCCAGCTTGGCTCAGTGGTTCAATGTTGACCTATGAACCAGGAGGTCAGGGCACATGCTCGGGTTGCAGGCTCGATCCCCAGTGTGGGGTGTGAAAGAGGCAGCCTGATCAATGATTCTTATCATTGATGTTTTTCTCTCTCTCCCTCTTCCTTCCTATCTGAAATAAATAAAAATATACTTAAATATAAAGCGTTTTATTGGAACACAGCCACACCCATTTATTTATGTATTGTCCATTACTACTTTTGACATGGCAGAGTTGAACAGTTGCTACAAAGACCATGTGGCCCAACAAAGCCTAAAATATTTACCATTTAGCTCCCCGAAAGCTTCCCAGCCCCGAGGGGGGCAAGTCCTATGGCTCTCGTCTTTAGATCTCCAATTCCTCATACATACTGTTGAAAGAACAAGAGGGCCAGGAAGCCACTATAAACCCTTTACTGGGAAGCTCTTTTTATCAGAGCAGGGCTAGCTTAGGACTGCGTCAGCTTCCTTCTGATGTCCCCAGAGTCTAAAGGGTCCCAAAGATGAAAACCCTGAAGGAGATGCCCCAGGACTCAGATGTGTCAAGTTCAAGGTCAGTCCAAGGAGACCAAACCATTTCCTCACATCTTTCTGCTCAGTTTCGGAAGACAGCAGGGGGTTGGTTAGGACCCTTTAACCTCCTTTCAGGGGTCTACTGCTCTGGCCAATTCCCAGGCAAGGATGCGACCACTTTCAGAGGGAAAAGGGGGTCCTCTGCTTCTCTGTCCTCAATAATCGTGGGCTGGGCTAGACCCTGGAGGGCAGCCATGTATGCCTGTGGGAAGAGACCATGTAGGAGAGTGGTTCAGAAGCTCCTCCTCGGCAAGAGGATGGGATGGTGACAGCTTAGGCCCACGCATCCCACTTCCCAGTTAAACTAAACTTTGGGGGTCAGGGAGGCATCAGCTTGTGTGTGGGCGCAGACTTTACATTCAAATGTCTGGAGGCTGCCAGGCTGTGTGTGTGTGCAAATGTACAGGGAGGAGACAGGCTCTGAGATTCGCCAGGGCCCCTGGGGTGAGATGCAGCTTTTTGCCTCTGATGCCATGAGTTGCTGGGGGCCCTATGCTCAGAGCATATTGCACGTACTTCTCCTTTTAATCTGTCACCTCTCAGGCTCAGGCCCAGGGAAAGAAAACACTCCTTTCTCCTCCCTCTCTCACAAGCACAGAGGTCCTGATGGCAGAGCTGAGGCCTCACGGCCTGAGGACAGAGCCAGATTCCAGCAGTCCCAAGTCCTGGAGGGCTTCCAGCAGCTGCTCCCGTGCAGTTCCAATAAAGGTATTCTCCAGGAAGGCAGGCAGGCCGCCCACACCATCCTGCAGGGTGTACAGGGGCACCCGCACCAGGCCCAGCACCTGTGAAAGGAAAAGGACAGGAGACACTGGGCACCCAAGGCAGCTCATCCCGGCCCGTCGTTCTAGATCAGACACCTCACCCCGTATCCGTCCAGCACAACCAGGCCTGGGCACTCACATCTCAGTAAAGCCGGGTGGGCCTAGCTCTCTGCAGACAGGTGACCCGAGTCACGCTATCCAGCTCTAGAACCGTTAGTGGCTGCTGCCTCCAGGAGGCCTGCTTGGTCCTATACCAGTAGTTCTCAAAATGTGGCCCCCAGACCAGCCATAGCAGCAGCAGTTAGGAACTTCTGAAAAATACAGATTCTCAGGTCTTCCCCTCCCGCCTCCACTGAACCAGCAATTCTGGGAGGGGGGCCAGTAAGTACTGTTTGAATAGGCCTCCCAGATGATTCTGCTAACTACCAAAGTGTGAGAACCATCCCCATGTACCATCTGTCCCCCTGCTCCCCTGGCCTAAGTGCCAGGGTTTCCCCACGAAGTATCGGACCACATCTCTTATCCAGGGGCCCAGGGGGCAATGCCTGGCCATTAGAAAAGGGGAGCAGAAGAGAGGATGGTTTGGGTGCGTTCTAGAAAGTTAGCTGCAGAGGCCTGTAAAGGGGGAGTAATGGAGAAACTTCACGGGGGTGGGGGTAGGTGGGTCAGCCATCCAGATGAAAGCTAACCAAGGCTTCAACTACTCCAGGAAACCAGGGGCGAGGCTTTGGGTGGAGGAGGGAGGACGTGGGATGGGGGTTTCCAGGCTGGCCCCACCTCCAGCCCGTGGTCCTGGGCCAGCGGGGCGCCTCTCTCCACGGCGGTCAGCTGCTCCAGCGTCAGGCGCTTGGCATAGAAGTGGGCCACGACGTGCTGGCCGGACGACGCGTACGAGTTGCGGTAGTCGGCGCGCTCCACGCGGAAGGCGGCCGCGGCCTCGCCCAGCTCCTCGCTCAGCTCGCGGTTCAGCCCATCCTCCAGGCTGCCATCCGAAAAATTGACGAAGCCGCCCGGGAAGCCCAAACGCCCATCAAAGCGCATCTGCATCTGCACGACAGGGAAGCGGGGGTTGGCCGGGGCGCCAGAGGCCGGCCTCCGGGGAGGGAGGAGGGCGGGGAAGGGGCCTCCAGCTCCACCCTGCGGACCCCCGACGGGGCCGGACGCTCCCCCAAGGACCGACGCTCCCCCATGGCAGGACGCTCCCCCACCAGCTGTTCAGGAGGCCCACGTGGGCAGGCTGGTGGGTCTCAGCCTGGACCAATCCGAGCCTGGGCCCGGCGGTAAGGACCAATCCATGCAGGGCTCAGGCAGGTGCAGCCAATCAGGGTGGGGCTTGGGTGAAGTCGTTGGCGGTGGGACACTAGGATACCGAAACCTTCTTCTGGATTGGGCCGCGGGGCGTCCTGATTGCGGAGGGGGCGGGTAAATTATGTTCATAATCCCGCTTCTGTAGTTCTTCCCGAGGGGCCTGGAGAGTGGGACGCACGGAAGGGATTGTATCCTGAGCAGGATTCGCTTAGGGAGCACAAGGAGCGATCAGGGAACTGCATCTGGTTTGGTCTGGATGGTACATGAAGCACGTGGGCTGGGTGAGAGTTAGAAAGGAAATGAGACCCCCAGCTGGCCTGGCTCAGTGGTTCAGGGTGGACCTATGAACCAGGAGGTCACGGTGTGAATCCTGGTCAGGGCACATGCCCGGTAGGGCTCCATCCCCAGGAGGGGGGTGCAGGAGACAGTCAATGAATGATTCTTAGTTTCTGTCTCTCCTTCCCTCTCCCTTCCTCTCCGAAATCAATCAATATATATATAGGAAATGAGGTGGAGCTGGCCTTCCTGGGGCAATGGAGATGGAGAGGAGGGATGGTGTAACTCTCCTGAGTTGTGGAATTGTGAGGACTCCTTGGCTGATTGAATGTTGGGAGAGAATTGTACTGGGATGAGGTCAGAGTTTATGGTCTGGGTGGATGGTGGTGTCTTTTTTTTTATCCTCACCCTAGGATGTTTTTTATTGGAGAGAGAGAGAGAGAGAGAGAGAGAGAGAGAGAGAGAGACCCATTGCCTCCCATAGGCTCTCTGACCGTGGATCGAACCAGCAACCTGGGTATGTGCCCTGACCCTTCAGTGTACTGATGGATGCTCTAACCACTGAGCACCACTGGCCAAGGCTAAGGTGGTGTCATTTTTTTGAGATGGGGATTTAGGAGGGGTAGTCAATGAGAACTGTAGTTCTAGTCAAGAATTGGGAGTGGCAATAGGCAGTGGCTAGGGCAGATAGGCAGTTAGACAAGAGCAGTGCAAGGATGACGGGCCAGGTACAGAAGGTCACCAGAGCAGAAAGTCCCCTAGCATATCCTTGGTCATGCACTTAGACCCATTGACCTTTTTTTCTCCCCGGCATGTTGCTAGTCATGCAGGTTAGACCCCCTTAGAGGGGGAATAAACAAGGGGACCTGAGAATAGCCCTTAAGCATTAAGTCCCCAGGACAGTGAGGTTCTGATCCATCTCAAATACATCTAGGCCTCAGTTGTGTTTCAGCTCCTGGCCCAGAAAAGCAGCAAAAGCGGACAAGGAAAGCCGTGCCTGGCATCAGGACCAGCTGCGATAACTAATGGCTCAGTTGCCACAATCCTCAAAGGACTCACCTGGAAAACTGATGAATATTCTAGTGAGGTCCACCCCTGGGACCCTCCCTGAAATCCCCATCCTGAGAAGAAAGCCCTTGGGAAGGCGTGGGGAGCTCCCTAGCACCTTTCCTGGCACCGTACCTTTCTCTTTCTCTTTCTCCTAAACTCCAAGGACCCTTCTTTTGCCTCTGGAATTTGTTTCCTGAACCCATATCTTCTATGGCTCACTTCTACCTTTGTGACTTTCTAAGTAAACTTTCTCTCATAGTTTGAGTCTTGGCTCTGAATTTTTTTTTTAATCCTCACCAAATGATGTTTTTATTGATTTCAGAGAGAGAGAGAGAGGAAGGGAGAGAAAGAGGACGGAAAGGGAGGGGAGAGGAGAGAGAGAAACATCAATGTGAGAGAGATACATCTACTGGTTGCCTCCCGTTCATACTCGACCCATACATACTCAAACCCACAAGTTAGATATGTGCCCTGACTGAGAATCAAACCCACAATCTTTGGGTGCACGGACAACACTCCAACCAACTGAGCCACTCAGCCAAGTTACAGTACAATGAATTTTAATGTCTTCCCCTTTGAGGGAGGATCTGAATTCTTTCTTAGCCAGAACTCAAGTTCTGAGGTTGCTAAACCAAGGTCCAATCGCTGGTAACATTCTGGTGCTGTTTTCACCTCTGCCAACAAAATTTTCCAAGGAAGGGTAAGTGAGGAAAGAGCTGTGGGTGAAACCCTGTGGGCAACAGGAAGGAAAGTGAGGAAGGTTTAGAGGTAGAAGTGCTTAAGGCTTTCTAGACTTACCCTCACACACTTCCAGACCACCTAGCTGTGAAGGAAGGTGGGGGGCTACTCAGGACCTGATGCTGAGGGACAAGGATTCAGGATCTCTCACCCAGCCCAGGCCTTCCCCACCTTTTCTGAGGCTTTGCACTCTATGCAGATTACCTCTACATCAATAGTCAACATTTATTACACAGCGGAAAGGATGAGGCAGCTCCTTGAGAGGGCCTGGGCTTAAAGTCACAGCCTGTGACAGCACGGGACAGGGAAGAGCCCAAGAAGCCACCCAGACGCAGGCCTGTCACCTTAGCATCATTTAACTGCCAGATCACCTGTTAAATGGAGATACCAACCTACTAGGAATATTGAGAGGTTTAAAGCATCCAGAACAGTGCCAGCACCAAGTAGATGTAGCGTCCTTGGGGTTGAGGGTGGGCAGATTGTTGTCTTATGTTAAAGACCTGTTGGTTGGAAGTCAGCCACAATCATCAGGCCTCAGCATCCCTAGGGGAGAACGAGATGTCCCTGGCATCATCTTTGCTAGCTTATAGTCTTCTGAATAGCCTGATAGGCATAGCATCTACTAACATCAGGCACTGGGTCACGGTGACGAGACTGTGCCTGACACAACTCATTACCCCATCAGAGTTCTAGAGCACTTGGAAATGGCCCTGGGTAAACATTAGAGTCACCTGGCAAAAGCTCATAAAAACTTCCAGCAGTATTGGATTACAACTCAAGCCAGAAACAGATACCTGCATGTTCATACTGATATGGACAATGCACAAGTAAATCCATGGTGAGAAGAGAAATCTCTCATGCAGAAGAATCTGGAATAATGTACATACTCCCCCTCAAGGAGGTGGGCCACAAATGCCCACTCCGTAAATGTGAGTTGTGAATAGTGACTCCCTTCCAAAGAGGACAGTATGCCAAAGAGGTGTATGTGTTGGGGGAGAAACCTGACAAACATTACTTTAGCCAGGTGGTCAAGGTCAACATCAACAGTGGTAAGTCATGCTGATAGTACGTCCCCTTGACAATATGACGTGATGAATATGATACTTAATGTCAATGGTCTTCCTCTCAAAATGTCATAAACCCCATCTAACCATGAGAAAAGCATTAAACAAACTCCAGCAGAGGCACATTCTACAAAACACCTGATCAGCATGCTTCAAAACTGTGAAGGTCATCATCAAACAAGGAAAGTCTGAGAAACTGTCACAACAAAGAGGACCCTAAGGTTGCACGACTACAAATGCAACGCAGTATCCAGGATGGGATCCTGGACCAGAAAAGGGCATTAGATAAAAGCTAAGGAAATCTGAATAAAGTATGGACTTTGGTTAACAGTAATGTATCCATATCGGTTCATTATTGTAACAAATATTAATGTAAGATGTTAATAATAGGGGAAACTGGGTGAACTATGTGGGAACTCTGTACTTTCCTCGCAGTTTTTCTGTAAATCTAAAACTTCTAAAAAATAAAGTTTATTTGTAAAAAAATTAGGAGGCTGCAATCAGCAAAATCTAGACTGAAGGAAACTTTACAAGATAAATGATCTGGTTTCTTCAATAAATGAATTACAGGGGGAAAAGAGATGGAGGCAGAATCTATACATTAAAAGGGATTGAAAAGATGTACCATTTTAACTGATTGGGTTTTATTTGAATCCTAATTTGAAGAAACAAACTTAAGGAACCCTAGGTAGTTTGACTCAGTGGATAGAGTGTTGGCCCACAGACTGAAGGATCCCAGGTTTGATTCTGGTCAAGGGCATGTACTTCAGTTGCAGGCTCGATCGATCCCTGGCCTGGTCAGGGAATGTGTGAGAGGCAACCAATCAATGTGATGTCTCTCTCTCTCTCTCTCTCTCATCTTGTTTCTCTCTCTGTCTCTCCCCCTCCCTTCCATTCTCTCTAAAAATCAATGGAAAATATCCTCAGACGATGATTAACAACAACAAAAAAGAAACAAACTTAAGGAAAACGTAAAACAGTGGCAGAAATAAGCAAAACTGACTGGGTATTTGATATACAGGAATTTTTGATCATTTTTTTCAAGTGTAATAATGGTATTGTGACTTAAAAAAGAGTATTTAAAATAAATACTAAAATATAAAGATTTTCTGGCTACTTTAACATATCGATATGGATTAAATACCTTTATAATTGAGTTTTGTGGTTTAAATTTTAAGCACATGGAAGAATGAAAATCTTATGATTCAACAAAGGAAAAGATTCTTTATCTTTTAGAGATATGTGCTGAAATATTTATGAATTATATAAAAATAATCCAGTGGGGGGAGTGGGTGAGAGCATAAATAAAATAAGGTTGGCCATGAATCGATCATTTTTGAAGGTGAGTGGTGGTTTCATAACAAGGGCTTATTACATTATTCTCTTTACTTTTATGTAGTTTGATGTTTTCCATAGTAAAATGTTAAAAAGATCTTCTCTTGAAGTTAAAGGGAAAGGTTATAATTTACATTTGAATAAAGGTTTGCACTTCACAAAACTTTTTTTACAGGCACAATCCCTTTTAGTCCAGGAGAGGGAGAGGGTAGGGTCTAGCCTCACTTTTTAGGCAGAAAGAAGACTGTAACCAACGTCTACCACCTGCCAGGAAATTTCAAATCATTTCACTTAATCCTCCTAAAAATGTCCAGGTCTTTCAAATGCAAAGCTAAAGTTGAAAACCGGCTTATTTTGAAGTGGGGAGGTGTCACCAGCAAAGAGCTGCCAGTTAGAGACAGTTGGGCTGTATCCAAAAGGATTTACTGAAAGAGCTAGATCAGTGGTTCTCAACTTTCCTAATGCTGCGACCCTTTAATACAGTTCCTCATGTTGTGGTGACCCCCAACCATGAAATTATTTTCGTTCCTACTTCATAACTGTAATTTTGCTACTGTTATGAATCATAATGTAAATATCTGATATGCAGGATGTATTTTCATTGTTACAAATTGAACATAATTAAAGCATAGTGATTAATCACAAAAACAATATGTAATTATATGTGTTTTCCGATGGTCTTAGGCGACCCCTGTGAAAGGGTCGTTCGAACCCCAAAGGGATCGCGACCCACAGGTTGAGAACCGCTGGGCTAGATGCTTAATGTTTTTTAGGCATCCACATACCTGAAGTCACAATCAGCAACCTTAAAGGAGGTGGCATCTATAGAAACCAGCCCTGTTCTTGGTTCTTTGCAGGTCCAGCATCAACAGCATCCTCTGCTGTATGGTCTGGAGCTCATTAGGTGGATCTATTTCACTGTAAGGACAGAACTTCTCAGACACTTCCAGCTTCATGCCTGGACCTCTTCACCTGAATACCCTATCAGCACCTCAGATCCAACACACCCAGGAATGAACTTAGTAGTTCTCCAGCCCCCACCCCACCATCTGCATCTCCTCCTGTCCCCCCCAGCTCTGTGCACGGCCCACCATCAGCCCAGTCGCCCATGCTGAAAACCGAGCAGGCCCCACAGACAGTTCCTCCACCCCAAGCCAGTCAGTCTCTGCTGCACTCTCAGTGCCCTGACTTCACCAGGTGGTCAGATCTTCATCTTTTCTCACCTGGACCACACCACTCAGCGCCCTCCCTATCCTGCCTACAGTCTCACCCTGTGCTCCACACAGTTTCATGATCCAGTTAAAAGCTACTCTCTGTCCATACTTCAGGGGCTGCCCTTTTCTCCAGGATACAGCAGAGCAAACTCAACCACCCGGATCCCAGCTTTGCCTCCTGTATTAGTGATCTACTGCTGAGACATATTGTAAAATGGAGTAATTTAACAATGGTGGTCTGAGAAACTGAGAAATGGTGTGGCTGGATGCTTCTGGCTCGGGGTTTCCTATGAGGTTTTCATCCAGATGTCATTCGGGGCTGCAGTCAGAGGAAGGTTCGAAGGCTGGAGAATTTGCTTCCCAGGTGGGTCACGAACTGACGTGGCTGTAAGTTGGTGCTGGCTGTTGGCAAAAGCCCCAGATTCACACCAGGTAGATGTCTCCATAGGGTTGCTTGAGTGTCTGCATGACATTGTGGCCAGCTTCCTGCGGAGTGAAAGACCTAAGAGAAAACAAGGTAGAATCCATGTCTTTTATGGTTTTGTCTCGGAAGTCATACTTCTACAGCATCCTGCTGGTCACACAGGCCACCCCTGATGCAGTGTGAGTGGAATCAGGAATACCAGAAGTGAGGATCATTGGGGGCCACCATACCTTCCTTTCAAACTTGACTCACACTTTAGAAACCACCAACACACAAAGAGTTCAAGTTCCCAGACCCCAATGCTGTGTCCTGTGTCTCCCATCTGTGTTCTCCATCTGTGTTGCAAGATCTTTTCCTCCTTATTTGCCTGATTTTTTTCGCCCATCTTTTACTGAGATCTAATTGAAAAAAATTAGATATTTTTAAGGTCTACAACATGATGTTTTGACATACACTATTGTGCAATGATTGTCACAAGCTAATTAACATCTCTCACCTCACACAGTTACCATTTTGTATGTGTGGTAAGAACACTTAAGATTTACTTTCTTGGCAAATTTCAAATATATAATGATACAGTATTATTAACTATAGTCACCGTTCTGTACATTAGATCTCCAGAACTCATTCCTCCTACATAACTGTAACTTTATACCCGTTGGCCAACATCTCCCCAATTTCCCTACACTCCCAACCACTGGCAATCACCATTCTTTTCTGTTCTTATGAGTTCAACTTTTAAAGATTCCACATATATGTGAGATCATGCAGTATTTGTCTTCCTCTGTCTCATTTATTTCACTTTGCATAACATCCTCCAAGTTCGTCCATGTTGTTACAAATGGCAGGATGTTTTTCTTTTCTGAAGGCTAAATAATAATCGGTTGTGTATATATGTCACATTTCCTTTACCCATTCATCTGTGGAGACACTTAGGTTGTCAGTGCCTGCTGAATCCTTATCATTCATGAGCCTACACTAATGCTTGGTACAGAATGTGAACTCAGTACATGTTGAGCTAAAATCTAAGGACGAATTAGACCACGTCTGCAGAGGAGATGGTCTTGGTCGGCTCCGTGCTCCTAGGTAGCACTGCCTGGAAACCTGCCAAAAGCCAGGAGAGACCGTCCATGGTTCACCTGAGCCACTTTGACAAAGGGCAGCCACATTTTATTCTGAGAAGCCACAGGATCATTTAATTAGAAGTACATTTCCCCCTAAAGTAGTAAAAATCAATGCCAAAAAGTATGAAGCTCAAGGATTTGATAAGAGGTGTTAAGAGAAGGAACAGAAAGAGTGACGTCTGGAGAAGGAAGGAATAGTGGTTAACTTACTGCCATAATAATACATAGTAAACAACCACAAAACCCCGAGGAGCACACAGCAACAAGCCTTTGCTTTGGGCTCAGGAGTTTGCAGATCGCCTGAAGCTGCTCTGCCTCATTCCTTGGCTGGGGCAGCTCTGCCCATAGCGTTCATCCTCTCCCATGATTGGCAGATGAGCTGGCGAGGCAGAGGCACAAGAGAACTTAACAACTGCACCTGCAGTGTCCTGCTCCTGAGTGGCCCCTCAGCCAAACAGGTTCCGTGGCCAACTGTGGAGTCTTCACGGGGTGGTGGTGGTGGGTGGGGGGGAGGAAGTTACAAGGGAAGAGTCAGGGGTCCAGGGAGGGGTGAATTGGAACCCAAAATCCAATCTTTCAGAGCAGGAAAAAGCCACAATACTTTGGAAAGAAAACAATTTCTAGCTGTCGAAAGATTGTCAAACGAACCCTACAAATGTACTATGGAAAATATTCCTGTTGGAGTCAAGCCTTCAATTCTGCATACATGTTAATGGCTCTGCTGCTCCTAATGAATATTTATGATAGGTTATTTTATAATGTATATTTGTTGGACCAAATTTCTGAATATCCTTCTGAAGTTGGGGAAGAACTGAGTATCCTCAGGGTCTTGGTGATACCGCTAATTTAGGGGTCGCACGGGCGGGTTAAGGGAGTGAAGGTCATGGAGACATTGTGCAGGGGGCCTGCTGGGCCAGGGAGACCACGCACTGCCTTCTCAGCTGCACTCTTGGCCCTCTCAGCTCTTAGCTGACTGCCAGCGATTTTTAATCAAGTGCTGGCTGAAAATGGCTAAAAGTGTATACTTTTGGGGTGTGTTTGCACGGCAGTAGTAGAAACTTAGAAGACTAAAGAAACCTTCCGAGATGACTCTCCAATGATGGGAGATCAGGCGGCCTGATCATAAAACATAAGGATAATTTCTCCTCCAAAGCGAGGCCATCTTACAGCATTTAAAGCATTTCCCACATCACGGCGCACCCCACTGGCAATGTCATGCGATTCAACCTATTATATTACCTTACTTGTTTGTTACACAATCTTCAGGCAGAGGCAGGAAACTACGACTCAGAGGAATGACTTGCCCTGGATCACACAGTAAATGGCAAGAGTGGGTCTAGAATCCACATCATCTGGTATTAAGTTCATTTCTTCCCTACATAGGCTGTGGCAGATCATTTAAAAACATTCCTTACTGTGTGTCCACCCCCGTCCCTTCCCCATCCTCTAGCTCTATGTCCGCCTATCTCTTTCTTACACACACACTTCTCTTTGCCTCATTTTTCAGTTTTGCTCCTGGCCCCATTCTCTTCTGACACATTAGCTAGCGATCCCATCATCCTGAAAGAGGAGTGGGGTATGTTTTCCCCTTGAGCAACTGTTTAGTTTGCCAGCCTCCTTTATCCCTGGCCCCCCTGTGGTGGCTGGATTCTTCTATAATAGACCTAGAGTTTCCAAATACATTAAATAATTAACTTCCATCATGCTCCTTTGTGTGTCTTATCTCTGCATCACCCAAAATAGCTGGTGGCATTTCCTCTGCATAAATAGAAAGCAGAAAGGTCAATTGGCATTTGTGAAATAGATGTATTTTTTACAAAGCAGCAAGCTAGCAGGGCCCCTTGATCCCCTCATACCTGTGACTGTTTCTTAACAAGCGCCTTCCTAGCTCCCTAATTCCTCAGCCAGTTTCCACCCATCATCTTGCAGTTGGTTAGTGATTAATACCCACGCTGGTGTGTGTGTGTTATGTGCTGTTGAGTTGGCTCCCACTCCAGGCGACCCCTATGAATGAGGGATGGCCACAATGCCCTGTCCTCAACAGCCCTGCTCAGCTCCTGGAGACTCATGCCTATGGCTTCTTTTATGGAGTCAACCCATCACATATTTCGTTTTCCTCTTCCCACTGTTTTCTCTCGTTCTCAGCATTATTATTTTTTTTCCAAAGAACCCTGCAACCTCATGATGTGCCTGAAGTAGGAAGCTTTGGTTTTGTCATTTTTACCCCCATGACGTTTCAGGCTTATCTTGCTCTAGGACCCACTCGCTTGCTCATCTTTCTGGTGGTCCAGGGTATCTGTAGAGCTCTCCTCCAACCCCATATTTCAGATAAAGCATTTTTTTTTCCCTATCAGCCTTCTTCACTGTCCAACTTTCATATCCATACATAGCTGCTGAGGATACAAGGGTGTGGAATGACCTTAGCCTTGCTCTCCAATCCTTGTTCTTGATGATCTTCTCCCTTTCTACCTAAAACCATACATTTCCCATGAGAAAAGTGCCCTCCCTGGGCCCGGAAGAGAACATTCTTATCACTGGAGCCTGGGTATCAATGCCAAGATGGATCTATACAAATAAACCTATCAAAACAACCCTGATCTTCCATTAGTTTCCCCTATATTTCCTAGTCACTTTCCCACAATTTAACCCCCTTAGGAGTTCAAATCCCTTTTCTTTTGTCTCGTCACTTCTTCCCAAAGTTATTGCTCTTTGTCAAAATGGTATATAAGCTCTCAGGCCTAACCACTTTCTTGGGTTTTTCACTTCTTTCTAGAAAGCCCCCTGTGCCATGTGAAAATAATAAATAAAATCTGTATGCTTTTTCTCCTGTGCGTCTGTCTTTTGTCAGTTTAATTCGTAGGCCCCAGCCACAGAACCTAAGAGGGTAGAGGAAGTCTTTCCTCTCCTATAACATGCATTTAAACCCAGGGTGTTGTTCCCTGTACAGTATCTTTAAATGTGTCTATCTCCCCAGTTGAAAACTCACATGCATAGTGGTTAAGAGTATGGGTCCTAGAATCACAGAACGGGAGTCCAATCCCAGCTCCGCTTCTCGAAGCAGGTTACCCAACTCCAGCATCCTCAGCTATAAAATGCAATAATCTCTCTCTCTCTCTCTCTCTCTCTCTCTCTCTCTCTCTCTCTCTCTCTCAGATTCAATAGGTCCTTATAGTCCTAAGCACAGGACTGGTATATAATGGGCTCCCAATGAACCAAATGTTGCCTGATCTAAGTAATAATTATCATTAGGTAGCTATATTACATTCAACAAGATACTTCTAGATAAAGGAAAGCTAAAATAGGTGATTTATTTTATTTATTTGAATGGAAAATCTACTTATTAGGAATAAGAGTATTCAGTACTCCATGGGTGAGTCTGGGGAATAAATCACAGGAGAGAATCACTTTTTGGGTTTTTTACCCAGGCCCCCATACCTGGCCACTTCTTGCTTGTTAGCCTATGGAAGGACAGAAGTGGACCCAAAACAGGTCCCCTGAGCCAGGCGTGTCTGACTCCTGGGCAGCAGCTCAGTGTGTCGGAGGCCAATGTCCAACAACCCTCACGGGCAGGCTGGCCACAGCCCCCAGACACCAGGCAGAGGCACAGTCTGTCCTCCAGGTGGAAATGGTAAAGAGCAGAGGGCTCCTCCCAGGCCAGGCTCAGGGGGTCCAACCCCAGTGGAAGCCTGAGGGCACACTTGTGGGAATGCGGTTCAGGAAGCCAAACCAGATCCATATGGGCATCTCAGAGCTTACAGAACGATACTGACTGGCCCAGGACTCCGAGTACAGGCAGACCTGTGTGTCTGCTACTCTGCCTCCCTTTGGCTCAGGAATGAAAAGTAAGGATGGGGGCTCCGGCTATGTACCCAGCTCCTGCGATAGAGTCCAGCTTAGGTGTCGGATGGATTTTCACAGAAATGTGTCCCCTGGAACTTGCTTGCTTTTGGCCGCTGTTTGCGATGGCTCTGAAGTGTGGGCCCTTCTCCCATTGTGATCAGCAACTGCTCCTCAAAGTAGAGGAGCTGGTCGACTTCAAAACAGTCGCTGGCACGAGGCACCACTTTCTCTAGAGACGCCCTGACCTCCGCTTCGCCGGTTCTCTGCCGCCGGGCCCTCTTGAGGTAGTGGTAGACCTCCTCAAACACTGCTGCTCCCAGCTTCTGCACCGCGGATCTGCCACAGAGCGAGGAAGACAAAGAGGAGTTACCCAGGGAGATCACCTGCAGGAAATGTACTTTTAAGTGATAGTTACACAAATCACATGGTAGCCCTGGGATTTGGAGGGGAAAAAAGGGGGAGGGGGAATAGCATGTGGTTTCTCCAGCTTGAACATTTCACAATATTCCACAAATACTTCCTGAATGTTTGGTATGTTCAGGGGACCCTTCTAGGCTCCGGGACACAGCATAAAACAAGTGAGGCAAACCCCTACCTCCATGGAGCTTGTCTTCCAGGGTAGAGACTAAACAGATGAATTTAAAGATATATTCACAGTACAAGGGCAGGCGGTGCTGAGTGCACTGGAGAATAAAGCAGGGTGAGAGGTGGAGGCAGGTGAGGGGCAGGGCGATCCTCGCTGAGCAGGTGTCCGCTGAGGCCAGTACTAGGGGGAGGCAGACCTGGGACCTGAGGCTAAAATGTGTCAGAGAAACATGGAGAAGCCAGTGTGGCTGGGGTCAGGAAATAGGGGGAGCAGGACGGTGGGATATGAAACCAGAGAAATGATAATAATGAGAATAAGATAACGAGAAAGAAACTGTTCTACGAATTACAGGCACTTTTCTATGCACTTAGCCTTTACAACAGCGGTGTGAGGGCTGTTGGTTTTTTTAAAAATCCCTATTTTACAGAAGAAGAAACTGAGGCTCAGGTGATTTGGGCAAGTTCCCAGCAAGGCCAGCGTTCACTTTTCTGTACCGGCTCCAGTCCCTGTCCATATGCAGCTGTCAGCTGGCCGCTGTTACCACCATATTGCCCGACCTAGTGCATTTATTTTGCCTCTATTTTCCTCTGTCTCCCGCTAGGGTTACACACTAAAGGTCTACGGCAAACTTGGCCATGACATACTTTGTTAGACCGGCATCATGTTTTCTTTTCTTCTGTTTATTATTATTTTGGAACATTTTAATGTAAAGTCCCGAGGCAGGGCCCGCACTCTGCACTCTCCATTATTTTACTGCCCTTTGCTCACCTGCTTCCTTCCTTATCAGCTTCTACGAGGCTGCTTCTCAGATTTCCCCCACCTGCCTGCCTCAAGGGCATTGGAGTGTTATGAATTTGGGTAGACAGTTCAAAATTTATGTGCCGACATTGACCTCATCAGTCCTCCACTGGACGTTTAGCTTTGTCCTGGAACACCGTGTGACTGTCTTCAGAAATACGGTTTTTTCATTTTGGGAAGTATTTTCTGGCTCCATTTCTAGGAGTGGGATTAATTACATGTGTGTTCACTCTGTGAAAAGTCATGCTTGTACCTGTGATTTCTGCACTTTTCTGTATATATGTCGAGCTTGATTAAAAGATAAAAAATTGTGTGAGAATGGAATTATTAGGTCAAAAGGTGTAAATACTTTTATTACTTTAGCCCTGGAAAAAATACTTCTTTATTCTTCATGTCAATGGATTTGGTGAAAAAAAGATTAGGTTTTGGATTTTTTTTCTTCAGAGTTTTTAAAGCATTGCCACTAGACAGTAATGCTGGCAATGTGTCTGACAATAACACTGAAGGCACCAATCAGAGGCTCTTTGATACATTTCATAAGCTCTCATTGTGCAGTACAATTCAACCTTGTAATCTCCAGAACACGGGATCTAAGCTAGGTGTGTGCAGATAAAAAGAAGAAAAAGTAATTGATCCTGCTCTAGTTTAGAGACTAGTAATTGCAATGCAAGCTATATACATTTTAAACTTTAACATTTTATAGCACTTTAGAGCTTGCAAAAGGCTTTTATGTTCATTATCTCAAATGATCCTTGAGAACTAGGCAATTCATTGAACATTTATCTTAATTTTACAGATAAGTAGGTTGACTTTTAAAAACTCACACAGCTGGTTGGTGATGGAGCTTAAACTCAAACACAGGGAACTGGAACTTCGGGGGCTGGAGAGGCCTCCTCCCCAGGGCCCCGCACGGTCCAGCTTGAGTAGGTTTCCCACCTTCTGCCACAAGACGATTGGGACTGACCCCAGGATGCCTCCCATTCCCAGTCACCTCAGCTACACCATCTTCACTATATGCACAGCACTTACAACTCTCTGGTATTTTCCTTCTATTTTTTGTGTGGATATTTGTTTATCTCTCCCACTCCCCTGATGAGCATACAACTTCCATGAGGGAGGGACCCAGGGACTAGAACAGCACCGGGCATGCAGAAGGTGCTCAGGAATGAAGGAATGACCCCACACAGCCATCCTGAGAAAAACATAAAGTGCTAGGAAAGTTCGTGTGGGGAAAATCAGAGAATGCCCTCTGGAGGAGGCGGCGCGATCGAATTTGGGCCATAACAACGGGAGCGAAGCCAGGTGGCAGCAACAGTGGGAGTTCTGGGAAGTCAGTGAGCCAGTCTGGCATGTGAGTAAGATGCATGAAGAAGAGGGTGAGACCCATTGGATTGTAACATTACAGAAACGCTAGAGTTGGACCAGTAATATCAGCCATTGATGACAGAGAAGCCCACATGTCCCCCGAAACCACAATAACTAAGCGTTTCTGAGCTTCCTCTATGGGCCAGGCTCTACTTTGGGCTTCTCCTCCCATCATCCCATTAAATCCTCCTAACGACCCTGAGGGTAGATATTGTTACTCCCAGTTCACAGATGAGAAAACGGAGACATAAGAGGGTATTAAATAACTTGCCCAAATCACTATACTGTATACCTGAAACTAACGTATTATTGAATGTCACCTGTAATTGAAAAACAATAAAAATTTAAATTAAAAAAGATGAAAGAAAAATTTTAAAAATCATAACTGCCATCATATTGTTTTTCAAATAAACAATCTGGAAAATAAGCATAAAAAAAGAAGTTGTAAGAGAATAGACCCTAAGATGTCTCATCACAAGGAGAAGTTTTTTTCTTTTCTTTTTATTGTATCTATATGAGATGATGTAAGTTGTAAGAGAATAGATCCAAGATGTCTCATCACAAGGAGTTTTTTTCTTTCTTTTTATTGTATCTATATGAGATGGTGGGTGTTAAGTAACCTACTGTGGTAATCATTTCACCATACATGTAAATCAAACCATCATGCTGTATACCTCAAACTTATACAGTGATTTGTAACAAATATTTCCCAATAAAACTGGAAATTAAAAAAACAAAAACAAAATAACGTGCCCATTGCCACATAGTTTTTAAATGGTGAGCTGGGATATGGGTTCTAGTAGTTTCTCTCCAGGACTCACTCCTTTCACCATGAGAGATTCAGAGAGATTGAAGGTGAGTCTTGGCTCAACCCTTCACTGGCTGTGTGATCTTGGGCCAACTACTTAACCTCTCTGAGCCTTACATTTTCATATTTAAGTGGAGATCACACACACACACACCCCTCAGCAGACTACCTGCCACCCATCAGACACTTCATAGCCTCTGTTTTACTATCCTGCACATCACTGTTGCGTTCTCAGTGGTGAATTGCACAGTTATCCTATTTTGGTTTAACCGGAAGCATCAAGCAATTTTTTAGTTCTACGTCTGGTTAAGAAACTATTTTAAATATTTTTATCTTCTCTGGCTGAATTAGAAAACAAATGACACAGAAAGGCCAGTGGCACAGTGGGAGTAAAAAAAAAAAGTCATTTCGTAGAAATAATCATGAAAACCTAGTTTAAAAGAAAGCATTAAGACAACAGATTATTCTTCAGGCACAGTTTAAAAAAACCTTGAAAGTGATTTTACAGAATATAAGAAATCCCTACACATCAAATATGTATGAGCCACTGCAGGAATAGAATGGAGCAATGTGTTTTCCCTTAATACGCTGTCTGAATGATCATTTGGTGCTAACAGGCACCAGGAATCTTTATTAAGGATGGATTCTCTACCCCTTCTCTCCATGCCCTGTGGCTGCCTGTGCATCTGCTGGGCAAAGACAGAACAGACCTCTCTCCAGATCCGCACTATCCACAGATCTGTACAGACACTGCATTGTGGGTGCCGGGGCGACACGGGACAGCCCCAGAGGGGACCTGCGACTGGCCCGGTGTGTGCCTCTGCTCTGTCCACGCCGGGCAGCAGAATCTTGAGTGTTACTGTTAAACCTAACCATTCCTGAAAGGGTTATTTTATTCATGACCTAAACACCCTCGGTTGTTCATGATCAATAAATATAGATAAAGTCACTGATTAAAAACAAAACCCAGCTAGTTATTGCTTACAGGAAATACACCTAAAACACAGAGCACCGAATCGTTGAGAGTAAACAAACAAAGATATGCCGGGAAAGTAATAAATAAAAGAAATCTGGGGGTAGCTATATCGATATGAGACAAAGTAGACTTTAAGAAAAGAAGTGTTATTAGGACAAAGAATGTCACCAGATAATGAAAACAGTTCAATTCACCAGGAAGAAATAAGAATTCATAACTAGCATGCGTCTAATAAAGTACGATCAAAATCCATAATGCACCAGAGGGAGAAACGGTCAGATATGCCTCACAATGCAGGAGTTCAGAGCTCCTTGCTCCGCTGTTGTAGGTGAACATTTGAAAAATTAGTAGTACTGTAGAAAATCTGAATACACGTATAAAGCTAAACTTAATAGACTTAATATAGGACTCTCTCCTTCCCTGGTGATTACAGAACCTACCCTCTCTTACAACATTTACAAAAACTGACCACATACCAGACACCAGTTCAAGTGTCAACACATTTCAGACCACAGTACAATTGATAGAAAACTGTAACAAAAACATGGATTAAACATTACCGTGTTTTCAGATTTACTTATTCCAAGTAAATTATGGGTCAACGGAGAAATCAGGCATGCTATAAACAGACTCAGAAGAAGAGTGATCGTGTTCTAGCACTGTAATATCACCGTGTAAATTTATTCTGACACTCGGGAAACTTGCCGTAAGAATTCTGCAATGAGTATTTTAGGAATCCTAAAATAGAGAATTCTATTTAAGGGGGCTCTCTTGCTGTCCTCTAAGATTTGAGAAGAGAGGGGAATGCTCTCTGTGCTGATCAAATTAAAGAAGGCTTCTAAGTTCGCTTTTTCAAAGGGAGGGAGAGGAGGAAAGATAAGGGACAGGAACTACCCCTTTAGTTAGGTGGGTATCGCAAATAAAAAGCACTTACATTTTCAAATGAAGAGAGTTTATATTTTCTTTCTTCATCATCTTTTTTCTTCCTAGGCTCATATGCTCTATCAACCTTACCCTCCTGTTCTAAGTCTTTAAGGCAGCAGTTCTCAACCTGTGGGTCGCGACTCCTTTGGCGGTCGAACGACCCTTTCACAGGGGTCGCCTAAGACCATCCTGCATATCAGATATTTACATTACGATTCATAACAGTAGCAGCATTACAGTTATGAAGTAGCAACGAAAATAATTTTATGGTTGGGTCACAACGTGAGGAACTGTATTTAAAGGGCCAGAAGGTTGAGAACCACTGCTTTAAGGGATGTTGCGTTTACAGGCCGGCTCTCTCTGTGCTGGACCACTGCCCTGCCCAGACCCCTGGCAAACGCAGGAGTTGGAGGAAGCCTCCCAGGGCTCTGAAGACGCTCCATCTGCCGGGAGCAAAGCCCCAGTGCGTGTGGCTGATTCCCCAGCTGAAGACCCCATTAAACCACAGGAGAGCACTTCCCCCCTCCTCTGCTTGTGTCCTCCACACTCACCCCTCAGCCTCCAAGTTCCTGCCCTGACCTCTCTCATGCTTACTTTTTCTTTGCAAATAACATATTTGATCACGTACATTTATTTGCCCATCAGTGACTGACTGCTCTGTGTGCCCTCTTCCCCTTAGGGCTCTAAAGAAGAGGACTATTTTCTTCTTAGTAGTCACTTCCTAGCATACTCTGCTTTTCCCTAATATTTTATGATACGTCAATCACCCCACTGGAATATAAGGTCTGCGGGCAGGGATTACTTTCACCTTCGACCCCTCCCCCCCCCCCCCCCCCCCCAGCCAAAAAAAAAAACCCCACCTGGAACAGTGCCTGGCGCAGGGCAAGTACACAACAGATATTTGTTGGACAAATGAATAGATACCTTGAAAGCCAAAGAAAAAAGAAATATGGTAACGTCATATTATTTTATTTAAAAATATATGAATTCCTAGTGCTTGTTCTAAGAATTAGCACACAGCGAAATTATAACCTAATTTTGCCAGATATAAGATCACGTTTATGATGCTTAGGTGATGTTTTACAAGATAAAGCTCCAATCAAGCATAGTTTTCAGTATTTCTTAGGATATTTTCATCCTTATTTCAAATGATTGGCTTTATGGGGCCTGTACTATCACCTCTGTATAACAATGACCTCTTCCACTTCTGAGTGAGAAGAAACAAACCTTATTTATGAAGAAGTTCTATGTGGAAGGGACCGTGTTCCTGACATCTTTTTTCACACGTGCACACCCGGGGCCATCTGGAGAGTAACGCACATCTACCCACAGCTGCCGTGAGCCCCGGCTGCCCTGCCGCACGCACGTACGAGGCCTTGGAGGAGGTGACCCCAAAGGCCCTCAGTTCCTGGGGGGAATGGTCAACAGATGTCGCATCTGCTGTGGGAGCTAAATAAGGCAGAGAGCAGCAGAGGAGGGGCTGTAGCCCCCGTTCTATACAACAGATTAGCTTAACAGCAGAAAATGTTTACCACGTTTCCCCCTCCTAGAAAAACAACAGGTGATTTCTCTTTGGGGAAATGGAGAAGGAATGAGTTCCCACAGTTCTGATGGGTCATCAGGTTTAAAAGCTCCCTTATCCCTGTCGCTTTAGAAGAATGAACAGAAAAGTCTCTCTCCCTTGCCTTTGAGCTGATTTGCTCTGCAAACCATTAAAAGTTCCCCAGCAATGGCTGTGTGTATATATAGATTGTTTTCCAGATTCATTACCCACTCAAGGAGTACATAACTGAAGCAAAGGACCTTTGTTTCCTGTTCTGCTCCACCACTAGGCTTGGAGTCCGCTGGGGACAGAGGACCTTTCTTAACCATTTTTGCATCCAGCACAGTCCTGGCAAAAAGCAGCACCTAGTCCTTCATTCAGCACACTTTCAGTACAAGCCTAGTGTTGGGGAGGCTGCCATACACCTCTGATATCACAGAACCCATGTTTTAGTGGGAAGACAACAGATTTTTAAAGAAGTAAAGAAACAAACAAGGTAATTTTAGATTTTTGTCAATGCTACAAAAAAACTAAAACAGGGAGATGGGAGAGAGAGAGAGCAGGGCTGCTGAGAAAAGGGCTGGGACCCCTTCGTAAGGTAGAAGCAGAAAAGATGTTCTAGGGCAGTGGTCAGCAAACTCATTAGTCAACAGAGCCAAATATCAACAGTACAACGATTGAAATTTCTTTTGAGAGCCAAATTTTTTAAACTTAAACTATATAGGTAGGTACATTGTTATTAACTTAATTAGGGTACTCCTAAGGCTTAGGAAGAGCCACACTCAAGGGGCCAAAGAGCCGTATGTGGCTCGCGAGCCGCAGTTTGCCGACCACGGTTCTAGGGGATTTGGTACCGGCCCCCATTTGACCACTGAGTCCTGTCCTTTGAACCAGCTCCCCCCGCCCCCATCTTTTTGACAAACCCTAAGGCAGAGAAAGCTAGTCCTGCCCCTAACATTGTGGGGATGTGGCTAAAGTACAAGCGGAGGCCCACACCTGTCTAGATAATTAAAGTTATGAAGCAAGCCAACAAACTGCTAAATAAAATATGATCTATCTTCCTACCTTGGCAAGTTAATTTTATAAACACCTGGAAGGCAGGTTCACATTCAGACTCCTCAGAGTTCTCACTGGAATGTGGCAGAGCCTGGTGAGCCAGCCCTGGACCCTTGTCCCTAGCTGCTGGCCTGCCCCCTTCTCTTCCCAGCCTGGCTCTGCCTCCCACTGTGGAGCTAAGTTTATTTGCGGAGTGAACTGTTTATTTGTCAATCTGGCATCCAGTCTCAATTTTATATCTCACTACCCACATATGTTTTCATAAACTTTTTCACAGTAGCATAAACTATAAATCAATAACCATAGTAATCTATATATATAAAAGGCTAAGTGACCATCCAACCATCCAACTGTCCAGTACATATGATGCGCACTGACCACCAGGAGGCAGACGCTCAATTCAGGAGCTGCCGAGCTGCGGTGACTAGGCAGCGGCGGTTCTCCTGGTGACACACCCTGGAACCAGAGAGGAGGGAGCCTGATGTGCACAAATCTGTGCACCAGGCCACTAGTTATATACATCAGTGATTTCAAGAGGCTGGTATCTGACCAGCAGTTCCTTTAGCAATGTGCGCACTAGAAGTTTTTGTTTTGTTTTGTTTGGTGTATTGTAATTTCGGTGCAGGTAACAAGGAGATTTTAAACGCATGTCAGACTTTTTATTACAAACAAAGTATAGCAACTTGCTGAATCTGTTTCTATTGTTTACAAATGTGTGCCATGTCTTTTCATGGCCCTCCCAACTTTATCATAAGGATGTCATAAAATATTTTAAGATATTAAAAAAAGTGTAAAGCATAATGCAGTGACTTTACAATAACTCCCAGTTGAAGGAATCCAGCATTCACAAATATGGCTGAAGCTCCATGAATTTCCCTGCCAAATGATAACCCCCTCACAATCCCTCGAGGTAACCACTATTCTGAATCTGGTGTTTTATCTCCACCAAACATTTAAAAAAAACTTTATTGTAGCCCTAACCGGTTTGGCTCAGTGGATAGAGCGTCGGCCTGCAGACTCAAGTGTCCCAGGTTCGATTCCGGTCAAGGGCATGTACCTTGGTTGCGGGCACATCCCCAGTAGGGAGTGTGCAGGAGGCAGCTGATCGATGTTTCTCTCTCATTGATGTTTCTAACTCTCTATCCCTCTCCCTTTCTCTCTGTAAAAAATCAATAAAATATATTTAAAAAAACTTTATTGCACGTATGTACCCTAAGAAAGAAGTAGTATTGTTTTGTGTGTTTTTACACTTTAAGTGGTATCATACCTTGCCTTTTATTTTTGCTCAAAATAATTGATACATGTCCCCTTTGAAGCTCATTTATTTTCACTGTGTTTTATGCCATCACCATTTCTCCTGCTAAAATACATTTCAAGTTGTTTCTATCTGTCCCTAACCCCACAACCACTTTTACTAAAAAAGCTGTTGTGAACATTCTTTGCGCACATCTTGGATTCAATATATCTTAAACTACAACAGATAAACATGTATGGAAAACTGAGCTTTTTAGACATACTGTAGGTCCTATGTTAAGCCTTATTTTCAGGTTAATCTACCATCACTCATATTTGATCTTTTATAATGGCTTCAAAATGAATATTTTATAATAAGAAAATACAATCCAGAGAGGGATGGAATGATTTAAAAAACAGAATCATGGAATTTTTTTTAAAGTACCAAGGAATTCACCTGATCAAACACCTTCATTTTATAGACAAGGAAACTGATTTCACAATGGGAAAGGGGACTGCCCAGTGGTGAGCACTGGACTACAGAGAGTGGAGACTACACTGGGCCTCCACCGTAATGGGCATGCGTATGAAATAAATACAAAATAAACAAATTCCCTTGCTTTTCCTTCTGTCCCCTAAGCTCCACTAAGCAATGCATCATGACAAGACATGGGACCACTGGATGAGGTCCTTCCTGGCTAAACTACAACTGTGCTTCCTTTGATCAATTCAAACTACATTGTTGAAAAGTCAATTTCACCCCCGATTTGCTGAGTAGAACTAAAGACCAGAAGATAAAACAGATTTCCTAATCAAACACAATAAAAATAATTGGATTCACAAAGAAAATGAAATCACAAAAGGAAAAGAAATTAGAACATAAATATGTTTGGAAGGATTTCTCAGAGCAAGGATGAGTTCTTACAGTTGGGAAACTATGGGTTTCCTTGGAGAAGAGTGAATTTTAAAAGCTGCCTTTCACTTGGTGAGCTTCCCCAATGATTCCCTCCTTGAGCAAGTGGAGTCAGGCGCCCCTGCGTCCTCTTCTCAACTAGTCTCATTCTCTCCTGCAATCCTCGCATACTGTTGGAGAAGGTAACCAGGAGGCTCATCATTGAGAGAGTAAGGTGTTGTTGCAACCATCTGGAGGTATATGTAACTGAACACAGTTAAGGCCTCTATATAAACTTTGTAAAGAATATATCTATTTATTGGTTTCAGAGAGGAAGGGAGAGGGAGAGAGAGATAGAAACATCAATGATGAGAGAGAATCACCCATTGGCTGCCTTCTGCACACCCCACACTGGGGATTGAACCTAGGCATATGCCCTGACCGGGAATCCAACCATGACCTCCTGGTTCACAGATCAATGTTCAACCACAGAGCCACGCCAGCCAGGCTCTATATAAACTTTTAAGTTTGGCAGGTAGGTGTGGAAAACTATTCATCTTATGGCTGACCAAGACGAATGTCCTACATTCCTTGCTCATCAAAACTACCACCTACCAATTGGAGTGGTCCGCCTCGTTCTTTGGTCTCTCTTTGCCCTCTGTGTATAGGGGCCAGTTTCAAATGTCACTCAGGAAGCTCCTGAGGTTGCAAAGGAACACCTACAGAGCCCAGCTTAGCGAGAACGCCCCCACCCTTCATACCCAACAGAGCTCTTCCTGGTCACTTTTCATCAAGGGACCTCCTCGCTCTGCCCTTTGGCTGTAACCCCCTGCTGGTTCAGAGCTGAGTTCCATCTCCCTCCCCTATTGCAGTAATCTCGAATAGTCTTCTTTGCCTATTTAATTCTGTCTGGTGCTGCTTTTCTTAAATAGATTCACCTTTTAATGTCATACTATCATGGGCCCCATATTGCCAACTGCCCATGATTAGAGCAGCCAGGCCTTGGCTGAGCTGAGACAGTCCCAGTGCATGGCTGACACAGGAACACAGTCGTAATCCTGCCCCTTTCCACTGGCCAAAGTACCCTGGTTTGAACAATCCATTTTATGGTCACACACATGGTGTAAGATGTACTGGCTGGAGGCCCTCGGTGACAAGAGGACCTGCCGGACTTTAGGACGGCGCTACAGCAATGACAAAGGACAAGAGAGAGCAGGTTAATTAAACGAACACAAACTCTCCTTTTAGTCCCAACTCCTGACGTATCGTTACATCTGATTTAGAGCACGTTATGTCCAAATGAAAATGTTTCTCCATAACTAAAAACATGATTATTTAATCGCTTCATCTCTCGAACATATTCATACATTGCCTTTATTGTGCCGCTCTCTTGATCACTACAGATGGCTTTATCCCAGCCCACTCACCCAGAGGGTGACCTGCATTCCAGAGTGACAGGGATGGAGGGAGAAGGGGGCGGAGGAGATAGACAGAGACCAGGAAGGCCAATGTGGTACAGGCCTTCGGAAAAACAGATGAGATTGGAGACTCAATACTGAATTCCCCGGTGAATTGCATTAAAGGACCGAAATGAATTTGCAAGACAGTAATTGAAGCTGACACCTCCTCTTACCAGATGGGGACAAATCAAGCCTGAGCTGTGCTGTCACCTGCTATGGGGAGCGGGCAGGACAGGAGGGAACCCCCTAAAGCCTTTCAGCTGGAAAGGATGGGTTTCTTAACTGTCTCCTGTCTCAAACCAAAGGAGAAAGCCTTCATCAAGGTGAGGTTTGTGGAGTGGCTTTGAGCAATGGGTTTGTTAGCTGCCCGAGGCCCTTCTGGGAAAACCAGTTGCTTTCCCAGGTCCCAGAACTGCAGACTCTCTGGGTAAAGCCTCAGGCACCGGCATTCAGGCACCGTGGGGGGAGGGTGCAGGGGAAAGGGTTGGATCAATCTCCAAAGTTCCCTCCTACCAGAAAGTCTAAGATTCTGCCCTCCAGTGGACTCGCAACATGGATTTGCTCACCCATTTGACAGGTAGGAAGAGTCACATGAGGAGAGAGCGAGCCAGGTCACTGAAGGGAGCTGGGTGGAGTGCCTGGTTTTCACGCAGTCTGTGACCCGCAGGATCAGATTGCTGATTGAGAGAAAACAGCCAGGGCCACCAGAAGGGCGCTCTACTGAACCCCAGCCCCCAGTCCGATCCTGGGCCTGCAGAGGCCACAGTGGCTGCCGGTTAGAAATGCAGACTCAGAATCTGCTTTTCACAGGACCCACAGTGATTCACACGCACCTCAGTTTGAGAGACACTGGCCTGAGCTGCAGATGAGACATGAATAGCAAGACCCTGAAGAGCATTTACAACTGTGAATTAGCTTTGGCCAGAGAATCTAGATGCTTCCATGGGATCAGGCCAGCTCTGCAAGCCCTGAGGCATCATTTCACACACCAGCACCCTCTCCCGAATGACTAAATTTACCGTTGACTTTACCCTCCATCAATTTCTGGCTCGAGCTCCTGCTTCTCCTCTCTCCCACCCCTCCCCCCTCTTCTTTCCTTCTCCCTGGGCCCCTGGTACACAGATTTGTACTAATGACCATCTTGGATCCACAACACATTCCCAGCACGATGCCTGTCTTCAGAGGAGGACCCCAGCCTTGTTTGGGTGGAGATTACAAAGTTTGTTTGGTAGTTAGTTCATGGGTCTGCTTGGCCATGCTCGCTCCTGACTCCTAATTCTGCATTAGCTAGAAGTCTCTTTGCAGGGGACCTCTTTCTCTCCAATTTGGGAAATACTGATTTCTGATTTTACCTTACTGATGGTTTGATTAGGAAGTGACAGCCAAGCATGAACCTGTGTTAATTTTTCTCTTTGCTTTTTACCTGGAACAGATATTGCAGAAATCATTTGGTGTGGAATGGAGTTTTGAGTGCGTCTAATAGATGGGTAGTCTTGGGATACGCATGCAGAGAAACAGGAAGAATTCAGTTGGAAGTTTTAGCTGAACCATATGAAATTGCTACTTTTACAGGTTACAAAGGGTAAAGTAATGGCAATTTCATCTAGTCATCCTAATTACAATGTTTTAGATTATAATTTTTTGACCTAAGAAATATTAAGAGAATTGAAAGTGCTATTTGTGGAAGCTGGTTGCCTCTTCTCCTTGGAGGTATTTTTTGGAAGTTGGGGCAAATACTTTTGAAGCCCATACAGCCATCTTTCTATTCTAAGCAGCCAGGGAGAAATGGGGTGCTCAAAGGTGAGCTTAGTTATAGATTTAGGATGAATGTATGTGTCCTTGAAGGAGGCTGATCACCTTCTGAACCCGTGAAATAGAGAAATGGCTCTAGACTCTGACACACAAACTGGGCTTCTTTTCTGCTTCCTTGCTCCAGTCATGTGCAGTTCATACTTGAACTCTGGTAGGAGCAGTAAGAGAGTTTCCCATCATCAAGTCAACACCGCTCTTTAGTTAGGATGTGGGTGGGGAAGAGTCCAAGTCAAGTATAGGATCTAGTCCCGTTCTTGGTTAATTATCACAACTATACTGAATGCATGCTGTGTCCCATGGTTCCCTGGGCATAATTCTACCAGAGCCCGAATCGCATCACAGTGTAACTATGTGTAATGTGTTGGTCTGGGACCACACTTTGAGTAGCGAGGTAGGAACCGTGTCTTATTTGTAATGCTGTGCCTAGAGCCTTCCTTGAAGGGAACGCGGTGCATAGTAGGCATTAAGGTCTGTTTCATCTAAAATTTAAATATTTTTTGAATAAATTATTACTTTTAAAAATATTTTTTTATTGATTTGAGAGAGGATGGGAGACGGAGAGAGATAGAAACATCAATGATGAGAGGGAATCATCAATCAGCTGCCTCCTGCATGTTCCCCACTGGGGCTTGAGCCTGCAACCCGGGCATGTGCCCTGACCAGGAATCAAACCATGACTTCCTGGTTCATAGGTCGACACTCAACCACTGAGCCATGCCGGTCAGCTTAAATGATTACTTTTAATAACCAATCACAATAACAAAAATTGAAGCTATTACAAATTTGTAAATAAATATCAAGGGTCACATCCCATGAACCAGCAATTATCTAAGACATTTATCTTAGAAAAGAACCTGAAATTTTAAAACAAGATTAGGTCCAAAATATTTATGTCAACATTAGATATGAGTTGAAAAAATTGCAAACAATCCAAGGTTATATTACAGAGAAATAATTTTTTTTTTGAAAATTTAGTAACATAAGAAACTGCTCGAGAAAGGTGGAGGAAAACCATGACACTATATCCTGGTTTTCTTTTAAACTTAGCATTACATTACAAAAATGTCCCAAATTATTCAAAATTCTGCCAAAATCATGTTTATGATGGCTGAAGAATATCTCATTGGACATAAATATAGTAAGTTATTAACTCTGTTTCATAAACACACACACAGTAAAAAATGACACAAATGGGATCATGTCATGCCTATTGCTTGGCACCTTCCTGTTCTCAGGTATGTAGTCTAGAGAGCTCATCACATGAACACAGAGATCTTCCTCGATTCTCTTTAATGCCAGGACAGTATTCCACTGCAAGGATATATGTTGATTTTTCAGAACTCTTATTAATACCGTTACGCCCGTGGTCGGCAAACTGCGGCTCGCAAGCCACATGAGGCTCTTTGGCCCCTTGAGTGTGGCTCTTCCACAAAATACCACGTGCGGGCGCGCGTACAGTGCGATTGAAACTTCATGGCCCATGCGCAGAAGTTGGTTTTTGGCCTGGGCGAGTCTATTTTGAAGAAGTACTGTTGATATTTGGCACTGCTAACTAATGAGTTTGCCGACCACTTATTTATAGCTTTTTTGCTGTTAAAACAATCTGACAATTTAGGCTATTTATAGCTTTTTTGCTGTTAAAACAATCTGACAATAGATAGCTTTGATATAGATTTTTTGGCATCTTTGAAAGTATTTCCGTGGGATAAATTCTGCAATTGCTGGATCAAAGAGAATGTTCATTTAAAAAATTTGAAAAGACATTACCAAATTGCCCTCCAAATTATTACACCAATGAACACTTTTCAACACTTTCTGAAAGTAAACTGCTTTATTTTCAAATGGAAACAGTGAATGGGATATATTTGTGTGTGTTTGAACATGACTATGGCACAATCGTACCGTAGGTCTCCCTTCACTCTTGCCTACCTCCCCACTTTTTCTTCCTTCACACCTTCCTTCCTTTTCTCTTTTCTTCCTTCTCTTTCCCCGCTTCCCCCATTCCTTCCTTTCTACCTTATTGTTATCTAATGGCAGAAGAGACAGAGGGGAGATTAAAATGAAGGCTAGGGAAGAATTTGTGTGGCATTTAGAGAACTGGAAGGAAGCAGGACATGGGTTTAACGTGGAAGAGTGCTGGCTCTGGCGGCACGTAGACTGAGACTGGACCGATACGTACCCGGACCACATCATCACGCTGTACACCTTCCACTTACATGATGTCACATGTCAGTTATATCTCGATAAAGGTGGGGAAAAGTCGGAAGCAGAATGGGGTGGAGGATACCTGGAGGCCTACAGCACAGGGCAGTCGGACATCCTGGGGAGGACAGTTTGGATGTGTGTTTCTAATCTGCATGGGCACAGCAGTCTCCTGGGAACTTGTTGAAAATGCAGATTCAGATGAGGTCGGTCTGGGTTGGGCCTGAGATTCTGCATGTCTAATGGGTTTCCAGGTGATGCTGATACGTCTGGTCTGGACCCCACTTTGGGGAACAGGACTCAGTTGACAAAGCCACTGCCAGAAGCCATGGCAGGCGTGTTACCAGCCGGTGGGAGGGCTGTGAGCATTGCTCGTTAGAGCCAAGAATGCCTCCTGGGAACATTACAAGGCGGTAAAGTAATGAGCTGGTGGGTCTGTCACCACTGCTTCCCCCGTGGGATTCAGCCTGGCTGGCAACAGCACCGGACCAAACGAACGCTACATTCAAACCTATGCTTATTCTTTCCACTCTTGCGGGAGGGAACCCTTATCTTGTAATCAGATCATATATCCTTTGCTCCATCTCCAAAAGTTAGCAATAACGGGTGTCACACAGAGTCCTCCAACATTTCCTTGATTTACGTAATATCTGGTGGTGCTGACATGGTCCCAGGTTTAAGTGGCAATTGCCTGCCTTCGGCTCAGTCCCCAGGGTGCCAACACCCGGCAGCTGGTGTGACAGGCCTCACCTCATTATTCTCTATATTAGGAGAACAGAATGGGGACCGTTTCCCAGAAGGCCCAGCGTGAAAGCAGTTTCAGTCTGGGCTTCACAGCATCGCAGCTTCCTTGGAATTAAACATGCCCATGTTTCACTGAAATGTTTTCTGAACATGGTTACATTCCAGCAAAGTTTGCATTGTTAACGTATGTTTAGGAACCAGGGTGTTGTCATACCTAATTCTGTGGGATGATTTCCTTGCCATCAGTCCTTGTAAATGAAGGGAAGTAGAAATGCCAACAAAACCCCCAGAAATTCACAACCTGGCCCTGGCCAGTGTGGCTCAGTTTGGTTTGGCATTGTCCTGTGCACTGAAAGGTTGCTGGTTTGATTCCGGGTCAGGGCACATGCCAGATTGTAGGCTCAATTCCTAGTAGGGAACGTGCAGGAGGCAGCCAATCTTGCACTCTCACATCGATGTATCTCTCTCTCTCCCCCTCTCCCTTCCTCCATCTCTAATATATATATATATCTTCACAAGCTGAAATGGACAGGATTGTTTTTCACCTTTCTGATCCAAGCTGGGCCATCTAGATTTTCTCTCTCTTAGTTTCTGCCTAAGGATAGAGACATGATACCACCAGTGGGGACACACACACACACACACACACACACACACACACACACACTCAATATAGGAGCATTGGGAAAACTTAGTTAAGGCATATTCTCCTTTTCAAAACATAATCAGAAGGACAAGACTCAGAATAGCACAGGTCTTAAGAACTCTGTCACCTGAAGAAGCTGTTGAATACACCCTCTGTGTCTGTACCTAGGAAAGGTGTTTGCATTTGAGAAATAGCTTCAATGTGAGTAAAATGGTGTGTTTCTCTAAGGCCTGTGGGGACATGCAGTGTTTGCTTTATGAGTGATAGATACAAATTAAGGATACATGAGAAAAGTTTTAGGATGCTTGTATTCTCTTTAAATTTTGCTCTAATTAGGGATCATTAAGAATATGATGACTAGCAATTAGGTTGTTTTTATGCTTAATTCATGCCTTCATTTGCATTAGAAAGTTCTATTTGAGTAGAAAATCAGAGAGGCATAATGTTTCTCTCCTTTTTAAAAAATCAGGCTGTTTGAACTCTGTTTGTAACCATCAAACTACTGTCTAGCTGGCGCATGAAAGAAAACAAACAGCTTTTTGAGTTATCTTTACATATGCACACAGACAGCCATAAAGAGCTTTACTCCTTTATGTTGATGACTTAAAAACAAACAAGCAAACATGGGAACTCTGAGGCCTGTCCCAGGGCCACAGAATGCCAAGACTCTTTTCCGCCTGGCCAGTGTGGCTCAATGGTTGAACGTCGACCTATGAACCAGGAGGTCACATGCCTGCATTGTGAGCTGGATCCCCAGTGTGGGGCTGGCAGGGGGCAGCCAATTAATGATTCTCTCTCATCATTTATTTTTCTATCTCTCACTCCCTCTCCCTTCCTCTCTCTACCAAAGATGTTGGAGGAGTTGCTCAAGTTTCATAGAGATGCAGGAAGCATGTAAGCACGGTCTGCTCCAAGAATGCCCTTGATGTGCGCTGGGCTGGCACTTGGTGCCAGGTATTGAGCCATTTCCTCAGCTCCAAACCCACTCTTCTGCACTCAGTCAGTGACACTGGCCTTGAGTCTGCTGACCATGATTTAGCTCTGCCAGCTGCTCCCTACTAGGTGCCTTCCATAGGGGGCACTGCAGGGAGAGGGGAAAGCTGTGGGAGAAAAAAGGGACTTGTCCTCCAATTCCAGTGACTGTCATGCTGACTATATCGCTTCCGCCACCACCAGCAACTGAATCCAGTTTGTGGTTTCTCCAGCTCATTGTTCCCCCTCAGAGGCACTGGCACCAGTGGCTGGCACTCTCTTCTCCACAATCTGGGTACCCCCACCAGAGTCCCTCCTCCAAGCTGAGAGACACAGCATCAGTGGTGGCCCCTCCTCAAAGGTCTGCATCCCTGCTCCACTGGGTCTCCTAGGCACTTTCTGGGGGAACTGAGTAGCACCTAGCATGTTACAGAGCGCCTACGTTAGAAAAGCCAGCCAACGGTGATCCCATTTAAACTGAATCTTCAGAATCCTCAGGTGCAAATAGAAAGACCTTTTGCAAATTATAAAAGGGGCCTGATACAGAGGAGAGATCATCCCATCCAGAATAGAGTGCAGAAGGCTACCAGCAAAATGTGTACCATAGAAGGAGAAGAACAATCTAGACCGGATTGGACAGCTCATCACCCCTACTGTGCTCACTCTCTCGCCCTCTGTCCCCTTGCATCGAGCCATCAGAACTTGTTTTTGTATTCTGCATTTGGAAATCGTTCACACACCAGAGGGGTAAAGTTGATCACACTCTACAAATCCTTGAGATCATTTTGGATAGCCTTGAGCTAAGAAACCTCTCCATGTTTTATTATATTCTTTACAATAATAGGCTTTACAGATAAGCTTCTACCACCTGAACTTGGGCAAACCAATCCCAGACCAAAGGCTAATGAGGTTCCCCCATTGAGTTTCTAAGGGATATTATTCTGTGTCCTGCTTTTCTCAGCATATCTTTTCCCCCCTTTATTTTAATTTATTTTCCCCATCATCATTTATCTCCCCATTTAGCCCTACCCCCCACAATCACTATACTGTAGTCTGTGTCCATGAGTTCTTTCTCTCTCTCTTTTTTTGCTCAATTCCTCCACCCCCGCAACATCACTCACTCTCCGAGCTGTCTGCCTACCCTCTATCTATGAGTCTGTCTCCATTTTGCTTGTTTGTTCAGTTTGTTCATTAAATTCCACATATGAGTGAAATCATATGGTACTTGTCTTTCTCTGACTGGCTTATTTCAGTTAGCATAATGCTCTCTAGGTCCCTCCATGCCCCCTGAACATGCCCGATCTCGTCTCAGTATGTCTTTAACAGCGATTGTACTCAACACTCCTTGATTAGGAATTGGCCATAAAAATAGGATGTCAAAACACTGTGAGTTAATTAATGCATGGCAGCAGGAAAACAAGCTCATCAAACCAGTCCAGGGCATCCCTCTCATTTATTCCTCAGAGAATTTAAATCAAAATCTGCCTTCAGTTTTGTTCTTACCCCTTCTTCAAGGGTCACATGCTTTTAACTTTAAAAACAAAAAGCAAACATTTAATTCTAATTAAAATCAACAGATGGTAAATTCTCTAGTTATTCCAAGTTTTACTTAAGAGTTAGACCCCTGGGAAATGATGTTGCTTAGTTCATCATAGGACAGCTTTTTATCCCCAAAGAAACCACCTACAGAAAATTCACATCTGCATCTCCTGAAAACTATTGTGGAGGCTGTGACTTCTCTCCACATGCTCTACATAAAACACCGTGAGAAGCTGTCTTCCTTGAGGACCTGGTAACACGTTCACGTCTTGATAATGAGTCTTAGGAATCGAATCACGTTTCCCTTTGTTGACTTGGCTTCCTGGAAGCTCAGAGCCAAACTAAACACTCAGCCACGGCAACTATGTTCGCACACTGATGTCCTCGCTTTCTCTCTGGTCTTCATTTCCTCTACATATTATTCAATTAATATTGCATTTGACATCAAAATAGAGTAAATGCATTTCTCTCCAGGGTTAGAGGCAATCTCTGACCAACAAGTACGCTATTCACGTGCATCAGCTGGGAACTGGGTTTTCAAGTCCTTGGACAGAGTAGCCGGCTCTGAGGTGCTGCTGGCAGGTGGGCAACTGCGCCACCTAGAGCCTGGATCTAGGCACAGCGTGAAGGAACATCGGGAGGGAGTCAGGCTTGCCATGCTCTCTGTCCAGACAACACAGAGCAAACAAGCTTGCTAATCACAGCTCAGGAAATTCCCTCTGTCCCCTCTGTCCCAGTCAGAGGTCCTTTGGGCACCATTTTATGGCACCGTCTTGATACATGGAAGTGCCTTCCAGAGACTCGCACCTGCCCCTCAGGACCGGGGGAAAGGCTGTTAGAAAGTACTTGCACCTCAGGTAATGAAAAACTTGATATTATGGACTGAATTGTGTACTCCACCGAGTCATATGTTGAACGTCACTCCATTTGGAGATAGGACCATGAAAGAGGCGGTTAAGTTTAAATGAGGCTCTAATCCAATCAGACTGGTGTCTTTAGAAGAGGAAATGTGGACAGAGAAACACCAGGGATGCACCCCTATGGAGAAAAGACCAGCCTGGCTCCCACCAGCACAGGAAGACAGAACACGCCCTCTTTCAAGTGGAGTTGAAGCCCTAGGACTCTGGCATTCTTCCAGTCTTTCTAAGGCAGTGGTTCTCAACCTTCCTAATGTCTTGACCCTTTAATACAGTTCCTCATGTTGTGGTGACCCCCAACCATAAAATTATTTTCGTTGCTACTTCATAACTGTAATGTTGCTACTGTTATGAATCGTAATGTAAAGATCTGATATGCTATATGTGTTTTCCGATGGTTGCGACCCACAGGTTGAGAACCGCTGTAAGGTTTGCCCATTATTCTGTACCTACTCCACTCAGGGGCTTCTGGCTGTTTCCCGACTACGCTCAGGTGGCACAAGGATCACATGCCCACCTGTGCCCCTCACACACACGGGGGGTATAAGAAAAGCAGTGGAGACTCCCTGACTCAACCTACCTTACCAAGAAATGATATAACACTTGTTTAGGTTATTCATTTGACAATGTCTCCCTATTATACGGTCGGAGGGAGCCTGCGCCTTCCTAGGGTCCCGTGAGCTGGAGGCCCAGGTGTGGCTGTTTACGCCGCAGCTGAGGACGGCAAGGGTCGGGTGGCACGCTGGCTTTCCTCATCTAATTGGACAAATTAAAAACGATTAGAATCAAAACTCAACAGATACAGCAATGAACAGACGACTTCCTGCTGAACCTGCAGTACCTGGTGGTGTTCTCAGCACTGAACAGATTGTAAATGTTTCAAAATAATACAGGAACAGCTGTGTTCATTATTATAATTTTATCATAAATATGCTTAATTGTTTCAAAATAATGCCTATTGCCCCCAGCTGGGAAAAGTACAAGTTTACTACAAATCAGGCACAGTCTTAATGGAAATCAAAGACATAACGTTTTATTTATGGCTCTAAAGAGAGAAAAAATGAACAAGGAAGAAGAAACAGGAGACACTAGGAAGACTGAAGAAACCTTGGCACCATGAACGTAAATGTTGCCCAAGAAGCCCTAGAACTTGCACACCGTGGCCTCCACTCCCCAACCCTGGACATCTGCTTTGCAGTTGACAATAGCTACAAGGGCCCCCTTAGGATCATTTGCTTGAAAGCAGGATTTCGAATTTGTATAGAAAAACAACAGAACAAGCGTTTTCATGGTCACTTGGACACCAACTGGTAAAGCCAGGGGCTGGAGGATGGCAATCAAAAGGGTCAAGAAAGAATATGAGAAGGGAAGCATCTAGCATTTCCTGGGCCCCCTTATACTAAATACAGTGCTATTTAATACTTAAGCTAATGACTTCCCATTTTCCAGGGGAAGAAACAGATGTGGAAAGGCAAGGGACTTGTCTAAGACCACAGAGTAAAAAGAGCCAGTTGCAAACACAGACAGTTCAGATTTTAAAATCCACCTTCTGTTCATTACAGCAATTTATCTCCGAGGCCTCCCATTGCTACCGAAGTGGAATAAATGAAATCGGGACATAAATGTGTTAAACTTCAGCGGGCGGGCGTGCGCACGCGCGCACACACACACACACGTATTAGAAAAAACATGTAGAGAAGACTTTTGGGAAAGGTGAGATCCTGAGGGCACAGATGTGAGCAAAAAGCCAAGAAGGGGAAGAATGGCTAAGAAGCCCGCATGGGAACATTTTATTTTGCTCCTAAGAAAGGGAGGAAGCAAGAGATGCCAGAAAACTGGGATGAAGCTGGGGAAGAAGACCGGTAGGGGGTGTAGTAGACTTTGGGCTGCACCCCAAGCTCCCCCTTCAGGACTGAAGTCTCATTCCCCAGCTGCTGAGCGTGCCCGTGGCAGACAGCCCTCAGCCAGCAGCCCCTGGGAATGGCCCTCTTGCCAGGGCTCACCCCTTCCTGCGTTCCTGCAGCCAGTGCTGGGGGACACAGGGCTCTCAGGCTCAGCCCTCAAGCCCACTTGGGACAACTCTGCAGCACCATCCCAGCTTCCGCGCATCTCCTGCCCCCCTCCCCCATGTCTGCCCCCTTGCAGAAAATTCTGCAGAAAAATCATCTCAGAGCCTGCTTTGCAGCCAGTCTACCTGCAACAGGTGGCTCATGAGCATTTTGTAAGAACAGGGAAGCCTAGTTATTAGTTTGAAGTCACTTAGATATTCGTGATATGAAGCCTTTATCACCAGCTTCCAAATGTGCAAAAAACAAAAAATGTCCAGTGTACTCACAGGTGACTGAGGTAGCAGGAGTGTTAGGGGAAATGGATAAAGAAGTTGGAGTTTCCAGTCTCGGCCGAGACGGTGCAGAATGGAGACAACACAGACAGAGGTGAGATAGGCACAACACCCAGGGTGTGCAGAGGTCTTGGGAAGGGCTGTCAATTGCAACAGGACATGGACTCAGCACTTGAGCCCAAGTACCTGGACCTGGAGGGCAGAGCCACGCTGGCTGACCCGGGGGAAGCTGGGGCTGAGCCTCACCTTCACAGAAAGGGGTCAGATCACCCCGGGCCAGGGAAGGAGGGACCCCAGGTCCACGTGATGAAGAAGGCGCCAGCTGAGCCGCGCACAGACCTCTCCTTCCCGTTGGAAGAGACAGGCTCCTCCTCTGAACTTCTGGGCACTGGCTCCACTCGGCGGCACGTGTCACTCATCCCCATCTTGCACATCACACGTCAGGGGTCCGATCTCCCTACCTAGGGTGTAAGGTGTCTCCCTTGGTACGCGCCTCACAACACTTACCGGCCCGCACCTAACAGACTCGCAAGAAAAGCACAGTGAATTGATTGCAGACCTGAGATAGTCGAGCAAGAAATCCAACTGGCTTGTGGAAGGGCCCTTAAATGTTACATGTACAGTTAGAACCGCTGCTCTGGGGCAGGAGCCCTCGCTGGCCGGTCGCCAAGCCTTTCTTACGTACAAGCCTCTGTTGTTGTTTTGAAATTGAAATGCTGGTTTCAATCAGCGGTTCCCTCAGAAGTGCTGCCTGACGCTGACCTTGTGTTAGAGAAATGGGATGTCGGAGGCATAACTAACACCTTTGCAATGAGATTTAGAAAGTGGAGGAGGAAAGAACCAGCACTTCATCTGTGTCTCCTCTGAAGGGTTATTTCAATCAGCGAGGCAGAATGAGCTTTATTCACACAGCACTTGGAAATCCTGAAATAGCAAGTCATTTGTATTGAATATATATATTTGACAAAGGAGAAGCCTGGCTCAGAGAATGAGGTGCTGTCGAAATTCAGATATCAAATACCCAGCAACTCAGAAAAGCATATAAAAAGGCATAACATTTGAGAGCAGCAGACCGAGCCTGGATGCTGGCGTTGGCCTTGGGTGTTTTACTTAGTTAGCCTTTTTGTGTCATGGACTTTGCACCTTTCACGTGGGCTGGCACGTACTTTTGACTGCAAGTGAGAACAAGTAGGTTCCAGAGCATGAAGTCAGGCCCCTGGAAGGCCAGGCTTTGGTGCCTCGCAGCTCCCACTGTCGCCATCCCACCTTGGCAGTGGTTACCAGCACTGTCAGAATCAACCAGACTTCTCTGGTTTGGCTCAGTGGATAGAGCGTCAGCCTGCGGACTGAAGGGTCCCAGGTTCGATTCTGGTCAAGGGCAATGCCCAGGTTGTGGGCTTGATCCCCAGTAGGGGGCATGCAGGAGGCAGCTGATCAACGATTCTCTCTCATCATTGATGTTTCTATCTCTCTCTCCCTCTCTCTTATCAATTAAAAATATATTTTTTTTAAAAAACAGACTTCTCATTGAAACAGCCTTGCCTCTTACTAGCTGTGTGGCGGAGGCAAAGTTCCTTCACCTCCTGAAATACAGCCTCTTTCCTCATGAAATGGGGAACCTTGCGCACCTCATGGGTATGTTGAGGGGGGTCTGGTTTAGCGCGCCCCCTGGTACAGACAATGGGTGCACTGAGAGCACGCTTCCCTCCCCACAAACATTGCTATGGATTTCGTCCAGTTCAGAACCTGAGCTGATACTATCATGAAACTCATGCTGTTCCATCTTGGAAACATTTCCAGCTCAACACTCCAGTCACTTTTATAATGATTGCTACTATGCCATGAGCTATATGTCGGGTTAATGAGAAGGATGATCAAGGTCACGGGTTTCTCATCTTCAGTTGGACCTTCCTCAGACCAGGTTTTCCTATAATTCAGCGGTTCTCAACCTGTGGGTTGAGACCCCTTTGGGGGTCGAATGACCCTTTCACAGGCATCGCCTAAGACCATCGGAAAACACATATATAATTACATATTGTTTTTGTGATTAATCACTATGCTTTAATTATGTTCAATTTGTAACAATGAAAATACATTACGATTCATAACAGTAGCAAAATTACAGTTATGAAGTAGCAACAAAAATAATTTGATGGTTGGGGGTCACCACAACATGAGGAACTGTATTAAAGGGTCGCGGCATTAGGAAGGTTGAGAACCACTGCTATAATTGAAAGTGGAAGAAAAAACTGCAGGAGCTTGTGAGCCATCTACCTGAGGCTGAACCAACCACTACTTTTCACCTCAGTGTGACGCCGAGAGCCTCCTGGTGCCTCCTGCAGCCTCTAAATCGTTGACTCCTGCCCACACCACAGCACTCGGCCAGGGCTGTGCTCTGACCTTGGCAAGACCTTTCCAAACAGCTGACGTGGGAGGCCAACAAGGAAAGTGCCAGCAGCCCACAGCCCTGCAGCACTCAGGAAGCCTCTGTAGTCACGGCAGCTGACGCAAGATCAGTGCCATCTGGCCACCATGGGTGTCTATGACCCACACAAATACAGGGGCCAGTTTTGAGCCACGGAAGGGGCATGCAGCCCACTAGACACGCCCGAGCACCAGCCAGCCCCATGCGAACCGCCTCGTTTTCATCCCCCTCGATAAAGACTATATGTCAAATTCCTACTCGCAGGAGCAGCAACGCCACTGGGCGTGATGCTGGACGGACGTCTGGTCTCCAGGCGTTAATCATCTAACTGATGACACCAAATCAGCGGCCCTGCAAGGGTGACTCCCCCCCTACATGTTGGATATTTAATGCACCATAAACCCCTTCCCCTCATTAAGATAATTCACACAAAAGTCACTGGCTAGATGGAAAAAGAAAGGATCACTTTGTATTAACCTGTGCAAATAACATCATTTGACTGCCAACGAGCAATGTTTCTGGTAAACTGTGTTGGAAACTCAGCTGAAACCTGAGGCCAAAAGTGGCTTCTTCCCTCCCACAGAAAATCTAGGCTTTGGTTCATTTTGTCTACTTGACTCTCAAGTGTGTTTGCTGAAAGAGATGCAAATACGGCTTCCTAAATTAAAAAATATATGCATACCAAAGCAAGTAAAATGACCCCACAGAGTAAGACTACATTTATAGCGGCGGTAGATAGATAGACAGACAGATAGATAGACAGAGATAATATAAAACATAAAATGCAATACTCTGTAGGAAACTGAAGAAACTCTCACATTGCTGGTGGGAATGCAAAATGGCATTTGGAAATACCTACTAGTATATGCATAAATGTTCCCTATATGCATTTATCCCTCAATCAAGCAATCCCACACCTAGGCAATAAAAAAGAGCTGGATACTATTCATTATAGTACTATTCTAATAGCTAAAGACTAGAAAAGCCCATATGTCCACCTAGGGAACAGACTGAATAAACAATGGTATATCCACACAAAGAGCCTGGAAGCTATAAAAGATGAATGGAGTATATTGCTAGATATTACTAAGTAATCTTTAGGATATGTTGCTAAGTGAAGCTGACAAAAGTTTATATGATATGCTACCAATTTCTTAAGAAGTGAGAGGGAAGGTGCATTTATTTGTGTGTGTGTGTGTGTGTGTGTGTGTGTATTTGAAATGTATTTTAAAAATGAAAGGATGAGCCATAAAATTTAAAAATAATATTCCTTTTTGGGCAAGGTAGAGAATAGGGTAAAGGATCCAGACAGAAGCTGGTCCTCTTTAAAATGTCTTTTTATAGATTTAACTTTGGGCTCATGGCAACACTCTACATAATTAAGAAACAAATGTAATAAAACAAAAGTGGCTGTTAACATTTTAAAACAAATAAGCCTCAGTGTGCCCATACCGATAGTAATGACTCAGCAAGTATTAGATCAGGGCAGGCTTGTGAGGAAATTACTGAGGGGGAGGAAAATCCATGTGCACGGGCTGGAGAGACCAGCCCCTGGAGCTCACCCAGCGCAGAAATAGTGCCTTTTCAGCCACGTGACTAACATTTACTATTAGATCTGATAATTCACTGGCCATGGGGCAGAATACACGGAAGGGTTCTGCCTCAATAGGGGGCAGCTGTCAGCCATAGTTTAATTGCTGCCCGGATCCCACAAAACAAAGCTAAAAGTAAGACCCAAAAGTATCAAACTGTTTTCAAGTAACTGAACTGAATCCTAAAACAAAGCTTAAGACTATTTCTTGCAATACGGAAATACCCAGCACCCAACAAGGTAAAATTCACAGTGTTTGACATTCAATCAAAGAGTACCAGGCATACCAAGAAGTAGGAAAATATGACCTATAATAAGGAGAAAAAGAAACTGAAGCCAACCCAGAAATGGCACAGATGTTAGAACCAGCAGATAAGGGGTATTTGTATCTAGGCCGAGACGGCGGCTCAGCTGGCGCCTTCTTCATCACATGGACCTAGATATAAATACTATATGCATTTATCAAAGCCCATTGAAATTATTATAGCTGAAGGAAAGACTGAACATGTTAAGCAGAAACTTGGGAGATATAAGAAAGACTCAAAACTTCTAGTGAGGAAAACTACAATATCTGAGATAAAAAATATACTGGATGGGATTAACAGCAAATTAGATATCGCTGAAGAAAAGATTAGTTTAAATGAAGACATAGTAATAGAAATTATCCAAAATAAACAGACAGGGGTACGCCTAAAAAATAACCAGGGCATCAATGAGCTGTGGGACAACTTCAAGAAGCCCGAGATCTGTGTGACCCTAGTTCCCACAGGGAAGACACACATCTATGCTGTCAAATACTGTGTGTTTTCTGTGCCTCCTGCATGAGTTGGCAATGCAGGGGTGATTCAGAGTTGTGGCCCCACAAAGGGGTCGCATCGCTCATCATTAAGAGCATTTCTTAGGGCCCAGGTGTTTTCCAGGGCATCAACTTCCAACTGGAGAAACGGACCCAGCAGCTCCCCGGACCCTCAGGCCTTCTCCATGGCCTCCTATTCTCAGGCTGTGGCTTAGTGAGCAGATCCCTTCCCTAGAACCTGTCCCACAGAGCAAAACGGTGGAGGCCACTCCTGTCCCTTGTTCTCAGGCACTAAGGACCCTGGGCGACTGAATAACCCTGACGAGTCCCTGAAAGGGGAGTTGGAAGTTCAGCCTCAGAATTCCCTAGGTAGGAAGTTGCTCTCATAGCTTCGTGGGTCCAGAGGCCTTCGGAACAACTGCTTGTGAAGTGTCTGGCCTCCTTGTGACCATTCTCTTCGTGTGGGAATACAGGAGCTCGGCTTTGTGAGGGTCTAACACGACTATTCATAAACCTAGATCCATATCCACAACTACTGTCCAGTTTCAATGCGGCCTGTGATGCTAAGGGATGAGTCCACTTGCGTGATATTCTGGAAAAGGCAACACTAGTCCATCCATCCATCCATCCATCCATCCATCCATCCATCCATCCATCCATCCATCCATCCATCCATCCATCCATCCATCCATCCATCCATCCATCCATCCATCCATCCATCCATCCATCCATCCATCCATCCATCCATCCATCCATCCATCCATCCATCCATCCATCCATCCATCCATCCATCCATCCATCCATCCATCCATCCATCCATCCATCCATCCATCCATCCATCCATCCATCCATCCATCCATCCATCCATCCATCCATCCATCCATCCATCCATCCATCCATCCATCCATCCATCCATCCATCCATCCATCCATCCATCCATCCATCCATCCATCCATCCATCCATCCATCCATCCATCCATCCATCCATCCATCCATCCATCCATCCATCCATCCATCCATCCATCCATCCATCCATCCATCCATCCATCCATCCATCCATCCATCCATCCATCCATCCATCCATCCATCCATCCATCCATCCATCCATCCATCCATCCATCCATCCATCCATCCATCCATCCATCCATCCATCCATCCATCCATCCATCCATCCATCCATCCATCCATCCATCCATCCATCCATCCATCCATCCATCCATCCATCCATCCATCCATCCATCCATCCATCCATCCATCCATCCATCCATCCATCCATCCATCCATCCATCCATCCATCCATCCATCCATCCATCCATCCATCCATCCATCCATCCATCCATCCATCCATCCATCCATCCATCCATCCATCCATCCATCCATCCATCCATCCATCCATCCATCCATCCATCCATCCATCCATCCATCCATCCATCCATCCATCCATCCATCCATCCATCCATCCATCCATCCATCCATCCATCCATCCATCCATCCATCCATCCATCCATCCATCCATCCATCCATCCATCCATCCATCCATCCATCCATCCATCCATCCATCCATCCATCCATCCATCCATCCATCCATCCATCCATCCATCCATCCATCCATCCATCCATCCATCCATCCATCCATCCATCCATCCATCCATCCATCCATCCATCCATCCATCCATCCATCCATCCATCCATCCATCCATCCATCCATCCATCCATCCATCCATCCATCCATCCATCCATCCATCCATCCATCCATCCATCCATCCATCCATCCATCCATCCATCCATCCATCCATCCATCCATCCATCCATCCATCCATCCATCCATCCATCATTCCATCCATCCATCCATCCATCCATCCATCCATCCATCCATCCACGAATAGCAACTTCTCTTCAAATGTACATGGCAATTACTCCACCAGAAAGGAAGTCAATGCTGATTCCTTGTGATTCTGCTGACATTCCAAGGACTTTGCGTGGTGCCACCTAACCACTGCAGGGGGCTGTCTGTGCGCCAGCGGGGGAGTGGGTCTGTGGAGCGGTTTCCCAGCAGGAATAAGAAGGGGCCAGGACAGGAAGCCAAGTGTTGAAGGATGGGAAATGCTGGCTTTTATATTCAACAACTTTATGAAATTTTCCCAGAGAATTGGCACTTCTTTTTGCATACTGAAAACAAAATGCTATGTAAACGTTTCCACAGACAGCTTCTTCCGCCCACAGATGCCTCCGGGTTTAACACATCACCTAACAGACTCATGCATGCCAACACCTTCAGATACATGGCTTGGGGGCTTTTTCCAAGAGGAAGCAACCACGTGTGTATTGAGAGTCTATTATAAGTTATTGTTTATCGAGCACTTACTAGGTGCCATGAGCTACCCTAGTGCATTGCATACATTCATGACTTCAACTAACCCTCACAACAACCCCATGAGGTGGGAACTATTATTAGCCCCACTTTACAGCAGAGAACTCTCAGGAAAATGAGGCTGGATAACTTGTCCAGGGGTGTAAATCCCAGCAGTCACTGTCCCCCACCCACACCTCCCTCCTGACCACTGTGCTGGGGTCTACCCTATGCCAGACACGCACTGAGACCCAGGTCTCCCCGCTGGGAGAACTTGAAGAAGGTGGCAGCACCTTCACATACATCGCTCCCAACTTCCTCAGAGCTTCGTTCTCTCGCAGTAGGAGATGATGAAGCCACAGGGGCATCAGTGTCTGAGCTGGAAGGGTTGTTATTACCTAGATCCCAACTTTCTTATGTAAAATGGCTGTGGAGGGAGCAGGTTTGGTAGGGAAATCAGGGGTTCCGTTTAAAAGGCCTCGTGGACATCCGAGGGCAGATGTCCAAGAGCAGGTGAAAATTCTCTTCTTGTTCTGGAATGGACTGGAGCTTTGTGTTGTGGACTGTAAGGGGATGACAGGTGATTCTGCCAGAGGAACAATGCCTTCCACAGGGGAGTAGCCCAAACTGCACCATCCACATGGAAACAAGAGCCAGGTAATACTTGGTCAAAGTCAGTCAGACAAGAAGGAGAAAACAGCATGCCAGGAATAAAATCCCTGGGATGCATCTTGGTCATTTGCTTTGGCAAAGCCACTTTCATGTTAATTATTTAAAGCATTTCATAGCATGCCAGGAAATAGGATGTTGCACACTTTGCAAAAATAATATTCTTAGATAAAAAAAATCTGACAATATTTTTATTATTAAATTTTAAGGGTGAAATAAAAGTCAGTTCTCTTTGAAGGTTACCAACTGAAAAATTAGCAAAGCCTTCTCCATAAACTTCTAGCAAGGAGCAGTGGAAGTAGGTAGAGGTGGGAGAGTTTGATCCAAACTCCCTCACTTCCAATTCCTGGGAACTGCTTGTTGCCATGGTAGCTATGCTAGTACATGACCACTCAGGTATAGGAAGAACTTGAAGACAATAAGCATCTCACTACATTACCAGCTTTAGGTTTGAAAATAACTTACAGCACTTTTCTCTCTCTCTCTCTTTTTCCCCCCCCAAACTTTAGCTTAGATGATGTTGTGCTATATTGCAATATAAATGCAAATCGACTGAAAAATAACTTTTGCCAAAATTCCTTCACTATTCAACCAGCACCAATATGAGAAGTAGATTTTACAGAGATGTGTCTGAGTTGGAACATCTGTAGGAGGGGTCTGCAGACAATACAGCCCACGGGACAAACCTGGACGGCCACCTATTTTTGTACATCTTGTGAGCTAGGAATTGTTTTCCTATTTTTATTTATTTATTTAACTTATTGTTAAAATTGTATTAAATTTATTGGGGTGACATTGGTTAATAAAATTATATAGGTTTCAGGTGTACAATTCTATAATACATCATCCGTACATTGCATTGTGCGTTCGCCACCCACAGTCAACTCTCCTTCCGTCGCCACATATTATTTTTAAATGGTGGGGAAAAAATCAAAAGAAGAATATTTTGTGATACTTGAAACTTAAATGAAATTCAAAATTCTGTCTGAAAATCATGTTTTATTGAAGCACAGCCAGACTTATTTATTTGCATATTGTCTATGGCTGCTCTTGTGTTACACAGCAGTCGAGTAGTTGTGACTAAAAGCATACGGTCCACAGAGCAGAAAATACTGACAATCCAGCCCTGTACAGAGAGGACTCGCCAACCCCTGATCTAGACACTGAGCTGTATGTGCAGGGGAAGTTAGACTAAGAGACGGGGTGTCGCTTCTTTGCCAAGAAGTCTCTAACACAGTGATGGCGAACCTTTTGAGCTCGGCATGTCAGCATTTTGAAAAACCCTAACTTAACTCTGGTGCTGTGTCACATATAGAAATTTTTTGATATTTGCAACCATAGTAAAACAAAGACTTATATTTTTGATATTTATTTTATATATTTCAATGCCATTTAACAAAGAAAAATCAACCAGGGATGTCACCTCTGACACGCGTGTCATAGGTTCGCCATCACTGCTCTAACAGATGCTGTCTTAGTTTTTGGGGGCTGATATCACCACACACCACACTGGGTAGCTCATAAACAACAGAAATTTACAACTCACATGTCTGGAACCTGGGAAGTCCAAGATTAGGCCCAGTGTGGCCACCCTCGTCCTGGCTCATAGCTGCTGCCTTCCCTCTGTGTGAGGCCTCTTTTATAACACTAATCCCATGCTTGAGGGCTCTGCCCTCACAGGTTAAGCACCTCCCAAAGGCCCCACTTACCAATGGGGGTTAGGATTACAACATCTGGATTTTGGGGGGACACATTCAAACCATAGCAGGTGCCTTCAATGCAGATTCAGGCCTTTCAACCGAACTTGTGCAACTGTATTCACTGTTGCATCTCGGAAAACACAGCTGCTAGAGAAGCATGGCATGATGGGATCACACTGTTTGTCAAGAGGTTCTAACACTGCCCTGTCCCAGGGCTCAGGCAGCACCCTACTTACTCCCTCATGCGTTGCATCTCGGTCCCGGCCGTCGCGCTGCTGAAAATTGTTGGTCCGGGGGACACGTCTGGAACTGCGCCGGTGACTGTCCTTGTGTCTGAAAATCAATGCACAGCCTTTACTGACTTCATCAGCACCCAGCATCCTCAAGGCAACATTCAAGGGCAACAGAAAGCAGAGGCTAACCCACCTTTGCCAAAGGTAATGCCGCACTAATTAGAGAGGAAGTCAGTGATGCCGTGCACATTAAGGAGGTTTATTCCAAATGACAAGATTATTTACACTCTTAATGTGCATGAGGAATTCCAGGACCACGCTGCTCTCAAGAAGGATTATTTAAACAGAACACGACTGTTTAGAACAGGGGTCCTCAAACTACGGCCCTCGGGCCACATGCAAATACAAATATTGTATTTGTTCCCGTTTTGTTTTTTTACTTCAAAATAAGATATGTGCAGTGTGCATAGGAATTTGTTCATAGTGTTTTTTTTAAACTATAGTCCGGCCCTCCAACGGTCTGAGGGACAGTGAACTGGCCCCCTGTTTAAAAAGTTTGAGGACCCCTGGTTTAGAAGACGGGCTTTTCAGACTGGAAAACGCAGGGAGAAACGCAGGGATGGAAAAGCAGTCGTGCTCGGGGAGCCTTAGGCCAGCTTCCTTCAGAAGGTGTGGCTGTTGGCTTCTGACACCTGAGGAATTTCCTCTGACAAACTTCATTTTCCCTTAAACTCAATTCTACACCTGAGCATTAGCTCTTTGCAGTGGAAAGCAAGATGCCAACGGGGTCACCTGCAGCCTTGAACTTCAGCAGAATGGAGCAGAAGGCCCAGGCTGGGTTTGGGAGGTAGAGCTGTCAGTGAAGGCTGCGGTGTTACCAAGTCTGCGGAGCAAGCCCCAGCTTTGACAGAGATGCCCTGGAGGCTCGCACAGAAAGTGGTGGAACTGAAGGGAAAGAAACTGTCACCAACGGAAACAACACTACTTTCCACGGAGCAGCTAGAGCCGGCCCCTGGCCAGGGCTCAGGGTAACCCAGAGCTGACTTTGTGTCTGGGCTCTCCCTGGAGCTGGGGGCAGAGGCCTCCCTCTGTGTTCCTTAGATCTCCCACAAGGCGCCTCAGACCCCCGTTAGGAAGTAACTTTGAACACCCTAATCTTCATTTATACATGATATCCATGTAGTTGCTATGTCAGAGAAGGGACCCAAGTTGTGAAGTTCCTGCTCTTTTCCCAACAGACCACACAAGGAAGTGTGAGAGCTAAAACCCATTTTACATATTAGTAAAGCTATCATCTACGCTATCATCTATCTACCTACCTACCTATCTGATGCTATGCAATAAAATAAAGTAAACTGCAATGTAATGCAATATACTTATCGGATGTAACTTCCTTCAAGAAGTCCTCCTTAATTCCCCGAGGTTGGGGTAGTTGGTCCTCCCTTGTACTTGCATAGCACCAATAACAGTACTGTTCACCCTACAATGATAAAATTACTATTGATTTTCTCTCTCTCCCACCAGACGCTAAGTTCCATGAAGGCAGGAACCAGTTCTATCTCATTCACTGCTGTAATAAGTGGCCAGTGCATACCCACACTCTCTCTAACCAAGGGACAACTCTACATGCTGTTCATTTTTAAAATTTATGCTTAAATTTATAAGTTTATTAACACATTATACATTTAATTATAAATTATTAGCTTTATATATTTAATATAAATTTAATTTATATATAAAAAACCCTAATATGCAAATAGACTGAATGACGGAACAACTGAACAACCGAACAACTGGTTGCTATGATGTACGCTGACCACAAGGGGTGTGCGTGGAACATGGTGGGTGTCAGCAGCAGGTAGCAAAGCACGGAACATGGCAGGTGTTGGCCGTGGTGAGATGGTGGAGCAGGTGAGCAGGGGTGCCAGACCAAGGCAGGGTGCTAGCCACTGTCATGGAGGCAAGACTCTCGTGGTTACTGAAAATTCTTTGCTCCCATGCGCCGTGGTCCTGCCTGGTGCTTGCACCTGCTGCCAGCACTGGCCCCGCTTGCACCCACTGCCGGCACCGGCAGCAGGTACGAGTGGTGGCTGTGGGCCCCAATTGCCCCTCAGGGCTTCTCCACCTCCCCCTGCTCTTGAGGGGCAGATCAAGGCAGGCAGCCGCCACTTGTACTCACTGCTGGTGTGGCACCAATCGCTCCGCGCCATCAGCGGGTGCAAGCGGGGCCAGCGCTGTCAGCGCGTGGGAACAGGGCGGCAGGAACGGGGCTGCCAGCAGACCGGGGACCAGGGGCTGTGGTGGGAAGGGCCAGGCAGGGGTGCAGAGGATGGGCTGAGACCTGCCCCTGTGCCCATCGCAACCTCGTGGCCCACAGTTCCTTTCAAGGTGCACGAATTCATGCACTGGGCTCCTAGTTTATACATATATTTCTTAGATTTTAAAAAATGTAATCAGTCAAATGCAAATTCCAATATTTGCACATACATTCTTCTTTTGTATACCCTCCTGGGATCATGCATCCCACTTTGAACTTCTTGCTTTCATAGATATTGAGATGAATATTTTCCCCCACCCCCAGCTCATTGTCAGAATCTCTGACCTGTCCTTTATCTAGATCAGAGGTGGGCAAACTTTTTGACTCGAGGGCCACAATGGGTTCTTAAACTGGACCGGAGGGCCGGAACAAAAGCATGGATGGAGTGTTTGTGTGAACTAATATAAATTCAAAGTAAACATCATTACATAAAAGGGTACGGTCTTTTTTTTTTTTTTAGTTTTATTCATTTCAAACGGGCCGGATCCTGCCCGCGGGCCGTAGTTTGCCCACGGCTGATCTAGATCCTTAGATGTGTAATTACTGGATCAACAGGTATAAACTTTGCAGAGGGCACATTACAGCTATTTACATAAATAACCTGCCCTTCCTGGTATATCACTAGTTATGCCCTCACTTTAAGACAGCAGTACCATGACTGGTTTCTTTCACTCCTAGCAATGGCCCCTTCACACCTTGAGAGGTAGACAGGATCTCTATCTAGATAATCGCCTGGAGTACTACTGAGTACATGTACATTAGATACAATGCTAGGGCCTGGGCTGATGTGGCTCAGTTGGTTGAGAGTCTCCCCATGCACCAAAAGTCACTGGTTTGATTCCTGGTCAAGACACACGCCCAGGTTGCAGGTTTGGTCCCAGGTCAGGTTGTATACAGGAGGCAACTGATCGATGTTTCTCTCTCACATCGATGTTTCTCTATGCCTGTCTCTGTCTCTGTATCTCTCTCTCTCCCTTTCTCTCTCTCTAAAAAAAATCAATAAAAACATCTATTTTGTTTAAAAAGATACAATGCTAGGTATGGGGAATATAAAGACTTAAAGCGAGGGTCTGTGGAAAAAGTACTAGCTTTAAAGTTAGGGAACCACAGTTATTGTTTTACTTCCAACTCTCACCAGCTACATGGCCCTCAGGTCACTTCCCTGGGCCTCAGTTTCCTCGTTTTATATTTAAATGGTTTCATTAGACTGAAGACCCTCTCTCAATTCAAACATTCTATAATCTGGCATAAACATATCCCTGGACTTCCAGGGGGATACAATTTACTTGGGAGGCAACACTTACACTGACAAAGATAAAGAGCCGTCAAAGGGACCAAATGTTAAGAGGCAAATGGCTGGGACCAGTAAGAAATGCTACAGGCATCACAGAACATCAGGCAAAATCATCCTGAACTCTCTTCCCCCACCTGTGAATTATAGGGTGATGAGGATTATTATACTTGATACTACCCAATGGGGATGTTTTGACAATGAGATGAAAACAAAATGATGTGAAAAGACATTAAGCAACTAGAAATTGTGTTTCTTAAGAACACAGAGCACAGCTCATAACAGTAACACTGTCAGGATCCCTCCTACTCCTATGGTCTCTCACAGCAGAGCTATCTTCCCTGAAGGAGTAACAGCTTGATGATTCTGACATTTCACTAGCAGAGAGAGGTTCTCTCATTTCCTCCAAAATTTCCCTCTATTCATTTCAGCTGCTGAACAAATGACCTTGATGGTAAACACCCGTGTTGCCCTCCCTGCTAAGCAAGCATCCCAGCATGTGGTACGAAAGCGCTGAGGCAGGGCCTGCAGGGGATTCTGGCAAACACGATCTCACTGAAGCACCTGGGACACTGCTTACTCAGGGATCCTTGCCAACACTGCCCTCGGTGCACAGCACAAACGATGCTTCCCACCTAATCTCCTTTTAACCCTCTAACTCTCCATTGCCTGAGGAACACCCAGGAAATAACTATGATTTGAAGACACCCCTCTTTGCCCATATCACTGCAAAGGCATGTTCTCATGGCCCATATGCTCCTACTCTTTAGGGTAGCTCATGATCAAAGATTGGCCGAGAGGTTGGCAAACTTTTCCTGTAAAGGGCTGAGTAATAAACATTTTAGGTCTTACAGGCCAAACAATCTCTGTTGCAACCACTCAGCTCTGCCGTTACAGCATGAAAACAGCCATAGACAATAGATAAGTGAACGATTTCAAGTAAGATTTTATTTACAAAAACAGGCAGTGAGCCGATTTGGCCTGTGGTTTACCCAACCTGACCTACATGATGGAGAATCATGATGATTCTGAGCTGGAGGTGACCAGAGACCTTTAAGTCAAATGCCGTCATCTAATGGACAGGAAGTGAGGCCAAGAGAAGCTGTGTGATTGCCCAAGGTCAAAGGAGAGAGAGGACACTCCAGAAGCTTCCAGGAGGAAGGGAGCTGGGCACATCAGGAGGAGTGTGTGATTTGCCTTAGAGGTCTGGAGTTTGAGTCTCTGATGTTTGGTAAGTCACCAAACTCCTAGGACGCACTTTCTTCGCCTGTACAAAAAATAATTTTGGGGGACTCTAGTGAAGCTTAAATGCAATGATCTCTATAAAGGTGCTTTGTTTCCAGAGACATAGAAACATGGAACAG
>NW_005356674.1:6519234-6521404 GCF_000412655.1 Myotis brandtii
GCCCGCGGGCCGTAGTTTGCCCACGGCTGATCTAGATCCTTAGATGTGTAATTACTGGATCAACAGGTATAAACTTTGCAGAGGGCACATTACAGCTATTTACATAAATAACCTGCCCTTCCTGGTATATCACTAGTTATGCCCTCACTTTAAGACAGCAGTACCATGACTGGTTTCTTTCACTCCTAGCAATGGCCCCTTCACACCTTGAGAGGTAGACAGGATCTCTATCTAGATAATCGCCTGGAGTACTACTGAGTACATGTACATTAGATACAATGCTAGGGCCTGGGCTGATGTGGCTCAGTTGGTTGAGAGTCTCCCCATGCACCAAAAGTCACTGGTTTGATTCCTGGTCAAGACACACGCCCAGGTTGCAGGTTTGGTCCCAGGTCAGGTTGTATACAGGAGGCAACTGATCGATGTTTCTCTCTCACATCGATGTTTCTCTATGCCTGTCTCTGTCTCTGTATCTCTCTCTCTCCCTTTCTCTCTCTCTAAAAAAAATCAATAAAAACATCTATTTTGTTTAAAAAGATACAATGCTAGGTATGGGGAATATAAAGACTTAAAGCGAGGGTCTGTGGAAAAAGTACTAGCTTTAAAGTTAGGGAACCACAGTTATTGTTTTACTTCCAACTCTCACCAGCTACATGGCCCTCAGGTCACTTCCCTGGGCCTCAGTTTCCTCGTTTTATATTTAAATGGTTTCATTAGACTGAAGACCCTCTCTCAATTCAAACATTCTATAATCTGGCATAAACATATCCCTGGACTTCCAGGGGGATACAATTTACTTGGGAGGCAACACTTACACTGACAAAGATAAAGAGCCGTCAAAGGGACCAAATGTTAAGAGGCAAATGGCTGGGACCAGTAAGAAATGCTACAGGCATCACAGAACATCAGGCAAAATCATCCTGAACTCTCTTCCCCCACCTGTGAATTATAGGGTGATGAGGATTATTATACTTGATACTACCCAATGGGGATGTTTTGACAATGAGATGAAAACAAAATGATGTGAAAAGACATTAAGCAACTAGAAATTGTGTTTCTTAAGAACACAGAGCACAGCTCATAACAGTAACACTGTCAGGATCCCTCCTACTCCTATGGTCTCTCACAGCAGAGCTATCTTCCCTGAAGGAGTAACAGCTTGATGATTCTGACATTTCACTAGCAGAGAGAGGTTCTCTCATTTCCTCCAAAATTTCCCTCTATTCATTTCAGCTGCTGAACAAATGACCTTGATGGTAAACACCCGTGTTGCCCTCCCTGCTAAGCAAGCATCCCAGCATGTGGTACGAAAGCGCTGAGGCAGGGCCTGCAGGGGATTCTGGCAAACACGATCTCACTGAAGCACCTGGGACACTGCTTACTCAGGGATCCTTGCCAACACTGCCCTCGGTGCACAGCACAAACGATGCTTCCCACCTAATCTCCTTTTAACCCTCTAACTCTCCATTGCCTGAGGAACACCCAGGAAATAACTATGATTTGAAGACACCCCTCTTTGCCCATATCACTGCAAAGGCATGTTCTCATGGCCCATATGCTCCTACTCTTTAGGGTAGCTCATGATCAAAGATTGGCCGAGAGGTTGGCAAACTTTTCCTGTAAAGGGCTGAGTAATAAACATTTTAGGTCTTACAGGCCAAACAATCTCTGTTGCAACCACTCAGCTCTGCCGTTACAGCATGAAAACAGCCATAGACAATAGATAAGTGAACGATTTCAAGTAAGATTTTATTTACAAAAACAGGCAGTGAGCCGATTTGGCCTGTGGTTTACCCAACCTGACCTACATGATGGAGAATCATGATGATTCTGAGCTGGAGGTGACCAGAGACCTTTAAGTCAAATGCCGTCATCTAATGGACAGGAAGTGAGGCCAAGAGAAGCTGTGTGATTGCCCAAGGTCAAAGGAGAGAGAGGACACTCCAGAAGCTTCCAGGAGGAAGGGAGCTGGGCACATCAGGAGGAGTGTGTGATTTGCCTTAGAGGTCTGGAGTTTGAGTCTCTGATGTTTGGTAAGTCACCAAACTCCTAGGACGCACTTTCTTCGCCTGTACAAAAAATAATTTTGGGGGACTCTAGTGAAGCTTAAATGCAATGATCTCTATAAAGGTGCTTTGTTTCCAGAGACATAGAAACATAGAACAGACTG
>NW_005356674.1:6521496-6579256 GCF_000412655.1 Myotis brandtii
CAACCAAAGAACTTGTATGCATATATGTATAACCCATGGACACAGACAATAGGGTGGTGAAGGCCTGGGGCTGGGGTGTGTGTGGAGGATGGAGGCGGGCTAGAAGAGGACAATGGGGGGGGGGGAGGGGGCATATGTAATACTTTCAACAATAAAGAATTTTTTAAAAAGGTGCTTTGTTGTTGGTGAAGGAGCAAGGTAAATTGCCTCTGTCACCCACGTGGCACCCCCCACCCAGTGCTTCGCACAAGGCAGTTTTTCAATAAATAAACGGCGCCCCATTGCCTCCACAAAAATGAAATTAAAATAAAACTGGGTCAGCTCAGAAAAACAAACTTGCTACTCGTAGGGGAGATAATAAATACCAGAAGATAGGAAATCTATAAAGTTTCTATTTTTACTACATGGTTATTTCATGCAACAAATATTCAACCAAATTGTGTGGAAGATTAAAAACAACAGGAGTTCATGGGCTTGAAAATGCTCATTTCCTTTTGGATATATCAGACAAAGCCTCTAAGAATAGCACCTATCAGTAAAGAGGAATAAAAAATAAAAAGAGGGAATGTCTTGTTTATTTGTTTTTTTAATAAGCAATCAAATGTGTATACAGATTAAGAAGAGGTTTGTAAAAGCCAGATCCTAACTCTTTTGGGTGTGGTTACCCCATGGAGACAGAAGCCAGTGTTTGGGGAGTTTTATTGTAGAGTTCCAACGTGGAGATTCTTAGCTTTAGAAACAAAATCTGCTTTTATGTAATGGCAGGTTGGGCTGGCTTCAAGACTGACTAAATTACTTAAGTGCATCAATACTTCCCTCTTCTTTTAGTACAGTGGTCGGCAAACTGCGGCTCAGCAAACCGCGGCTCGCGAGCCACATGCGGCTCTTTGGCCCCTTGCGTGTGGATCTTCCACAAAATACCGACTTCTGCGCATGGGCCACGAAGTTTCAATCGCACTGTACGTGCGCACCCGCACGTGGTATTTTGTGGAAGATCCACACTCAAGGGGCCAAATAGACGCATGTGGCTCGCGAGCCGCTGTTTGCCGACCACGGTTTTAGTAGAAAAGAAGTCATCCATGTTCATTGTTCACAAATTAGAAAACACAGAGGAAGGTCACTCAGAGAACCATTATTGACACGTTGGTATTTCCAAATGCATGTGTGTATGTGTGTGTGTGTGTATCAACTATGGTTTATATACTTCATAACACCTTTCATGCCAATGCATATGTAACTATATCATCATTTTTAATAAAGTGTAAAGAACTTCTTTGTTTTAGAAGACATACTAAACCCCATTGTAAGGCATTTATTTTGACTCAAATTTTCCCCTCTTGTAAACGATACTGCCATGAGAATCCTTGTATATTTATTTTTATGCCCAACTCTGATTGTTCTCTAAGATAAATTCCTAGACATAGACTTGCTGGGTCAAAAATATTTCATTCTTTCAGGTTAGTATAACTAAATGTTGGAAGAAAACATTTTTCTAGGTTGTAAGTAACACTCTCTTTGTGGGGTCATATATTGAAGATGGAATGTGAGATACCTTTATTAAAACCTTGATTCAATTTATTAAAATTTGTCAAAAATAGGCATTTTTAAAAAAAGCCTTAGATGGAAGAGAAGGCTTTCTTCACTGGTTTCCTAGTCCAGTGGTTTTTGAAGTGCAGTTCTTGGACCATAGCATCAGCATCACCTGGGCACTTGTTAGAAATGCAGATTCTCAGGCCCACCCCCAAACCAACTGAGTCAGAACCTCTAGTGTTGGGGCCAGCAAGCTGGTGATTCTGATGCTCGCTATAGTTTGAGAACTTGCCTAGTCCACGCGGTCTGACTCCCTCATCTGGTGTTCATTACCTCCTGCCCAAAGTTCTAGTCCTCTGGTCTAGAGATGCTGAATTGCTCCCAGAAGTTCTTTGAAAACATGAACTATGTTTGCTATTCCTTTGTGTACCCTACAGTGGTTCTGGGCCAAGAAATGCCCAATTGCGCTCTATGAACAGAAGGGTGCATAGATACCTGTCCTGTCAGATACTAAAACATTCTGTAAAGGCACTGTAATTAGACCATTCTGGTGTTGATAGAAGATTAAGGAGCTAGATGAGCAGACCAAAAGAGAGTCAGAAAAAGACAATATCCAGGAGTTGTGATATCACAAAAAGGGAAATTTAAATTAAATGGAAAAAAATAAATCCTATGGGTGTAAAAAAACCTCATGTAAAAAATAAGACAATAAAACTCCTAGAAGAAAATTTTGGAGCCTATACATAAACTCTTTTTTAAAAAAAACACAGGAAGCTAGACTCTATAAATAAAGTTCAGTCCTATTTTCCTACATAAAAAATAAAAAATTTCCTTTACCAAAAAACCCCCCAAAGAAACAATAAACATAAAATAATCGGTTAAGCCGAAACCGGTTTGGCTCAGTGGATAGAGCGCTGGCCTGCGGACTGAAAGGTCCCAGGTTAGATTCCGGTCAAGGGCATGTACCTGGGTTGCGGGCACATCCCCAGTGGGAGATGTGCAGGAGGCAGCTGATCGATGTTTCTCTCTCATCGATGTTTCTAACTCTCAATCTCTCTCTCTCCCTTCCTCTCTGTAAAAAATCAATAAAATATATTTTAAAAAATCGGTTAAAAATTGCAACACATATGATAGACAAGGCAGTAGTATTATCTTTATAATAAATCTAACCTAATATACTGAATGTTATGTCCAGTGCAAATAGCAGTGAACATACCTCTCCACACAAAAGGGTGCCGGATATTAAAGATCCTAGTAAACACATTTTTCAAGGAAAAGAAGGCTTTATTTGTTTAGGAAAAATACTAAAAATTAGCTACCAAGATAGTTCATGCCATATTCACAAGTGTGATGATTAAGGCAAATAACACCAAGTGGAACCGCTGTCCACTCCCCAGCAAAGCCTGCATCTCCCCATGGCCAAATTCATCCTTCTATCAGGAATGAGCTCAGATGTTTCCATCTCCTTCAAGCTTCCCTGATGACGTCTATCCCCCAACTAAAAGCAATATCCTCATTTTGGGAATCCTTGCTCTCTTGTTACATAGTTATTTAGGTTCTTGTCTTAGTTCCCCTCTGAAATCTAAGCTTTCAGTGGCAGGATCAGGCCTAAGGCATCATTGTGAGCTAATACCATTCCTCTGCAGAGCATGTTAACTTTGTTGAAATCATAATGTATGAGTAATAAATGAGGGCATGATTGCTGATATCAGTGGAACTTTTTCCCCTAGCTAACAGTAATATACAATGTCCTTTGCTAAGAGTTTACTACCAAGAATGAGTATTAATATTGTTTTAGGGATTTATTTATAGCACAAAGCCTTTTCTCTGCTCCCATCACCACATATCTGCCAAATGAATGGTCTGGCATGGTAACAGACAGATAGCAGGTTCTCTGTAAATTGACACTAATTCTAATTTGTTGCATCTTTTTCAAGTTTTAAAGAACTTATAGAAATTATTTTCTCTAATGCATAAACAGAAGGGATAGTGGCAAACAAATATTGTGCATTCACATCACAACGATCCAAGCGGTTTATGAGTCAAAAGTAGTGGTTTCAACATGTCAGTAACCAAAGATAAACCACTATGTTGGAATCATTGTAATTATTTTGAGACATTCTTTTCTGTCAAGATGAAAAACACAGCAGTGCAAGGTTAAATGCCTGTCAGTCATCCCTACACTTAGCGGCTTAGAGTTTGAAGAGCTTAAGCAAAGGAGTTCCTAAGGGTTCCGTAAACCCTGTTACCTTCTCTGGTGTGTATCAGTCACATTGTTTAGTAGAGATTAAATAGTTATTACCAAAGTTTATTGGAAGAATTGAGGGGTAACAATTTTCAAAAAGCCAAACATATCAATACACCAAAGGAATCTTAATGGGCAGAGAGATGTTGAAGTTGTATCTGTTTTAAGTACTTCTGTGACAATATCCAGTTCAGATCTATAAAACAAGTCTTTTAATAAATATAATTTACCAAGGACCTGTGTGATTCTGCTGATGAGTTCTCTCTAGAAGTACAGCTAAATTCTCAAACATAAAAAAGTTAAACTTCATATGCTCCGTTGGTTCATAGTCTGGTTACTAAGAAATAAATTGACAGAATTTTCTTTTCTAAGTGTGATGAGAAGGAAGACAAAGGTCATCTTCTGTCCTTACTGAGTAGTGATGGGCCTGAATGGTTACTATAGTAACACCATCTGCTGTCTGTGTAATGAGAACTCATATCCAATTCCCCACCTCAGGTCACTCCTTTCAAAGCATCCTCCTTATTGTTTGTTAAAGGCAATCTTTTCTGATTTGCTTAAAAACCAGTGGTATCCTAATCCGGAGGAGAAAGATCAAGCTCCTTAACCTGGCATACAAGATTCTCCATGGCCTTGGCCCAGGTTTGCTTATCCCTTCCTCACACCTTATATTCCAGCAGCATCAAAATTCTTGATAGTTCCATGCATATACTAAGTTATTTCATACCTCTGAGCTTTCACGCTGCTTGATCCTTTCTAGAGAATACTTCCCCCTCCTGACCAATTGGTAACTCTACTCATCTTTTCATTTATTCATTAAATGATTATTTAAAAAATACTATGTGCCAGCATATGTGTAAGATTCTGAGGATACTACAGTGAATGAGATCTTGTGCTGCCCTCACAGGTACAGGAAATGACAAAGCTTCCCCTCCTCTGTGAAGCCTTCCCCAGGCTGCACCCCAGAGTGGACCTCTGCCCTCCACTTGGCTCACTCACAGTACGTGTTGTCTTCATCACAATGCCCTGACTACACTGGGAGCTCATTAAGACAGGGACCTTGTTTTCATCATCACTCTGTAACATCTGGCTTATCATATGTGCTTTATAAACACTTGTAGGGAAGAAGGGGGTGAGGAAAAATCAGGGCGCTGTGTGATAACTGAGGCTTCGCACACAGAGATGGGAATAAGCTAGAAAAAGGCCACACATTGTGCAGAGAGCTCCTAGTAAAACAGTGAAAAATGCTTGCACCCCTGACAATGTCATGTTTATGCCTGCCATTCCCTTGGAAGAGATGGCTTTTGGTCATACAATTAAAAAATGTTTAAATGACAGTTTATCATCCAATGCTAGACATTATCATAGTTGGCTTTTGGATTTCAAAAAGTAGAAACTACGAAATAAGGCTTTATTCTTGGAGTGCAGCCATCTCATATATGGAGACTGACGATGCTAAAGAAATTTCGGCTTTGTTTTCAGACCCAGTCTCTTCCAATAACTGCCTGACCTTCAGCGTGACGGTCCCCTCAGCCTGACTGAATGCGCCTGTTTCTACAGGAGTGAGGTGGACAGACCTCCCTTCAAAGAAACCTGTAAAAACTGACAGTAAGCTCTGCTGGGCCACCACTGGGTCATCCTTGGAGACTGAGGGTCACTGACAACAACAACAAACAATTCTTCTTTGAGAATCCCAGGTCCCTGGCCAGACACAGCCGCTGTTGGCCTCAGTTTCCTCCGCTGGAAAATTAGGAGGCTGGACTGAAATATCCGTGAGAGCCCTACGCGTCCTGTTTCTCGGATGGCCCACTGAGTCAGCAAGTATCACTGTAGTTGGGAATGAAGAAACTTACTCACCCAGAGAGGTGCCACCCAGGACGCTCTCCAAACACCTGACCAGTGACTCAGTATCACTGCGCTGCCAAGACAAGACAGATTCACTTCCCTGTAGAGGAGACGGATATTTAATGACGTGAAAAATGTTCTTGCCACATTTAGGCAAAACTAAACACAGAAAAATCTGGTTGCAAAATTATTTTACAGTATGATTCTCCCCCCCTTTTTTTTAAAGAAAAATGTCTCTCCAGCCCCATCTCTCTCGCTCCTTCTCCCTCTCCCTCTCCCTCTCCCCTTTCTCCCTTATTCTCTCCCTCTCTGACCGGAAGAACATACACTAAAATGGTAACAGTGGCTTTGACTATAAGGTGGGATTATGGGTGATCTTTATTTTATCCTTTGTGCGCTCATGCCTTTTCTAAATTTTAATAATAAACAATATGACTTAATTAACTTATAAAATGCTAAATGCAATTAGAGTGAATTAAAAAACACAGTTTAATGCAATCTATAATCTACTCAATACAGCAGGAACCAAGTGAATATTTTTTCCTAGAGAGTGTTTCTACCAGCTCTTCCTTGGAAATGCATGGTCTTCAAGGAGTCATAAATCTAAGAACTGCCTCAACAGAGGTTATTTACCTTAACCCTCAGTAAGAGTCAGGCACCCCCATGAGTCTGACAGTATTTGATAACAAACATTACCTTTAATACAAAGTAAATATCTGTCCTTTACCCAGGAGGCCGGAAATATTCAAAACAGCATCACAATGCTCTGGGAAAATGGAATCTCTTAATTACTTTCAGGTCTGTGGTTATTCTGAGAGAAATTAATAATTTATGGCTTACCTGCTCCATTTCAAAACAAGCAATACAGTTTATATTGCAGTAATTTTGGATTTTAGAAAAAATGTACTGTAGTATAATAAACTACTCAAAGCAGTATCTGAATAGGTTGGGTTTCATTTTATAACAGCTGGTGGGGTTCGGGCAGCCACTTCTCATGCATGTGGTAAAACCAGTGTCACTTCACGTTCCACAGGAAAGGCCATGATGAGGAAGGCATGCCGGGTCACGGCTGGTCAGGGAGGCCAAAGGCACGAGTTGCAGACCCTGGTGCCCAGCCCAGGAACAGGGAGGCAGGGACCAGGCACAGAAACAGAAGAAGAAAAGCAGGTCTCTCCCTTCTGCACCTTGTAGTCTCCAGACTTAACCGGGACAGCCTGGAGCCAGGGAGGAGCTTAGCAGAGACCCGCTGCTGCAGGGAAAGCAAAGCACACGCCGGCATGTGCAGTGATGATACCAACCAGGCGAGCCGGGTTCTGAGCCGGCTCTCCCACCGAACGTGCTGGCCTCTGCCAAGCTGCTCGGCTTCCTAGGTCTTAGTTTTTGCATCTGCAGACCTACATGGTCAGGGAGCCTTCCTGCTCCAACACCCTGTTCTTCAGGCTAAAGAGCAAGATGGACAGAGTGCAGTAGGTTGTTTTCAAGGATGACTACAGCAATCCCTCCCATCCCTGTGCTCCTATCTCTCACCAGAGGTAGAGTCCCTTTCCCCACTGAGTTGGCCCTGCAACTTGCCTTGGGCCACAGAATGCAGCAGAAGGGGTGCTGAGTGACCTCTGTAACCAGGCCTTAAAGAGACCATGTGGCTTCCATTTTTACTCTCTGGAAGGCAAGGACTACATAAGGAAGTGCAGGCTATCCTCCTGGAGGGATCAGGGCGAGAGGCCCCGGATCATGAGAAGCCACATGGAGGAAAACAGAGCCCCCAGCCAATAGCCAGCACCACCTGTCAGACATGTAAGTGAGGCACCTTGGACCCCACGCTCTCAGCTAAACGCAGCCACGTGAGTGACTTTAAACAGTATCACGTGGAGCAGAAGAACTGTCTCATGAATCCAGACAATTCTCAGAATCATGAGAAAGGATAAATCATTGTTTGAAGCCACTCAGTTTTGGGGTGTTTTGTTACACAGTAAACGATAACTGAGACACTGAACAAATTGAAGTCCCTGACCAACATTTTTCTATTTTTATGTCCCCAGTGCCCAGCACGGCCCCTGGCACATGACAAATGCTGAGTCTGTGCAGGCCTCTTCCAGCTTCTGTGATTGGCAAGGAGGTAAAACAAGAATGACACCGACTCTTTGGGCTACAGCCTCCCGATAGACGGGTTCTCCCCTACTCAGAGTTCAGCAAAGTGGAGGAGAACATCCTACTTCTTAATTCTGTAGCCTTGGTCAGTCCATTAGCCTCTGCAGGTCTAGGTCTCTTTAATTGTAAAGTGAGGGGAACAATGGCCTCTACCTCACACAGGGCTCTTATGAGAAGCAACTGAAATAAAGATCCTTTGGTACATTGTATGGCTTGTTGGAAACACCTAATGAATGGAATCAGAGAGTTGGATAGGATAGAAGATGGGACGGGAAAGGGACAGACACAAAAAAATTAAAAAGTTCCAGTCACTGTGCCTGCTGCTGAGCATGGAGATGCTCAATAAGCAGTTGAGTTGAGTCAGTGCAACAGAAACAGCAAGAACCAGAGACAGGGCTGTAGGGAGCACCTGCTGGCTGGCACATGTCAGTAACATCTTCCTAACACCGAGGTTAGGAAACGCTGTACAGGGGTGTGGGAGGGAACAAATAATCCTAATAATATAGAATGAACGATTCAGTGAATGAATGAAAGTTAGTATTCACTAACTTTTATTAAGGTCTTCAATGTGCCATGTTGTGCCAACTCACATGTATTCATTTATTTAAACTCTACCAGGTGTGGAGTTTTTCTCCCCATTTAACAGTTGAGAAAACTGAGGCACAAACAGGTTCCATAATATGACTAAGGTCATGCAACTAGTAAGAGGTGGAACAGGCAGTGAGTCTCTAGAGCCTGAACTCTTCTTAGCCACTAAACACACATATTGTGGAAGGCAAGGCTCCTGAGCCAGAGGAGCTCATGATATTATTGAAAGAAACAAGGTACACACTCCAGAAGAAGGCCTAAGAACAATGCCTTGTTATACATGAAATATAATGCAGCCTGGAGACAAAACACAGCTAGAGAGGCCTGGGTGGGAAGGCTGGGTTCTTCATCAAAAGCTTCCAAATGCAGCCCTAACCGGTTTGGCTCAGTGGATAGAGCGTCGGCCTGCGGACTGAAAAGTCCCAGGTTTGATTCCGGTCAAGGGCATGTACCTTGGTTGCAGGCACATCCCCAGTAGGAGGTGTGCAGGAGGCAGCTGATCGATGTTTCTAACTCTCTATCCCTCTCCCTTCCTCTCTGTAAAAAATCAATAAAATATATATATTTTTAAAAAGCTTCCAAATGCAGGTTCTACAGAGGAGTTTAAGCAGAACGTGGGTCCTCAGCACGCTCCTGGCAGGTGGGCTGACTCCCAAAGGCTGGACAGATATAGACACAGACACAGACAGGGTCACAGCTACAAAGTGTCTTCCGTTTCCGTGGCTGGAAGCTGCTCGGAACGAGTGGGAACGGTTGCCTTCGTGGTGGGCTGCGGGCCTGACACCGAGTTCTCTGTCTGCTGAACAACCCAGCAGGCGGAGATCTATGAATGTGTACAGAGCGGACGTGAAAGCTTCCATGATGGCCCCAGCCACAGACAGGAGCTCAGCTCAGCTCCCTCGGGCCTCACATTCAAGGGTCCCTTATGTCAGTGGATACGAGCGAGTGCAAGGGCTGATTTCTTGCACCTCTTGGTTTCCTCTCTTCTCAGAGACATTCCACAGGATGAAGCAAACCATACCGAACCGTCTTCCCTACTCACCCTCAGTCATTCTGGACTTGCCTCCTTTTTTCCTGAGGGACCTCATTTGAGGCACCCAGGATCTTCCTGAAGCTGAAAAGTCACACACAGGCCACGAGAAGCTGAAAAAGTGGTCTTGATGCAGGCTAAGGACTTACATGTGTCATTATATGTACACTGAATGACCAGATTATTATGACCACCCCATCAGTACTTCATTGACACTTGCAAAAATACTGAATAATGAAAACTTCCTAAGCAAATACTCTCAAGGTTTTATTATTATTATTATTTGCATAACTAATTCACTTCATTGTACCGATGGGGTGGTCATAATAATCTGGTCGGTCATAATAATCTGGCCACTCAGTGTATATGAATATCAATTCTTTCTTTCCTCTTTTAAAGACATTATTGTTGAATTTATTGGGGTGACATTGTTAATAATATTATATAGGTTTCAGGTGTACAGTTCTACAATACATCATCTGTATATTGTATTGTGTGTTCAGCACCCCAAATCAACTCTCCTTCCGTCACCATTTATCCCCCTTTACCCTACTCTACCACCCCCATGCCCCTTTCCCTCTGGTAATCATTATTCTGTTGTCTGTGTCTAGGAGGTGTTTTTTTCTTTGCTTAATCCCTTCACCTTTTCACCCAGTCCCCCAGTGCCCCTCTCCTCTGACAGCAGTTAGTCTGTTCTCTGTATCTTTGAGTCTGTTTCTATTTTGTTTGTTAGTTGATTTTGCTCAGGAGGAGCAGATTCCGATGGGGCTGGGATATTAGTTCACTGTGGACATGCTCAGTCCAGGACGTCTATTAGAAGTCCACATGGCCCCACTCTGGGCAGCCTGGATGTGTGAGTCTAGACGTCTGAGAGAGAGAGAGTTGAAGAATGGAAGACAGGTATTTGGGAGTTGACAATCCATGGACACTATTTAAGTACGTGAGCCTGTGTGAGATGTCCATGCAGGTGCGACTGGGTCTGTTTTGTTCACCACCATAAATCCAGTGCCTAGAACCCTCGAATACGTGGTGTATCATTGATCCAAACAACAACCCATCTACCTCCTTTTCTGCAAGTTGCTTTACTAAGCTATTGTCCACTGTCCTTCAAACCACATCCCCAGACAGCCCTGAAAAATGTCGTAAGTTCCAGAAACCAAAACACCGAGGCGACCTTATCCATTTCCTACTCAGGTGAACCTTCCACAACTCGGGCTGATCTCCTTAGAAGCCAAGCCCTTGCTTATCTGCATTCATACTTTGTGGGAAGTCGGAGGACGCATCTTAGCACAAAGCCATCAGACAGAGCTGATGGCCACTTCGTGGGGGCGGCCCTGAACTTGGGAAGCTGGCCTCTGACTCCTGTCTCACTGCCGACGGAGGCCTCTGCCAGGAGCAAAGGCTACAGTGTGTGTCTGATGGAGCAGAGCCACATCTGTGAAACTCAGGCTGTACGCAGCCCCCTGGCTCCCATCACAGCGAACACCTCTGTCACCGAATTCGGAGTCACTGAGACATGACTGTCAATGTGTCCATTGCTAACACCTTGTTTACTCTGCATTATTAAAACCGCTAACTGCAGCTGTCTCTCATTAATGCCCCAGGCACAGCCGTCAGTATCTGGGGGGGTTGCTTTAGGGTTTCTAAGACATTCCTAGGCATCCAATACAGAATGCTTAAGACATTTTGGGCTACAGGGTGGACGTGTGAAGGACGGGAGAAGACAGGCTGATAGAGTGGCCCCACGATGTCCACCCAGAACACGGGCGATGGGTTTGGGAAGCTGGTGAGCCTGGTACTCCCCTGCTGCAATAGCTCAGGGGTTCCCACAGGCGGAGGGAGGCTGCCTCCCATCAATCCCCGCCTCCCGACAGCTCAATTGCTCTCGATTAACTGCTTATCTCCTTACATGCCTCATGCCCACCAGTCAAGGGAAGACAATCCTGCAATTCACAGAAGGTTTGCCAGGAATAAGCGGAGAAATATTTTCGTGTTCCAAAGGCAGCCCTCATGACGCACCCGTCTTTGTTGCAGATCACTACTGCTGACTCCAGTCTAGCTCTGTTCCTGTTTTAAACACCAAACACTCTCACTCGGGCACTCACTTCTTATTGAAATGTCAGGCCCGATGGCCTGAAGTCCCTACCTTATGGTCTCCTCCTTTCTCCACCCTCACCTTATTTGAATTCCAGCCAGAGTCTCGTTTGATGCTGCTCAACACCCATCAAAAGGTTGTCCAAGAATTAAATGAAGTGATGCGGCTGTGGCAGCCTCGAGGTGTGCTGCTTAAATACCTATCTTCAAGAGTGAGCCTGCTGCAGGCTGCGTAGAGGGCTGACGGCCTCCAGCTGCTGCATCTTAGGATCCAATGCAGTGTCCACGCCAGGGCCACACTCCTCCCAGGCGGCTCCCGGCCAGTGTGAGCACGATGGGGATAAAAGAGCCAGGACGTTCCTGCCCAGTGAGGACTTCCCTCCTTTCTATGGACCGGGACACATTTTCAGAATCACACCCCAGTCAGAGGCCTCATTCAATCCTTCCTTCACTTCCATCCTTGTCCGCAAATATGCAGACTGGCATCGGGGCTTGAGGTCTCTAGCCTACCTCACAGGCATTTCTCATTTCTGATTCTGTCTTGTTATCGGCTTCCCAGAGGCTCTGAACTGACACATCATGTAAAGTACTGGGCACAGAATGAAGGTTCCGGAAATGTTAGCCGTTATTGTTATAATAATTACGATTCGATTGAACTGATGACCCCACCCCCAGAGGACACGCTGAGCAGCACCTACTCTCCTGAGACCTGAGCTGAGTCCTGGGCAGTGGGGGCCTTGCCTGGACCGCATCCATTTCTCTGCCCTGTGGCACCAGTCCTTGCAGATCATTCCTGCTTTTCCTAATGCTTCACTGTGCAGAGAATTTCAAAACCTCTGGAGGATTTGGGGGAAACATACTGAAAACTTCAGCATTAGCTGGGAAAATGGGCCTCTCTAGCCCTTTATCTCAGCAAGAACAAACATCCTGGGCTTAAGAGCCTGAAGGCAAACATCGGTCAAGGCCACACTCACTAAGCAGCCTTTCTTGAGGGAGTTCTGTGGCAGGTCATTACGGTCCAGCTAGAATGGAGACTGCTGGTGCGCGTGGGCGGGGAAATGATGGTCAAGGCAGTAAGGGGAAGGGGGAAGGGTCTACCCATCAGTCTGCAGCCGTAAAACATGTCCATCAGAGCACACGACACCCTGCCAGTGGCAGGTCCCATGGATACCGCTGGGAACCCTGTTATGATGACAGCCACAAACTGCGATCCCCTGAGGTCTCAGAGGCTGGTTCCAATTCAGTGACCACAGACCTCACAGAAAAGCTACCACCATTACGACAGTGGCCGGCATAGAGGCGTTATTGACGTTCTACTTATTGCAGCAAAGAAGCAGCTGACAGTCAGCAGCAATTAGCTACTTAATAAAACTGTTTTGGAAACAGTGCTGCTGAAAAGATGGTCACAGGTGGCACAAGGAACCAGCAATCAATCCCAGCGAAGCCCACAGCTGTTTTCCTTTTAGAAGGCTCTTCTGTCATCAAAATAAAAACTGTGAGACTTTTGGCCCATCTGAAGGAAGGGGAATCCACTTTGATCTGAATACTCACCTAAGAGCCATGAGCGTGATGATCACCTGTCAAGCATGTCAAACTCAAAGGGTAACACGGGCCAAATAAATGAGGCATGTGGCCCGCGGGCTGCGAGTTGGACATGCTTGACCTAAGTGGACCCTGGCACACTCAGGGGTGAAGGGCAAACGGAGGAGAGCGGAGAAGAGGTGAACCCCAGAGACAGCCACAGGTTTTTCTCAGTTCACCAAGCCAACAGTGACTGGGTCTCGGCACAGTTTTGTCACTGTAATGTGTGTGTTGCTAATAAAATAACCTAAAAAAGCCAGGGTCGACCCCATCACCACCTCACAGCCAGCACCTTTTAGGAGGGAAAGTACATCTAATTACGAGGAAAAACAAATGGGGTTGTAATTACCTGTCTCTAATACAACTTTATTGTGAGTTCCACTCCAGGGGGATATACCTTCTGTACTAGAAAAAGCACTGCCTTAGGAACGTGCCAGATCTGGGACCGAGGCATGGCTCTGACCCTTCCCAGAGTGTGTGGCCCCGGACAAGTTACTTCTCTCAGAAATTCAGTTTCCTCATCTGGAAAAAGGGATCAGAACAATGACCCGACAGGATTTTATGAGACCAAATACCATCATGGATGTGAGAGAGCTTAGCATCTCATCACAGCAGATTTATTAAAAATCAACCACCGCCTATCACATCACATGTGACAGGTGCACAGCCCAGAGAGCAACATTGCTGCCCTATCTTTATCTCTGGCCCTGAGAAACAAGAAGGGTTATTTCTTATACTACAGCTGTAAAATCTCACCTCAACATTGAAGAATTTTGGCAGTATCATAAAAAGGCCATAAGATGGCTGGATAACTTCATCGTAATAACAGCAAATTCTGGAGACTATTCTAAGTACATGACACCGATAACTCCATTTAATCCTCAAAGCTACTCTATGAAGTTGGAACCACTATTCTCCCATTTTACAGATTAGAACACGGAGGCACAGTGAAGGTTAGTAACTTGCATAAGGTCGCATAACCTGCAAGTGGCAAAGGCTAGACCAGCCGTGGGCAAACTACGGCCCGTGGGCCGGATTCGGCCCGTTTGAAATGAAAAAAACTAAAAAAAAAAAAAAAGACCGTACCCTTTTATGTAATGATGTTTACTTTGAATTTATATTAGTTCACACAAACACTCCATCCATGCTTTTGTTCCGGCCCTCCGGTCCAGTTTAAGAACCCATTGTGGCGCTCGAGTCAAAAAGTTTGCCCACCCCTGGGCTAGACTCATACAGGCAGTTGGATTTCCAACCCCATGTTCCCACAAGAATGCCAAAGATGGGACTTCCAGAGTGGCTAGCAAGGCTCTACTTCTTGACTGGGGTGGCGTTTGCCATCTATTTGATTCGTGTGGTTTTCTGAGCCGGTTTTATTTTATTATAAAACATTTTTAAGTAATAAGATTAATAACTAAAATGTTACCCCTTGATGCTTTGGGCAAAAGTTGAGTGTACATGTTACATATCATGAGTTTTGCCACCACAGGCACCGAAGGATGGCTCTGTAATACTGTAGTGACATCTGTCCAGCTGTTTTGGATGGTGGCACAGAAGCAAATGGAAACTGCACTGTACTATGTGGAAGGAGGTGCTGTTGTTCACCAGAGTCCAGTGGAAAAAATGCAGAAACGGAATAAGGCAAGTGGTTTGATTTTGGCATTAATTTCTCTCTCTCGTCCTTTCTTTACCTCTTCCTTCTCCCTTTTCCCTCATCCCTTTCTCTGCTCAGCCCCATAGCCATGCTGTGCTAGGTTCCCGTCTCCCTGCCTCTCTCTCCTTTTCTTATAAAGAACCTGAGAACATTTCTCAGTTGTTTTATTTACTGACTATTATGATATTTTAGTTAGTCTTCGTTAAATGGTTGAATGGCTTATATAAACCTTCTCTCCACTCCAGCCACCACCATCCTGAATTATGTGCGTATGGACACAGGTGCTCCTTGATGGACATTTATTTTACTATCTTGATGGTTCCCAGTCAGTAAAAATCTTCTGTACCTTAGGAAGTTCAGGGCTGGAAAGGTTACTAATCACGGCCTAAGAAGAAAATGAAGTATCTGAGCATAAATTGCCCAAGGTCACCTGCTTTCTCCTCACTCACCCCTGCTCTTCCCTCTCCTGCAGACACAGCAGAGAAATCCCACGCCAGCTGTTTTGTGGCCTATGGCCCACGTGGGGCTTAGTCTTGCTCTAGTTAAGGAGACCTATGGGAAGGGCGTTTACCCAGAGGCCTCAGTGCTGCATGTCAGAATGGGCCCTCAGAGGCGAACGCTGGCCAGGAAGATCACCCCGAAGTGCAGAATCTCTGGGCCTCATCCCCAGAACTAATTGGTGCATCGAGATGGGACTCACAAACCTGATTACCAGGAAGGAAAGTACCCCTTTTCCCTGCTCATGAGACCTCTGCATTGTTTGTTCAAAGCTGTATAGGGGTGCTCCTCAGTGTACACTGCAGTGTGTTTCTCCCACTCCTGCCCCCTAATAAGTACTGGCTACTCCAGCCCTTCCCTCATCAACATGGCCCAGACCAGATTCTCGGCATTCCAGGGGGCCCCGCCTGCCCCTGGACCTTGGAAACCAAGACTCATCAGGGGCAGCCTTTACAATGAACCCTGGTCCCCCCTCTCCCACTTCCAGGAATCAAGACTTCCTTGATTCTCTCGGGGAGATACAGCCCAGACAGTCCACCTCTTTTGGGGGCAGCCGCCCGTACCTGTTGGTTTGCTCTGCAATCAGGCTGGGGTGCCTTGTCCCTGACCTCGGCCTCCAGTCCTGCCAACACCGTTTCTTCCTCCTCCTCCTCCTCACTCTCTTCGGAACAGGAGTCAAACGTGTCAGCATAATACTCCTCAGCTACACGCGGGTCTTCTGGGATCCCTGAGACAAAGAATAAACAGAGATCGCGTCCCCCCAGTCATTACGATTATAACGAGGCTCGGATCCCAGAGTTTCCCCTGAGATCTATGTTTTGTTTGTACTGACAGAGCTCCCCTGGAGTGTATAGTAGCTTCTGAAAGGAACTGGTTGAAAGTAATAAATACGCAGCAGGTAGGGGAAGGGAGAAGTGACTGTTTGCAAGCACGTTTTTAAGATGCAGGAATAAAACCAATAAAGAAGAAACCATCTCCTCTTACACCTTTGGACCAAGATCTTATTACAAACGAGGGGACTCAGGGGCAGGAGCGGGACAGGCGCTTGGCTGCAGGACCCGATTACTCACCCACATGAAGTTTTACGGAGGCAGTTGTAGTGGAACTAGGCCAACACTCGTCCTGGGAATTTACTTTTTTAAAGAAAATATTGGTGGTGAGACCAGGCAAGATGGATGGGGTATAGAGAATGGCATGTGGCAAGCTGAGGAGAAAGTTGTCATTTTTTTCCTAACAAGCTGTGAAGCCTTTGAGATGAAGTTTACTCCAGGGCTCTACTTACTCAGATGCACTCAGGCCACTTATTTAAAAACAAAATGAAAAGAAAAGAAGAAGAAAAGATCACCCACTGAGCTGAAGTCAAGACGTGGCTACCCATGTTACTTGATGTAATATGATTCTTAGCTAAGAATACAGCTGGTGCTTATCATGGTCTTCAGCCAAGAAAGACCAAGAATGGATCACAAAAAAAGCCCAGTGATGAGAGCATCTCCACTTTGTTAATGGGGCCTAGAAATGGAGAAATGCCGTTGGAGACAGGAGGAAATGACATAAGGACACCTTAGCACAATAAAACTGTGGGCATTCTAGGCTTTGTACCATACTCTGAATTATAAATAAATTATTCTTCTAAATTATAACATCCAGCGCTGCTTTTCATCCTATTGCTGCCAATTTTTGTCTAATGGGAAAAATATGGAATTTGGGATCAGAGAATCAAGGTTTGAATCTAGCTCTACCCCCTCTTAGATGAGAACCTGGACAAGGGATTTGGACTTGCTGAGCTCTGATTTCTCCAGGAAAACTGACATAAGGATGCTCAGCAGGGTAGCTATGAAGATTCAATAACATGATTCTTATGAAAGCATCTGATACAGGAACATTTTACACAAATGTTCACTTAATGTCCACATCTGTAAAAACGGATTTTAAGTGAACTGATTCCATATTCCTTTGAAAGTAAAATACTAGTGACTGTAGAATTCCCTGACAATGAAATACTTTGAAATCTTTGCTACCGGCGGTTTCCCATAAACCATAAGAGGCAGTGCTGTGGAGTCAAAACTCGTGGGCTCAAAAGATAAAAATGACATATATTCAAAACTGCCTTTGCCAATTCCTTAGGAAGGGGCGTGTCGTGAATCTCATAATTTCTCCCAGTAACTCAGACACAGACTGTTTTCCCTTCAGATCACTGAGTTTCCGTTAAGCACCAGATGAAATAGACGGTTTGTATTGGGGGCAATGTTTCATAACATTCTTTATTTGATTCACACTCACAACCGCAAGTAGATCACAGCAAGGGAAGTATATGAAAATTAAAATCTACCAAGAGGCCACTTTAGGTCCCCAGCTTTTACCTTAAGTAGGGACATATGTTCGCTGAATGGAATGGCGGACAAAACCTTGTGACTTCCTACCTCTCTTCCTCCCCCTCCCACTCTCCTTGAATTTCTGCGTCACTTTCAGAGAGTCATCCATTCTCTCTCTCCCTAAGCCCTCCCACTTCCTCACCCACCCACTCAGTCTGTCTTTTGGACAGATACTCATTCATATTTTCTCCCTCTTGCTTGCCCTCTTTCTCTCTATTCATTCCCCCCTCATCAACTTCAGGCAAGAATATCTGCTTTCAAACTTGACCATGATACAGTAAGAAATATCATTTATACATAGAAATGTGCCTATATTTGTGTATTGTATATAAATACTTTTATGATTGAAACAAAGTTTCATGTATCAAGATTTACCCACACTATATTTGACACACTCTGGTATTTTGCATTGTATTTAGTTTTTTAAATTTTATTTTATTTTATTTTTTTATTTTAAATATTTTTTATTGATTTCAGAGAGGAAGGGAGAGGGTGAGGAGGGTGAGAGAGATAGAAACATCAATGATGAGAGAGAATCATTGACTGGCTGCCTCCTGCATGACTCCTACTAGGGATCAAGCCTGCAACCCGGGCATGTGCCCTTGACCGGAATCAAACCTGGGACCCTTCAGTCGGCAGGCCGACGCTCTAGCCACCAAGCCAAACCAGCTAGGGCTTCAGTTTGTTTTTAAATGCCAGTTGCAACTTGCTAAACTGATTTCTCACTCCACATTTTGAAAAATGCTAATTTATAATGCTGGCTTTGGCATAAAAACACACATACACACAAAAACCTGCATTTAAATCAAGCCTCTACCACCAGCTTCAAAACATTAGGTGATATTTAAATTTTCTGCACTTCGGTTTCCTCATCTGTAAAACGGGGATGATAGTACCTATCTCATAGAACTGTTGTGAAGATTAAAGAGTATAATGAATGCAAAGTGCTCTGCATATGGTAGGTACCCAATAAATGCTACTCACTAGGATTTAACATAAAACCCTGCACGTGTCTAATATTTCTTCCACCCCAGGAAGAAACATAAATATTTGACAATCATAAGCATATATTGAGTTAAAAATTTTAAATAGAATCACTTCTCAAAATCCATACCCAACTCAAACAGGCAATAAGGAACGCCGCCTTTCCCTGGCCTCCCTTCTGCTGGCTCCAGAGGGACCCGGGCATCCCACCTCTGCTCTCCCTTTGTCCTTCCTGCCCATTGGCTCCACCGGGCTCCCTCCAGGCAGCTCAGGGGAACCTCTGCAACAGGGGTTAACAAACTGGTTCTGTAAAGGGCTGGGCCGTTAAAATGTTAGGTTGGCAGGTTATACAGTCACTGCCGTAACTACCCAGCTCTGCCGCCTGAAAGCAGACACAGACGATGCACAGACAAACACGCATGGCTGTGCTCTGGCAGACCCTTCTTCCCAGAGCCGCCATAGGCCAGATCCACAGCATGCCACATGCACCAACCTTCCTCCTGCTAACATGGCTCCGTGTGCATGTCTTAGTCCCTGTCCCTCTCTCCCCAAGCGTCCCCTCCCAGGAAGGAGAGAGAGGAAGGAAAGAAAGGCCAGGGAGAAAGTGCCATTCTACGACCTATGCCTAAATCATGCAACGGACTGGGATGAATCCAGCCCGTTTTTCTTAGGCACCATTAACTTGGTGCAGCTCAGAACAGGGTTCACTTTCAAAGGGAAGAGTCAAAAGAAATGGAAGTCTGTTCACCACGCCGTGTGCTCTCTGTCCGTGGGCCCGTGCGAAGCCTTCTTAGGCTAAGGCTCATTTCCCCTGTCACTGAGGGAAAAATGGTCAGTGATAAATAGCTTTAATTTCCTCGCACCCTGAAGTCAGCCTGTAACACGCACCAAGCGGCATTCCGATCTCCACTGGGCGGGCAGTGATGGGGTGCGCTGATGAAGTAACCCAATATTGGCTGCCTGAGCGAGGACAGTGATTGCAAATCCATGCTGGAGACAAAGAGAAGCAATCACCCTGTTCTGGGAAAAGGAGGCTCTTGTCACATCCTTCAATTAAGACCCAAATCCATTCCTTCCTGTAAGACGGAAGTGAGCGTCGGGAGCAACTACAGGGCTTGTTAAAACCCGGAGTGGCTGGTTCAGTAGGTCTGGGGTGAGGCCTGAAAAGGTGCCTTTCTAACAATCCCCCAGGCGATGCTCGTGCTGCTGCTCCGAGGGCCCCACTTTGAAAACCACTGTTCTAGGATGTGACTAGTTCAAATAAAAGTACCATCATATACTGTATAGAAGCACTACCGTAACACATACAAGACTCTATGATATCTCCACATCTTACAACCTTTGTATGTAAGACAAAAATAGAAATAACTTTATTTAGAAGAGATTTGTGTCATTGGTTGTCTCAACCACTCACAGTCTCGGTGAAGTTACAGAGGACTGTTTCCATTTTACTTTTGGGGAAGAACAAAGCTTTGAGTCAGTATCCCAAAGTTACAGCACTTTACAGCTTGTAAAAGCATATTCATACTCATTGTTCCACTTGATCGTTGCAACAATTATTCACGTTAGACCAGGACAACATTTTAATCTCATTTTCCAGATAGTCAAAGTGAGGCTTAGAAGGAACCAGCGTCACACAGCTGCATGGTGGACACAAGACTAGAATGCAAATCAGCTGACCCTTATCTTTTCCCCACCGAATTAGTGCTATGTTACGATCAGCTAGAAACGTTCACCTTTGCTAGTAAAACCAGGTCATAGACAAAAGTCGTGATTGTCTTCCCCTTAACCCTGAAAGACGCTGAACAAGGGATAGACTTTCGATTTATGAGATACAAAACTGAACTTGAACTGTCTGCAGGGAGTGGGGACTACTGAACACCAGGGGCCCTCACTCAGGCTCAGCCCAGCTGTCACCACCCTCCTCCTCAGAAGTGCTCTAACTGTAGTGTGCCACCTGGAGGGCTTGTTAGACACAGACGCCTGGCCCCAGGCCCAGGGTTTCAGACCGCTAGGTCTGGGGCGGGGCCCAAGATTCCACATTCCTAAGGATGCTGCTAGCATGGCACACACGCTGAGAACCACTGCTCTGTCTTATAGGACTTTCAGGAAAAAAAATGCCATATTAGTGCAATTGCTTAATGAAAAATTCCCCAGTATTTATTCATGATTGCATTAGCTCTTTAAACGTTTTTAATGATCAGGAAATGCATTCAATGTTTTTTTTTTAAAGAGAAGATTAAGACAATAAGACAAGAACTGTGCCTAAAGACAAAACCAAGTTTCCTTTAAAGGAATTTCATTATGTAAAAGGAATATCTCAGCCTGGGTACCCACCATCATCCTAAATGATTCTAACCATTGGTGTGCCTTGAGCAAATGCATGCAAAGACTTTAGCAGAATGGTTCTCAAAGGGTGGTCCCCAGAGCAGCAACAGCATCGCCTGGAATCCTATTAGATTCTCAGGCCCCCCCAGACCCAGTGAATCAGAACTGGGTGAGGGCCCCGCAGTCTGTGTTCTAACAAGCCTTCCAGGGATCCTGACGCGCACTTGAGTTTGAGAACCAATAATTTAGTACAAGGACTGGCACTTAATATCTGCTCAAATGAAAACAGTTTCTACGGCATCCCCAGTAGGGAGCAAGCTGCTGCGGGGGGCAGGAGCCAGGCCCATCCCGTTTACCATGGTGTCTCCATCCCACGGCTCAAAGCAGACACGTAGTCTTCTTACTGAATCAGTGAATGCCTAAGTCTCTGAGAGATAGGACTTTCAAAGTAGCACATAGTATCTTAAGTAAAGGATTTCCTAATCTCTTTTTTTGTGGGGGGGGGGGTGGCAAGAGAAAGGAGGAGGTGGAAATAGAAATTTTTCTTCCTAAGAGTCCTGCTCCTTTCCCTCTTTCCCATGTACCTTGAATTTGTATTTCAGAGGGAGTCACAGCTTTGAACAGCAAAAAAGTCTTCTTCATACTCATGTTGCCAGCTCTATCCCACAAGCCTGCCAAGTTCACGGACTCAGATGACCCAGAGGGGATGACACTCACTGTGAGACTGTGGCTCCGTCCAGGGCCCCAGACTCTGCTCTGGCTACACGATCGCCCTGCCCTCCTTACATAGCTAATGACAGTGTCAGAATTAATTAATGTTTGCTGAGCTCGGTGGCCAAGTGACTTGTGATTTGGGAAACCCAATGGACTCACTCACACACTTTGTTTTTTTCACTCTGTAATCAGTGTATTAAGGAGACATTCATACATTTCAAGAATTGCTTAAGTTCTGATATCCAGATTTAAGCTTGTGAACATAAGACTTTTAAACATACAATTAAAACTATTCATAATTTGCTATACTACCAACATTAAATTACAATTACTTTGGAGCATAAGTTAAGTGGTTTGAAGCAAGCCTGTAACATACCTAAAAAACACCTTCCTATCTCATACATGCAAATTACTTCTCCGTATAAAGGTCTCATCACTCAACTTCTAAGTTAGCCTGCTCCAAAAGTCACTACTCTAAGGCTTATGGTCCGAAGAGAAGGGGGAAAAATGTAACCAAGGACTGATATATAGTTATATATATATATATATATATAAAGGTGGCACCACAGAAGGGAATGCAATTCTACAAGTGCAAGCCCTCAACAAGCAGCTTATATGCTAAACCCCTTCTTTAGAAAGGTATCGTTTCTCTCACTGATACCACAGGTTAAATTACATGGCATTCCACCTTCAAGCAACAGTTGAGGCTACAGAATAAATGCAGACACACTGAATTCCACCACACAGATCAGCATCATTCCTAAAAGCCCAGCCTTCCATCGTCCTGGGGGCTCACAGAGGTATGAGTCTCTCACCTCTGGACCTCTCTTCCCCTGAATTATTAGAAGAGAAGGACTGACTGGAACTCTGCTGTTTTGGAAAAGGCATTCTGTCAATTCCTAAACGTTAACACACACTGGGCTATATTTCTCCTTTTCAGTGTGTGAAAGCCGCCTGTCTCTTGCTGCGACCCACCAACGGTCTATCAAAGCTGTGCCTGAGTCATCGGCTGGGCCTGGAACACGGTGCTTACGGTGTCCTCGCTCCCACCGCAGCCCTTAGGATTGCTCACTGGAGCTCAGAGGGGGAGGGCGAGCCCTAAGCACAGTGATCATTATTTCCCATGATGACTCATTCCCTGTTATGGATACCATGGCTCCTACTCCCTATTTCAAATGGCAGCCGCATCTCCATTTCATTACAAAGAGCCCGCTGTGGGGCTCATGAAAAATGACTGGAATTTTCAATCACCATAACGTTCAGTGCAGCCACATATTTGCTATGGAACATTTTGAACCAATGCTCAGTCCAGGGAAGAGTGCGAGCAGCCCCCAGTGAAATCAACACACTCATACTCCGAGGGAGAAATGTACAGTCCAGGTACCTTTTAATACTCAGCCCTTGAGATTGCCTCCCACCTACGGCCTCTCTCACATCTTACACGTGCTGTAACAAATCTTGCCTAAAGTACTCACCGTGCTCTCTCCTCCTCCAGTGGCTCCCCCACTGCCAATACATTGAGTACAAAATCTTCAGCATGGTGGCCAAGGCTTTCTATCACTGGCTTTCTATCACTTTCAGACTTGCCTCCTGCCAGTGAGTAAGGTGGCGCTTAGTTAGAGGTGGGCACCAACAGGGGTTCTGACTGGGTGGCCTGGGGCCGGGTCCAGGCAGCTTTAACTTTATGATGCTTTCCAGATGGTTCTTAGATCACAAATTTGGCTTTTGTAACCTGGACTCTCTACATTTCCCCCTGAACCCATTCTTACTTTCCAACTTCATTCCTTTTTAAAAAAAAAAATTTTTTTTATTGATTTCAGAGAGGAAGGGAGAGGGAGAGAGAGAGAGACAGAAACATCAATGTTGAGAGAGAATCATTAATTGGCTGCCTCCTACACGCCCCCCACTGGGGATCAAGCTCGAAACCCGGGACCAGGAATCGAACCATGAGCTCCTGGTTCATAGGTCGACACTCAACCACTGCGCCACGCCAGCCGGGCTCCAACTTCATTCCTTTAACAAACTCACTCTACTGATCATATCACTAACTGTAAGAGGAACCAAATCTGGGCTCCAACTTCATTCCTTTAACAAGCCCACTTTACTGATCATATCACTAACTGTAAGAGGAACCAAATCTCAAATCCAAATCTCAAATCCAAACAGTATGTTTACAGGCTTGGGCAGGAAGGGGGAGTGGTACAGCAGGTGCTTGGTTTTGAATCTTTTTGATGCTTTCTTTTCTCACATCATAAGCTATAGGTAACACCAGTACCATGACCTTTCCTAAAATAAACCCTCAAAACTAAGGCTAAAATTAGCCATGTTGATTAGCTCAGCCTCCAGCATCACATATGAGACTGTGAAAAGAAATAATTTCCATAAACAAAATGTATATTCATGACTCTATCTGTATGGAAGGCTGTTCAGTACAGTACAGTGCCTTTTAAATATATAGCAGGTTCCGCGGTGAGTTTTTCTTCAAGAGACATTTCTCTGCTTGGCCAAGTACACCAAAGGCTCCCCATCCCCCCAAACACACACCCTAGAACCAAGTCTGTGAACCATTTAGAAACAGGCTCCCCTCAAGCTCTGGAGTTGGTGTTTTATCCTATGTGTCAAGATAATTCTCCCTTAGGCAAAGCTGTAACATTTCTCTGACCTTTCTCTTTTGGTTTGGAGAGCAAAAGCCCAAGAGGGTAGGTCAAGTTTGTCTTTTCTCCACCAGGTCAGAGAAACCAATCCCAGTCGGGAAACTCATTCTCTCGAGGAAAATACAGGGAGGCTGCACACAGGCCCTGAAGGAGCTGGAGCAAGAGCTGGATGCTCTGTGTTTGCTGGCACAAGACATCGACTTCTGTGATTGTAGGAGGCTGGCAGGAGTTCCCTGGGCTTCAGGTGTCTCAGCTGTGAAATGGGGATCCTAGTAACTTACACCCTAAAGGCCGATTGCAGGTTGCTTTCCTGCTCTGAGGCCTGCACACGTGTGACGGAGAGTCATGGACTAGGCCCGTGTGCATATGAATCCTCTGGAGAACTTGATGAATCGTCTGGAGTGGGGCCCGAGCGTCTACATCCCTGTGCTCGGGGCGATGGAAACCCTGCTGGTCCGCAAACCACACTTCGTTTGGGCATCAGGAGACCAGAGGACCACTGCTCTCTGTTCCTGGCCACCAAGTATTTGACAAGAAGATGACAACTGAGCCTAGAACAACCTGAAGAATTGAAACTGCTCTCACATGAAGCCCCTGCCTCTGTCCTGTTGGTTTTTGGCTGCATTTCCTCATTAGCCGAGGCACGCATGCGTCACAACACATTTAGCCATTTATTGGCAGAGAGAACACCTTGAGAGCCATATGGGTTTCCTCTCTGATGAAAACCTAGCGCTATAATTTCTCCTTTCCTCCTCCACTCTCCTGGAAAACACTGGCTTCCCGTTGGCAGTGCCCTCTGTTAACCGAACAGCGGGAGATGCTTGCTGCCGCGGAGACATTCTTAGCTCACGGTGTGAACGGGCACAGTTAATACAGCAGGACTGGCCAGTGACCACGAGCACATGCGGAAATCTCCCGCACTCATAGTGTGGGCATGGCACTCCTTTGCATTTTTTTTAATTAAAGGAAGTGCCCATCCTATACATCACTTTAGGCAAACTTCCCTGTTCCGACTCAGGAAAAGTTTCTATTGCAATGTTGGACCTTCCTGGGTGACCTGCCCTTCTTACTGGTTTGGAGAAAGGGCTTCCTATTGCATGTGATCTGGTCTTACTTAGAGAGCAAGGTAAACCCACGCTTAAAAGGAACTCATTCATGGCCTATCAATTCTAGGAAAGCTTCCATTGATCTGTCCCCAAAGCACTGAGTAATAACAGCACTCACTCACCTTTGTATGACCTTTCTCGATGCACAAAGTACTTTCAAATACATTTTCTCACTTACACCTCCCTCCCTCACAACGAGGTGCGAGATGGGTGGCATTATCCCCTGTGTCGCAGACAAGGAACATAAAGTTTAGAGCTATTTGACCTCTCAAACTTACCTTGAAAGTGGCAGACCCCAAGCCATGTCTTCTGATTCTAAATCCAGTGCCCATTTGTGTTAAATCATGCTGACTACACAATTCCATTTGGCCATGCTCTGAAGGCAGCCACTCCGTTCGGTCACATACGCACAAATACAATAGGATGTGCAAAAGGTCACATTAAGAAATTTTTGCAGCATCTACCTCGTTTTTATATGCCAGCTCTTTCTCTTACCTTCTGGGTTTATTTCATAATTATACAGAAAGGGCTCACTCCAAGATTATGAAAATAGCCTCCATTATTTTCTTCTTTAGTTTGTTTAATGTTTTATACATTTAAAATTTTAATCCACTGGAATTTATTTTTATATGTAGTATAAGGTAAAAATCTTAAATTTTTTCAAACAGATAGGGAATTTTTTCCAGATGAGTCATTTAAATATATTTTCTTCATGAAATAAAACAACACCATTTTCATGTATTAAATTCACATACATAGTATTTAGGCAAGTTAGTATTTAGGCAAATTTCTGGATTCTTTACATTTTGCTCTATTGATCTATATATTTATCATTGTACATCTCTGTAAAGTTTTAATGACTGCTGATAGGGTATTTGAAGAAAACATTAAAGAATTTTATATCACATAAAGCCTAGATATTTCTGTGAAAACTAATAATAATTTTTCTACTCTATTTATTATTTATCATAAATAATCATAGTCATTTGAACTTACAAAGGGCCTTCAATATATTACCTCATATAATAGTCACCAAATCCATATGAAACATGTGTTTCCATTCATTCATTAAGCAAATATTTTTTTAAGCACCTTTTATAAATCACTAACTGTGCTGGTTACTGGGTATTAAAATGATCAATACCAACAGCACCCCTACACTCAAGCTTACAAATCAACAAGGTGGATAAAAATTTCATGAATATGTAAATTTTACAAACAGCAGGTCCTCGAATAACATTTTGCTCAGCATCATCTCATTATAACATTAATGAGATACCATAGCAACTTAACTCATGTTTATATCAATTAAACTATGGTAAAATTGGTTTTGTTATACATTATTTCACTTAAAAGTCACAGAACCTATTGACATTACATTAAGACTTATGTATGTTTATATTTCCTATAAATTTAATGTGTATTTATATTTGTAGGCCAATAGAAAGATTTCTATTTTGTATCCTAAACACACATGTGCATGTTTAAAGGTCGTTTTGGCAGCCATGTAGAGATTGAACCAGTTGGAGGCCAGAGACTAGTTGGAGGCAAGTGTAGCACTCAGGTGAGGTGATGTTTGCTTAGACTTGGGCAAGTGGAGGATTTCCTGGTAATGGATCCTCAGAATCCACTTCAGAGATGACATTGTTGAGACTTGGAAAAGTTGGGACATGTCTGATGTCACACAGCCAGTGTGGAAAGCATGGGCTCAACCTCCTATCGTCTCACTCTGCATCTCTTGATTTCTCACTGTATTATGAAGACCTATTTCTTTACATTTATCATATAAAAAGCAAAGTTGAGAAGACACATTCAACTGCGTGATCCTGGATAGGATGAAAGTTTCTTAGAGAAATAAAAGAGGTCATGGTTTCCCCTATTTAATCAATTGTAAAGCTCAATTTAAAATATAAAGCAAACTTCACAGTTAAAATGATAATTATTATAAAAATATTTAACTAGAAAAGATAAATTTATAAAAAAATTTAACAATGCAAATAGTATAAGTATTGTGCTGCTTGACCCAATAAAATGAAAATAATTATTTTTAAAAATTGGGAGGGGAAAAATTATCAGTGTTAAAGTGAGAAAACTAGCTCTCTATTCCTCTCCCTTCCTCTCTCTAGAAAATCAATAAAACATATTTAAAAAAAAAATTGGGAGGGGAAAAATTATCAGTGTTAAAGTGAGAAAATGTTCTGCATTTCTGATGTAGGATCTGACTCAATAGGATCCTACTGAAAAGCCCCTAGAATCTAATAAATCTTGATAAAATAAGAGATGCATATCCTATATAATAAAAGGGTAATATGCAAATTGACCCTAACAGCAGAACAACCACTCAGCCAGTCACTATGAGGCACACTAAACACCTCTTGGTCCCTTCCCCCTATCAGCAGGCTCCCATCGCCCGATGGTGAATGGGGAACCAGGGGTGGGTGACAGTGGGGGTCAGGGCTGGCTGCCGGCAGCCAGGGAAGATGGCCCTGATCGCAGGCCAGGCCTAGGGACCGTACCTGCACACAAATTTCATGCACCGGGCCTCTAGTATGGAAATATAAATCTGGGCCCATCAATGCTGCTGCTGTGTGTTCACCTAGAACACGAGAACTGTGTTCATTCCATCAGCACATTACGTGCCTGTATCAAATGCACCTAAGTTTTCACAGGCCATTCAACTAAAAATAATTTTATATCTTCCCAATAGAAAATTAAACAAAATGGGAATATATTCATTGAAGAATGAAGCTAGAGAAACTGAAGTAGAGATCACTATATGTGTACTTTATCAATGTTGACGAAGAGCAATCTATCTAAAAATATGCTCTGAAATCCCATGGCACCATACAGCTCGTGTCTGCAGGTTTTATGTCCCTGGTGATAAAAGCTGAAACTCAACCTGTTCTAAAGAGTTGATTGCATTTTCTGATACTACAGCTCTCCAAGGACTATTTTTCTCAAAAGTTGAAGAGTAACACAAAATAATTTATTAGACAATTTGCATCTTATTCAAGATTCCTCAGTGATAAAAAACTGCTGTGCCTGGCGAGCGCCGGAGCCAGGCCTGTGGGTGACTGATTTAGAAACTCCCAAACTCTTTGGCGGTAAATATATAAGTAAATGAATACACTTCACCACACAATTATCCCCGCAGGAGGCCCCTCAAACAATTTCAAGACCTTGCAGCCACCTACTCAGCACATAAAATGATGTTGATTAAAGCATAGAAGTGCATCATCACAGTAAGACTGCAGATTTTTATGACCATTACAATAACACAGGCAACATTACTTCTGCTTATTAATGATTTCACACCCATAAAATTCAAACAGAGTAGGGTTTTTACTGTAGAGCACCTAGTCACTAAAGGTGCTCCTGCTGCTTCATTATCCTTTCTTCCAGTTTATTAAAAATTGTTTAACAGGGCAGTACGAGTGGAGAAATTATTCATGATATCCAGGAATACTTAATGCTAGCTCAGTGGTTGAGCATCGACCTATGAACCAGGAGGTCACGGTTCGATTTTTGAACAGGGCACATACCTGAACTTGTGGACTCGATCCCCATTGTGGGTCATGTAGGAGGCAGCCAATCAATGATTCTCTCTCATCACTGATGTTTCTCTTTCTCTCTCTCTCTCCCTGCCTCTCTGAAATCAATATATTTTTAAAAATTTTAAGTATGAGAAACATAAATGTTCATAGTAGCATTATTCACAATAGCCAACATGTGGAAGCAACCCAAATGTCCATCAACAGATGAATGGATAAACAAATCGCAGTCTATCCGTGCAATGGAATATTATTCAGCCATAAAAAGGAATGAAGAACTGATATGTGCTCCATTTATGCTAAGTGTAAGAAGCCCAATCTGAAAGCATAGACTCAGAACACGTACAAGCAAAGTCACCCTGAGCAGCCAGGTGGCCCCGCAGCCTCTGGTGTTTGATGTAGCCTGATTCAGGTGATCAAGACCTGCTCATTCCTGAGCATGGACAAGCCTGAGCCTCGGCCCCTCAAAGTAGAGGGTCACATCCCACCTGCCCTCCATCAGAGCAGCCAGTCCAGACCTCCCACCATCTAGATAAGACAAATGACACCACAGGTATAACCTGCTCTAGGCACAGACCCAAGATCCAAGCAACACTGGCCCTCTAACACAACTCCCACTTTTCTCTCCCGCTTAAAAAGAGGAGTGAGGATTGCATTATTATTAGGGTAATCTAGAATCTGCTCCAATTAATATTTCAATTTGTGAATCTTTTACAATTTTCAAAATATGGCCTGCCTATTGCACCAGATTTGTGGTAAGAATCAAATGATTTAACTATGTACCTATAATCATATGTGGAATATTCTAATTCCATGGGCAGCCCCCTAAGCGAGATAAAATCATACATTCACTTGAAGTGAACACAGACTATCTTAGAAATCTATGCTATGGAAAAGCAGCCTGCTGAAATTTCTTTATAGTCTTACTAAAGGAGAAAATAATAGGAAAAATTCAGAGCAACTTGTCTAAAACCAAGAAGTCATTTTCATAAACAGACTCTAAGGTAGAGTGCAGAACAAATCCCTATGTATCAGACGAACTCCCTGCTTTATTACAAACCCAGAGCGGAGTTCCATTAAAATAACTGCACGTGTTACTTGCATATTTCTATTGCAAAAGTCACAGTTATGCCCGTCAAGCTCTATATTTTAATCTACTGAATTTGGCCTCAATCCCAAATGAGACGGTGGAAAAACTAATGTATATTCTTGCCCTATTATGCGTCTTAGCACAAAATATATTTACATTTATAATGTAATTGGAGAAAATAGCTGGAAATTTTAGCTGCCAGTTCATGGGCTCGAGACGGCTGGTAAAGGAGCATCTTTTAAAGAACTTTGTCTTGGGTCCTACTTCTGGGTTTAACAACAGCATCCCTGACCCATCAAGTAGCAAACACACATGCTTGCAGGGAATAAGCTTTGATTATAGGAGCTGTCTACAGTCTTGACAAAGAAGATAATTTATCTTGGTGCTAAAATAACTGGTCCAGATGGATATAATTAAGACCATAATTTGACAGAATTAACCAACCTGAGTGATTTCATATTTCTCATAAATGCAAAAACTGTAGCAAGTAAAAGTATTGTATTCCAAATCATACTTAATTCATATAGTGAAGGTGTTTATAAGCTATAATTAGAAGGTCTCCCGGATGGTTAAAAATTGATTCAGAACCAATTCAAAGACTTTATGTGGAACTTGAGAAAATATTGCAAGTTTCTTTGGCACTGTAATTTTTTAGTGAGAAACTGTTGTGCACTTTTTATGATCCATGTACTTAGCTAAGCTGTTTGAATACTATCTAATTTATTCCTCACTTAACCCTGAAAATTAGGTATCATTCCCATCACACAGGTGAGAAAACTGAGGCTTGGGTTTGTTTGTTTTTTGCCCAAGTTCACACAGCTGGTCAATGGCAGGAGAGGGAAAAAGATAAAGTCTGACTCCAAACCTGAAGCAGCCTGCTGTGTTTGAAGTACACAGCAGTCTAGTGTGTTTTTGTGAAATATGTATGGGTATTCTTTATTTTTAAAATGTGAACATATTGGAGGTGTGGTTACTCGAAGTTAGAGAGAAGTATTGGATCATAGAGGGTTTATCCGAATACTACTTTACTCCTACGCATATGGAGTGACTCAAATGAACGACTGTGGCTTCTATGGAGAGCTGCCTTTCAGAGCTCCTTCCAAGACCTGAAGATCAGCTGCAAGGACTGCAGTGAGCGGACGGCTCCGAAGGCCTCTGAGGATCTGTGGCGCATTGAGCTGGCAGGGATCGGAGGGCACAGCACTGCTGCCCAATGTGGGGCTACTCTGTGGGAAACGTTTGATCCAGGACGCCCCACTGGGCTGTCTCAGGACTCCAGTGAAGTCTGAGGCTCTTCATACTCCTTCCTGCTCACCTTTCATAGGGGTCAGGCCTGCCTCACAGTCGGAAGACTCTCTCTACCTACTCCTGATCCCACGCCCTTTACTCTTGCAACAGAAATTACGCTCAACACATCTCTGTACTTGTAAGTCTGTCTTCACACAGGACCCAGCTGCCACACCATCAGTAAATAAGTATTTTCACAGAGAGGCCCTACCAAGCCCATTAGAAAACAGTCATTTACCGATCAGTGTTTGCAAAGGACAGGTGTGTACCTGTAACTCAGACTGTACTTTATAAAACCCTTCACTCCCATTAATGTGTATATTTAGCAAATACTTGAAGGCGTCTGGGAGAATTACTTTATGGTGATGTGAGCACCTCTATTAAACTAAATATTATTCTACAGTTATTCCAGAAGAAGAAACCATATTTTTGCGCTGTTGGTGGCTTCCATAAGCGGCAATAGGTATGGAGCTCAAAAAGCATGCATGGAGGCTTTCTATTCCCATGCCTCTGAAATCCCTCCTTTATTTTTCACATTCCAGTATCCACCTGAACCATTCTGCCATTGAACTTAGAGTCTAGTTGAGTGCTTTTCAAACTTTAATGTACTTATGAACCCCTGAGATTTTGTTAAAAATTCATCTTCTGATCCAGTAAGTCTAGAGTGGGTCTGGGATTCTGCATTTCTAACAAGTCCTCAGATGTCAGTGATGCTGGTCCCCAGACCTGCCTGGAATAACAGGGACTGGCTGGTTGCTCTCAGCTGCTGTGCTGTGATGCCCATCTACACTGTGAGTGGAGCTCAGGATACCCAGCCAATTTGAATCAACGAACACTGTCAATATAACAGGAGACATGCTTTTACTATAGTAGCTACTGGGTTGAATTTTGAGCTGAGAGATCAATGACTGTAGGAGTGTGGTTGACTGAGAGTAAAAAGCAAGAGGTGAGGTACGGAATGTCCTCAAGATGGCTCCGAAGAACATAGCCTGGGAACCTGTTAGCACAGTCAGCAAGTAACCCATTCTCCTCACCAAAGACACGGCGCTAACGGGGCCCAGGGAAACATTCAAAAACATTTTCAAAACCTGCATTTTCTTAACCTGCAGTCACTTTCTAGTCCTCTTGAATACACCACTGAATCTCTCATCCAGGGTGCCATGAATTCAAAAGATTAGTCTTGTGCAAAATGTGTAATTTCACACATAAAAGAAGGCTAAATATATAACTGCAGACTATTTGTTCATAAGCAACCGCTTATAAAAATTGTCAAATGATTATATTTTAAATGGGGTTGTGGGGAGATGCAGATAGAGGGAGGCGGGGAGAGGGGCAGCTAATTGAATTCTGTGTTATCTGGAGCCAGAAAACAGGCCCCGTAGAGTTAAGCTGGGGAGAGGAGTTGGGTTTGTTCATTGTTCCTAGATTCAAAGAAAAATTAACCTGAGATATAACAATGGTAAAGTCACTTTCATCTCTGCCACCCAAAAGGCTCTGGCGCAGTGAGAGATTGCGGGCGTCTGAAACTCATCCACAGATACGCACTTTGCCAGATAACCTTTAATAGCAGAGGAAACTCCCATTAATAATTTTAAGCCAGAGAGAGAAAACCCAAACAAATCAAGGAGTTACCCAGAAAGGAGGATCACAGTTAGCTGTGAAGCGGGGTGTGTAGAGTTACACTGCACCTCCATAAACTGTATCCTTACACGTGGACGCCCATGTAAGATGAATTTATGAAGAACCAGTCCTGCAACCTCATAGGCGAGCCTAACTGGTGAGCTACAGATGCTGGCACCTTCACAAAAATACTTCCGTAGACAGACACAGAAAATAATGATTTTTTTTCCAGAACAAGTCCAATTCATTCTACTGCTCACACACAGACACACTGCTATGAAACATGACAATCATTTTGGATCGTTTGGTAAGTTTCCTATTTTTCTATTTTGAATATTTTTTAGAAGCAAGAGAAAAAGAGAAATTGGAAAATGCTATTAGTCATGCATGACAAAAAGGTATTAGATACTAGTGTTCCTTGCTGGAATTTTTTTTTTTCCTGGAGACGTGCTTTCAAAAAAAGAAAGAGTTTGACAAGTGAATCTAGGAGATGCTGAGACTGATGTGGCCCTCACGGCCACCAAACAAAACATAAAGCCCCTTTAAGAAGATCAGAGAGGACAAATTTAAATAGGTCACAAATACCTAAATTAAAGTCTGCCCTAAACACCAAAGCAAAATATTTCAATCACTCCTGTTACAAATTAGCATATGGATCAGAGGTGGTTATCTGCTGGGAAGCTGACACTGTCCAATATTGCTACATTATTTTGGTCTCCAGGGGATGGGTACATGTGCCCTGCGTACAGCTGTTAAACTTCCCTGCATGGAAAACAATTTCATCGACTAAAGGAAAACCGGACCATGGCATGTCCAAAATGCTGTCTGAAGCATGCATTATATGAAGTTTTAGTCTGTTATAGTTTGTATTCTCTCTTACTTTAAAGCTATGATTGACGCTCATTTAATTTTCTGCTTAATTGATTAATTCCAAACCTGAAACACAATAGTCCAAGCAAGGCCACTTTAAGGATGCTCTCTGCCCAGCCAGCAGGACCCTTAGTTTAGTAATTACTGTATAATTACTGTATAGTTGGCTAAGGGATAGACCATGGGAACACACCCAGCTCTCCCAGGTGAGAAACTTATTTTGAGAGGCCCAGGGGTGCAGACAACCGATGTGCTGGCGACTGATTTCCTCTTATTCCTATTATGCCTGATTAGGGCACAAGAGTGAAGTGGCTGGTTGGGCAGGTGTTATTCTGCATCTACTTTAATTTTTCATATTAGATATAGTCTTTCAAATTTCAGTTAGAGGCACCTACCCAGCTTGTCATGCAGAAAGAACACTCTAAATTATTAAATATGCCCCAGGGTGGAGAGTCAGCACATCTTCATTCAATGTTATATTTATTCTAATTATCCTCTAGAGCTCAGAAAATTAGGGAGTAACCGCAGAAGTAAATATGAAAGTCAGGTGAAGACACAAATATAACTCAGTGGAATATGTGATAAATAGGAAAGAAAACCACCATCAATTTATGTTTATAAATCAAGCCTTTAAGTTATCTAACGCTCTGGAAGAGGTGGGGCATCGAGGCTAGAGAAGTGGCATTTGGTCTTCTGTTCTGGGGGCTAATGAGCCAGGCAGATCCGCAGCTTCTCTGTCTGGGCTGGGCTTGGAGTCTGGGCTACCACTCTCTGTCCTTTTGTGCTCTATTCATTGGAGTCCTCATGGCATTGCTCCCTGTCATGCAGCATATGGTTTTGATATTCACACATATTGTTGTATTTACTGACAATTTTTCATTTTTCATTGGTAAGTAGTATTCCATTGCATGGATAGACTATACATTTGTTTATCCATTTGCCTGTTGATTGACTCTTGTTTCTAATTTTTGGTACTATGAATAAAACTGCTAAGAACATTTGTGTCAGATCTTGTAGACATGCTTTCACTTCTCCAAGGAAACTATGTAGGAGTGGAATTGCAGTCCATAGATGTTTTCTTTTCTAAATTAAAACAACAAAAATATATCATTGTCCAACAGAGTTTAAATCACCTTATTTCCACTTGGACAAGTAAAAGGAAGAGATGATACTCCAAGTCATAGAGCAGCCCACAGTTGGAAAGGGCATGTGGACTTCCTTTGGGCAAGCAAAGTATGACCTTCTTGGGTCAGAGTTTTCTCCTAGCACAGAGAAGGGGTTTTTTAAAAAATAATTATTGATTTTAGAGAGAGGAAGGGAGACAGAGAGAGAGATAGAGGGGAGGGAGAAAGAGAAACCTCAATGAGAGAGAGAGAGAGAGAGAGAGAAACATCAATGTGAGAGAGAGAAACATGCCTCCCATACTCACCCCAACTGGGGATTGAACCTGCAACGTAGGTATGTGCTCTGACTGGGAATTGAACCCATCATTCCTTGTTGTACAGGCCAACACTCCAACTGCGCCACACTGGTCAGGGCAGGGAAGGGGCTTTTATGCTCAAGGAGTGGGTGAAAGGAAAATAAAGAGGTGACAGCTGGTCAGGCTGTCAGGAGGCAGCAAGGCCTATGCCAATGAAGCCTCCTCATTTGCACAATCAGGTTGAGAGCCCTACTCTGAGTGGGAGTCTCAGATTATTCCAGCTTTAAAAAAAAATGCTATTCTGAAACTCAGCTGTGAGCTTCTGAGATAAGGCTAAAGTGCAATGAAGTGCCTGGCAAAAATTAATAATGTGCAAGAAATCATCAGCATTACATATGAGGATTTAAATACTAATATTTAAAGGGGTCATTTCTTTAATGTTCTATTTGTGCTTTCTTATTTAATTATAATAGTTTTCCGTGATTCTGGCTGGATTAAATCAGCTATAGTCAAGTAAATGCCTATCGAACGTAAATTTTGTCTTACCCTGTCTTCTTTCCCTGCAACTAAATCCTTACATCCCAGAGGGAATTTTTCCATTCAACATCAAACACTGATTAAACATTTGGCGTAGGAACTTAAGAAGTGGCTGTGTAATTTTATTTTACATGTACACGCTAGATAAAAAATAAACAAACAAACAAAAGAAGCCTTCCTCTGGGTGCTGAAAGTTTGGAGGAAATCTTCTAAAAGCCAAAGAGAATCGGGGAAATAACCACTTCATGGTTCATCACCATGTGCCGGAATCCCATGCCTCAGAATCTCAGGATTAAGCTATGTGCGCACTCATCCTCCTGTAGTTGCCCACCATTCCTCTCATCAGTGATCAACCTGAAGGTTCCATGTTCATAGTTCCCAGTCTCTCTTTTCAATTTAATATTTAAGAGAGAACAGAATTTAGAGGATACAAATTTACAGAGAGGAATAAATAAAGGAAATATTTAAAGTATTTTACAAGGAAACTGGCCCAACTGAAAATACTATGTGATTTGGGATCTTACAGCTTCTTCTTATGGACATGCTATATGATGGTCAAAGGAGTAGACGGGATCATTTCCAGTTTGGCTAGTATATCAATACATGGTCTACCATACTGACACCTCAACAGGAGAGGTAAGAAGGATACCAGCATGGGTCTTCCGGTAGCCGCCGGAACCTGTGGCAGGGCTAGCTGAGGAGTAATTTGGCTACTAGAGCTTACAGTAAAGACATAGACACACACAAAGAGTCTCTGCCTTTTGAAGGTCTAATGCATTTGGCATGTCTGTGTTTCTTGCAAATCGACTGCTCTTACCTACCACCTCCAAACTCACACACTCCGATGGCAATGGAAGGGGTGCTGCACCAGTAAGCAGGAGCTTTAGAGTCCTGGAGCAAATTACTTAATGTCTTTGGCTTCTCAACTATAAAAAGAGTAATAAGTACTTTTTGTCCTCACAGCCAGAGGCTAGGCCCAGACTTCTGGGTCCTAGGCTACCCAACCACTCAACGTCCTGTCCAGAGGCTTCTTCTTCACAGATAGCACTGGCCACCGAGCAACACGCCATCCAGACCAGGTGCTACCCAATGGCCTAACTCTCAGTTTTATATTCTTGGAAAGAAAGGCCCATGGGATATTTCTATGCTTCCAAATTCTATTTGTGGAAAATAACAAGTTATAGGAAAGAAATGACTGAAAGGAGTCTGAGATACAAATCCATCTGATGTACATATTTGTCAATGACATCTGCTAACAGAGGGCTGCCACAACACCATTTTAAAAGTTGGCAAATGCCAACCTAAAGGGCAATAGGTGCTAGTCTCCTTACAGCTGAAGCCGGCAACACCAGCTCTAACAGTTCAATCAGGGAGACATCAAATTTGACTTTGGGCTGAGATGACCAACCAAGCCAACTTTCACCACCTTCATTCTCACTTTGAGAAGAGAACTCAATTACTGCCAGAGAGAGCGGTTATCCCATTATGTAGCCCTTCTCATGGGAGAATGCACCTCACAGAACTCCAACAACAAGGAGCATAACTGGCCAAGGGCTCAGCTGCTGTGCTCTGAAATTCATCCCTGCGTTCTCCCAGTGGCTACTGTGCCTCCCCACAGGCTACTGCCAGAGTGCAGCAGTTACAGAATCAGGCCTCTGCTGGCTGGCTTTGCTCAAGTCTGACTTCCTGATACTTTGGCTGCCCTTGTCTACCTAAGCAGACTGGTTCACACCACCAACCTCCTCTCTTTGCACTTGGGATAACACTTGAACCATGGTCTGATGGTTCTTAACCTTTTCCCCCTCCTTTCCTATTTCCTTTTATGCAAGCCTTTCCCCTAAGATTTTTGTACTTTTAGTACAACTGGCATCTACTTCTCAGAAGTCCAGACTAATAGATCCTTCATTCATTTATTTATCCACTCATTCATTTATTCAAGAAATATTTATTGAGTGTCTACAATGCCCTGGCACTTTGTCCTAGGCCAGCCGTGGGCAAACTACGGCCCGCGGGCCGGATCCGGCCCGTTTGAAATGAATAAAACTAAAAAAAAAAAAAAAGACCGTACCCTTTTATGCAATGATGTTTACTTTGAATTTATATTAGTTCACACAAACACTCCATCCATGCTTTTGTTCCGGCCCTCCGGTCCAGTTTAAGAACCCATTGTGGCCCTCGAGTCAAAAAGTTTGCCCACCCCTGTCCTAGGCACTGAGGGGAGTGGTACAAGAGTGAGAATATCCTCCTGTCATACCCCTCCCCTTCAGAGTCATAAGCTGCTGCACTTTCTTTGGCTCTCACTGTGCTGGGCACTGAGCTAAGAGCGCATCCTGTGGCCGTTCTTATTTGTTTTTCACAACAACCTTATAGGAGGTATTATTCTTGTTTCATGGATAAGAAGAGATTAAGTTGCTAGAGGCTTCCCTGATAGCCAGCCTTTTTACTCCCAAACTCTGGTTTTCAACCATTAGACTAAGATGTTTCTCCCCTATTGGGTGACAGCTCTGAGGACATTTTTTCTGGCAATGATTGCACATCTAATTAGTTGATTTTCCAAAGCCTGACTTCATTTCTTCACGTTAAATTTATGAGGGCCAGAAAAACCATTTACAGAAGAGAGAAACGGTGTTTCAGAGCACGTACAGTCCTACACTGTTTCAAAGTCAGGTTAATGCCATATGGTTAACCCATGAGAAGAGGTCCCTCACCTGATGTGAGTTTCACTACTGCGATGAAATAGGAGAGCAGAGACTAACCTTGGCTTCTCTGTTTTCCATCCTGGTCACAGCCCACCTCTGACAAAACTGATGGAAGGAGGTCACATACCTCCCAGGGCTTCTCTCTGAGGCCAGCCAGGCTACTGCAGGCCCAGCTACATCAACCATGTGTCAGCTGAAAGCACCCTTCTGAATACTGATGCAAACTCCTACCACGATCTCCAAGGTCAGCTATGGCGTCCTCTACACTTGGCTCAAGCGCACCGAGGTCCGGGCAAGGGATGGGCTGAGACTCAGGCAGGTTCTCTGAAGTCGGGCCATCAGATTCCTTGTGGAAGGTAATTAACAGTTCATGAGAAACATACAAGTAAATAGCACTACCACAAATGAAACGATATTCTCATTTAGAAGACTATTGGAAAACAGAAGCCTACCTAATCCTCTCCCTTAAACATGTTGACATTTTCAAATTTAAAGAAGGCAGCTTGGGATAGAGAAACTGCCTTGAATAAACTGGGCAAACATTTAAACCTCCCAAGGCCTCAGTTTCAGGGCCATGACCGGGGCGAGGCAGGTGGAATGCCCAGGGTGCAGAACTGAAGGAGACACTGACTTTCAGGTTCAGTCGGGAATGCTTGGTAGCTGAGAACAAGTACCTCCTTCAAATGTGCACCCGTGGGATCACCCTCGCCTCAGTCTAGTCCAGCCCTGCTCAGTTTCCTCATCTTCAAATGTGAGGGATTGATCTGGATGCTTGCAAACTCTTGTCTAGCTTTAAAAGTCCTGAGTCTATAAATTCCAATTTCCTAAAAGAAAGAGATCTAAGAGGCCACATGAAAGAATTCATACTTCAAAAAACTTAAATTTCTCAAATACATCAATAGGTGTTTCAATGTCATTTTACTTTATGGTAGTTGTATGTATGTGCGTCTCTGTGTGTGTTGTACTTGTATGTATGTGCGTCTGTGTGTATGTGTTTACAGCCTAGAGCTGATGCCAATGTGACCTGTTTTCCTTGATGGGTGGCCTCCGTGGAGAACTACTCCACGAGTGTTTTCTTATTAAAAACAGAAAGAAAAGTTCTAACTCGTTTTAAATGAATAAATAAAAGCCGTGACACACCGTGGGGCAGCGTTTGTGAAAATACAGTCATAAAATATCTTTAAGGAGTCCGTTGGTACTGCATAATAATTGTTGCATGAGGTGAAATTGATCTCAATTTCAAAGCATCAGGGATAGCACACAGAGAACTTTAAGAACAAAGGACAGGGGCTGCATGAAATGAATTCTCTGTGTACTTCAGAAGTGATTGGAAAATAAGCATTTGGACTCTCAACTGACTTTGATTTGCGGAGGTTCTCTTTGAGGAGAAGAGGTAGGATTATTGTAACTGTTTCTCTTAGAAAGAGGACTTGATCTGATCTTTGGCCTGAATTACTATTTCACGTATGGAGACCTGCTCTGCTGTGCACTTTTCACAGAAACCCAATTCTGATACCTCCCCAACCGTACACGCCACAGGAGAAAACGAAGACTGGGCTTGTTGTGTGTATGATGGTATCTGGTTGCTTTTAAGCTCCCATCCTTAAAGAAACAGTGCCCAACCTGGTTCCACATTCTGACTGCCAAAACAAAAGGCCCTGTCAGCTAAGGTCTGCACAACGCAACAAGCCATTGTCCTAAACACCTCACATGGTTTTTATAACATGTTTAAGAGGTGACATAGCCAGCCCATCCCCTCCCGTAACTCTGATTCTATCTCCTACAACTGCTTTTGAAATATAAAGCGGTTTGCTTCAGCTGGCAAGAGAGAAGGAAGAAGAAGCGCCAATGAGATTAGGAAGAAATTAAATCATAAATATGAGTATGGGCAAAGACAGGAACGTTTTCCTTTTCCTTTTCTCCTTTATCACGTTTTTCTTTACTGTCTTGCACCTGATTAGTTCAATTTCTTTTTTATAGTTTATTTTATGTTTTTCAGCTCAGCGATGCCTTTCCTTGAGTGTCTAAAACCCTTCAGTCCCTCAGCAAAGTGTTTGGCTTCCCGTTTTCTCCCTCCGTTGTTCTCTGAGTGTCATTAAACCTGCCTCGCTCTTGGGCCTGTGAATATGATGAAACTTGCCCCTTCGCCAGGCCTCCACCCTGCATCCTCCTCGGGGGCGAACAAGAAAGCCTTCCCTCGGTTGCTCCTGCTTTTCTGCTGTTCCCATTTAGTGCCTTTTTTCCTAGAGAAATTGCAAGGTCTATCTGCAGGTGGCTTTTCCAGGTCTTCCCTCATCTGAAGGTGACCTGCTGCTGTCAAGAACCCCCCTGCCTGTCCACTGAGGTCCTGGGCCAGCAGCATCAGAATCACTAGGAAGCGTGCTAGGAACGCAGCCACCCGGGCCCCACCCCAGACCAACCCAGCCAGAACCCACATTTCAACAAGACCGACCGGTGATTTTGAAGTTTGAGAAGCACTGCTCTAAGCCACAAGAATTTGGAGGAGGGCCAGTTGACTGTGAATCTGAGAGGTCAAAGGTTTTCCTGAGAGGAGGTGACATTTGAAAGAGAGGAGGTGGGATGCTAGCAATGGGCCAGCGGGAAATGACTCTATAATTCAGTGGTTCTCAACCTTCTGGCCCTTTAAATACAGTTCCTCATGTTGTGACCCAACCATAAAATTATTTTTGTTGTTACTTCGTAATTGTAATGTTGCTACTGCTATGAATCGTAATGTAAATATCTGATACGCAGGATGGTCTTAGGCGACCCCTGTGAAAGGGTCATTCGACCGCCAAGGGGGTCGAGACCCACAGGTTGAGAACCGCTGCTATAATTGCACAAAAGAGGACAAGAGACCTGGGGGTGAGGAGTGGGCAGGGCTAAGCAACCCTGTCTGCAGAACTGAACCAGCCAGAAGAGAGTCATATTTTTCCCCCAAAATTATATTTTTATTGATTTCAGAGAGGAAGGGAAGGGGAGAGAGAGATAGAAACATCAATGATAAGAGAGAATCATTGATCAGTTGCCTCCTGCACACCCCACACTGGGGATCGAGCCTGCAGCCCAGGTGGTATGCCCTGACCGGAATCGAACTGTGACCTCCTGGTTCACAGGTTGATGCTCAACCACTGAGGCACGCCAGCGGGCGAGGGTTCTATTTTCAAGGCCACATATCTGCTTACAGCATTTCCTGCCCCCATCATATGCAAACTTAGGAAACAGGTGTCTGGAAAGTTCAGGGCCAAAGATTGGTGATACTGAATCTTAGAAGAACAAAGAATGCACCAACATCTTTGTCCAAGACAGCATCAGGCACTTCCTCTCCTGCTCCTGCTGCCCCTTGAGATGGAAAGGGCAGAGCATCGGGAAGAACTAAGCAGGCAATGTGGAGTGGGGATTTCATAAAATCTTTGCGAAATCCTCTCTAAGTTGGGCCAAGATCTGGACTCTGCTCCCTGTTCTATGGGATCATATACAGCTAACAAAGTCTCCTGAGATTCTGCCTGCATTATGGTCTCAGTCTCATCTTAAGTTACTTGAGGATCCCGCAATGACCCTGGTTTAAAGGAGGGACAAGACCTAATGTAGTGTAGTTGTTTAACATAGATAATAATCACATCAGAAGTGAAAAAGAACACGAAAATGATTATTTTGAAGGATCAATAAAGAAAAGCAGGCTAGCCAGTGTTGCTCAGTGATAGAGCGTCCACCTATGAACCAGGATGTCACGGTTTGATTCCCACTCAGGGTACATGTTCGGGTTGTGGTTTTGATCCCCAGTCAGGTAGCATACAAAGGCAACCAATGGAAGTTTCTCTCTTACATCGATGTTTCTCTCTCTTCCTCTCTCTAAGCCTCTCCCTTCCTCTCTGAAATCAATAAAAAAAAATATATTTTTTAAAAAGCAAAAAAGTTAAGTAAATTATCTGACACTAAAATGTAAAATCATACTTGAAATTACATTTCTATTTGCCATGTGGTAACTTCAAGAATAAAGTTACTTCATTTTTTAAAAATTGAGATAAACTTGGTTAATAACATTATATAATTTTCAGATATACAAGATTATAATTCAATACCCGTGTACTCTAAAAATATTACCATATCTGTACTTCTAAATGTCTAATCTTAGGGGGTAAAACCCCTTAGAAGCAGGGGTCTCTGAACATTTCATAAAAAAAGGTTCCAGTTTCTCTCAGCTGATTGAACATGTAGTTCACACATATTAACAAACACAGAATTCTCATGTCAGACTCCTTGTAAGGACCTGTGGGAATTTGCAGTTCTGGACTTGGGAGGAAAGATGAAAGACAGAGGGTAGACAACCCCCTTCACAAGTTATGATTTCAGGGCCTAGAAAGGGTCTGGGGAGCTAGAGAAAGGCACTCAAGTGCTCAAACAGACATCAAGTGGTGGCATCAAGATCTACTGCTGACCCCATGCCCTTCCAGCCAGCAATTTCTCCCACGTCTCCGGGGCCTGCAGCAGATCCCACAGCTGGCTTCACGTAATAAAGTGGGAGATGGGTAGAAACATGGGGGGCGGGATTGAACACATATCACCAACATCCTGACTCTCTGCAAAAGAAAGTTCTTTATTCCTTCCCACAGAGGGAGACTCTTAAGGTTAGAAAAGGCTGGGCCCCCTCTCTGGTCCAACTTTGGTTTTCAGAACTCTAAAGCAATCACAACCACTGAATAATTGAGAAAGGTGAATAACCTCTCAGAGGGAGGCAGAAAACACGTGTTCCTAGGCTGTGCCTGGCTGAGAGTGAGCTCTGCGGGGAGCTCCTGCATGCCCCCGGATGTGGAGGCCTCCGATTACTGAGCTAAAGCAGGATGAGCACCCCCACACTCCGGGGATCATCCCCATAGCCACAGGGGGCTTAGTTCTTCCTGCCGGAGGAGGAAATCTCCCTCAGATGGAGGGATCGCCAATGAGTGAACAAACAGAATTTGAGACAATAAAAATGACTCTTGTTTACCAGAAGAGCTAGGGGTTGGTGTCGATGTCTACGTGCAAATATGACCCTGAAGAAAGACTGCCTTAAGTATCAGAGCTGATACCAAGGCCTATTTTTAACCATTAAAGAAAATAGTATTTGCTATCCAGGGTCTTGGGATACAGAGGATATGAATTTTGGGTTCATTTTATGTGAATCTGAAACCCTATTTATTATTGGCTATGTATGTCATTCTTCAAAGTTTGAATGGGATTATTAACACAAGGCAGGTTATATATGGGAGACAAAATAAAATGGGAAGGCATAAAAACTAAGTATCTCTCTCACATCGATGTTTCTCTCTGTCTCTCCCCCTCCCTTCCACTCTCTCCAAAAATAATGGAAAAATATCCTCAGGTGAAGATCAACAACAAGATCAACAACAACAACAAACAACTAAGTAAAAAAGAAAACAATGGACTAAGGAGATAAAGCAACAATAGCATGGCTGAAATTCAAAATTAGATGCAGACACATTTGTTCTGCAAAGTCATAATTTTAACTCATCAATTGTTCACTCAGCCCTGATTACCTTGTACACAGTAGGCACTCGATATTTGTTGGATGAATCAATTGCTCCATCTCTAAGTGCAGCTGCTTTGAATGAGTGTAGGCATTAACTGTTGGCCTACATTCTAAAATGAACCCCAGTTCATCCCCCCTGGAATTGGGCACAGTTGATATGGATCCTTTTTTTCCTACCTGTCCCTCTTTCTACCCAACTGGCCACACGAATCTGAAAAATCCGAAGCAAGAAAAAGTTTTCTGTAACATGTAAAATAAGAGTACTTACATGGAGCACATCAACAGTTAGCTGCTGAAAGTTCCGAGATCTCAATTCCTGCATCCGTTTGTTATTTTCTTCGTATTTTTCTTCCACAAGTTTTCTGCAAATGTAAAGCAAAATAGCTGCAATTTGCCAAAACCACATCTCTATTATAGGTAAGCATGATCCCTATTTCAACAGGCAAGGTGGGGTGATGGAAAGCCAGGCCAATGGGTCTTCCTCTCATGCAGATGTGTGTGCAGTGCAGCACCCACTTGATTCCCTCTAAAGCACACACAGGGTTGCTCTAGGACAGTGGTCGGCAAACTCATTAGTCAACAGAGCCAAATATCAACAGTACGATGATTGAAATTTCTTTTGAGAGCCAAATTTTTTAAACTTAAACTATATAGGTAGGTACATTGTTATTAACTTAATTAGGGTACTCCTAAGCTGGCCTTTGCTAAAAACGTCCTCAATCTGATTGACGTCCATTCGCTGAGGTTGACCCCTTCCAACTCTCCCATCCACACTCATCTTGTATACTTGTTTTGTCTATCTCCTTTCGTTCATCCTCTCTATATGTCCAAACCATCTCAACATACCTTTCTCAATCCTCGACACTACATCTTCTTTCACTCCACAACGTTCCCTAAAATTAACTTAATAAACTTTACTTAAAGTTTTAAGTCAACTTCGCACTGTACGTGTGCGCCCGGTCGTGGTATTTTGTGGAAGAGCCACACTCAAGGGGCCAAAGAGCCGCATGTGGCTCGCGAGCCGCGGTTTGCCGACCACTGCTCTAGGACTCCTAAAACACAGCCGACAGTACTGATCCCTGGGGGTTCTCTGACTGTAAGGAAAGGGGGGGGGTATCCCTGATACCCAGGACAGTGCCTACCACATACTAATAACTCGATAACTGCTTTCAGGATGAAATAAACACATAAACAAGGACATAGAGCAACATTTCAAAGAATTTATAGAAAAGAATATGAGACTCACTGTGGAGGGGAAGTTTTCTCAGACACATCTTCTCTGTTTTCTCTACTACAGGAGAGTTGAATTTAATAGATCTGTTACTAAACTGGAAGACTGATTTGAGTTCTTGTGATTACTTGTGTGCTAATTTATACTTATGTTTTTTGAAAAATCACTGAACATCCATGTGATCAAATTTTCTTGTCTATAAATGGATACGTTATAACCCTCCTGACAACAGAGCCATTTTCTAGCTAAAACACATAACCATTCTTGAATCCTAGATATAACCATCAAAAACAATTCCGATGTGAGTCTTTCTTAAAATCAAGACCAACTTCACTTAAAAGCCATTGCCTTTAAATAAGGAAAACATTAAATGTCATGCAGAAGATCTCTGCCTTTCTTTTGTGTATAAAAACAGTTTTAATGTAAATACTCTAATTACCAGTGAGAGTTCCCACCAGCAGCACTGCCCAGAGCACAGACCTTCTAAAGGGCTTCACTTGACAGAACAGAGCTCTGTTTCCAAACTACTTCCTAAGGCCAACAATTTCCTGCCACTACCTCTTCTCCCTGTAGATGGGTCAGGTCTCCTGGCAGAGGGGATGCAGCAAGCATCTAGGGAATGGGGACCAGGTCCTGAAGTCACCTTGTCACCCTCTCACGGGGCTATGTCCAGAAGGTGTCAGCAGCAATGAGGCTTCATTTGGAGGCTGTTGATATTTGCATCACTAGTAACCTCCCTGATATCCCATCATTCTTTTCACACAATCCTAATATTAACAATGCCTGGCATCCAACCACCACCCATGGCTCAATGACTATCTTTTGAGGGAAGGAGTGAGTAAAAAAATAGATTACATGTATCATGAGTGCATGCATTTTGTTATCTTGTTTTGTCTTTGCTTTTCTTCAATGAATTCCTTCAGAGCCCTGGGAAGTGGCCAAAGGGCTGAAATGCCCTGAGGACAGGATGCTTACTTCAGCTTGCTGGCTTTCTCATCAGCTGCCTGGAGCTTCCTCAGCCGCATCCTTTCTCTGGGGGTCATTTTCTGCACCTCAGAGAGCGCCCGCAGCGTCTGCAGGTGAATCTGCTTTTGCCTAGAGAAAATACAGATTCTCTGCACAGAGCACATCCCAGACACGCTCAGAAAAATTAAACAAATATTTTACAGAGGATCATTACACTGCTGAGAAGGGGAAAGCATCTCAAGACATGCCAGGCAAAAACTAATAAAGTCTGGGTAGGTAATGAGCCAGCCAGGACTGTGGTTAATTGGCAATGTTTTTCAAATTAGATTTTTGTTTAAAAGCAAATTATGTACTTTCCACATTTCTGCTCATTTCATTGCTTACGACTGCTTTTCATAATGTGAGAAAAATTAGGATCTTGGTCATTAAGAAGTAAATAGACAGGCAGACTAATTCGACCATGTGGATAGAACAGTCTTTGGAAATAAGCAGGGTTTGAATGTCATGTGCACCCTCATTCATTAGATCTGTAGCTTTGGGCAAGTTACTGAACTTCTCTGAACCTCAGTTTTCTTATCCATAAAGAATGGGTTATAAAGCAAAATAGAGACAGACTCATAGATAGAGAGCAGGCAAACAGCTGGGAGTGGGGAGTGTTAAGAGGGTGGAGGGACTGAGCAAAAAGGGAAAAAAAAGAGAGAACTCATGGACATGAACGACAGTGTGGTGGTTACATGATTATGGGGAGTGGAGGGGGATGGGTAGAGGTGGAAGACAGCATAGAGGGGATAAATGGTAATGGAAAAAAATAAATTTAATTTAAAAAATAAAAGTGAAAACACAATGAAGGAAAAAGAATGGGTTATAGTGAGTATTATATGAGATAATGTATGCACAAAGTCTGGCACATAAAAAGTATCCAAAATGATAGCATGCTAATAGCTAAATTTTATTGAATATGTCTTATATTCTAGGCTTAATACAGAAGGTATTTTCCTGGCAGCATTGCATAGTGGTTAATCATATGGGTTAGTAAGATTCTCTGAGTTCAAATCCTATACGCCTTCCGGGAAGTTACTTAGCATCTTTATGATCATTAAAAAAAATAATAGTACCTGCTTCACATGGTTGTTGGGAGTTTAAATGAGTACAGTCATGTAAAGTACTCATAACAGAGCCAAGCATATGGTCATTACCCCCAAAATGTTAGCCGATATTAAGAACCTTATCTTCAAAGAAATGTGCTTACACTAATCACGTATTGAAAGGTCTACAACCACATTCTCAGTGACATTTGTTTCTGTACCTATTTGCAGAACAAAGTAGGAAAGTGATGAGAAAATTGTAATGACCATTGTAGGCAGGTCTCATCCCTCCAGAATACCATCCAGACCAGAGCCTCCAGGGGACGTGCAAGTTTCAGGAATATACATCTCTTATCTTATAACACCAAACAGCTCTCCTTAAAGCATAGTCATAGATCTTGAAAATAACAGTGACGATTTGAAGTCATTATTTCATAATGTGAAATACCATCCAAACAACTGAATTCTAGAACACTTTAATTGTAAGCAGTATTTCATAATTGCAGTGCAAAATGATAACTAAAATTAGTCCAATACTTAAAAAATAAGTTCTCGCTAACCTGGTGTTGCTCAGTGGTTGAGTGTCGACCCATGAACCAGAAGGTCATGGTTCTATTCCCAGTCAGGGCACATGCCCGGGTTACAGGCTCGATCCCCAGTTAGGGGGGCCTGATTCTCTCTTATCACTGATGTTTCTACCCCTCTCTCCCTCCCTCTCCTAGGGGGGCCTGATTCTCTCTCATCACTGATGTTTCTACCCCTCTCTCCCTCCCTCTCCTTCCTCTCTCTGAAATCAATAAAAACATTTTAAAATAAAAATAAAAAATAAGTTATCTACTACTGTCACATCTCCAATTAATAAAACAAAATAAAATTAGAATATCCAGGCTTTCTTGAAAGAATAGGTAGTACCCATGAAAACAAATGTCACAGGAGTGTGGCTATAAAAATGCACCCCCCTGAGGGGCAGTCTATTTTAACTGGAGATCATGCATTAAACAAAGACCGGATATCTTTGATGGACCAGTGTCCTCAGCTTGAATGTCAAGATGGAAAACAAACAGTGCAGTAGACAAACCATGGGACTGGGCATTAGAGAAGCATGTTTGTGCTATTTGGCCTTGAAGACCAGGCTAATGAGGGCTACTGCTCTCCCCCACTGCCCTGCAGAGTTCCTTGGGCCCTTACAACATTAAATAGAGAGCTTCTTCAACAGCATTATACATTTGGTCTTTATAATCGGTGCCCCTGGAGCTGTGCGGTACGCAGCCTGCACAGCGGTGCATGGCTGTTCTGAAGTAACCTAGTACTCTGGGCTCTTGCAAGTGACAGCACAGACATTTTGATGAGGTAGGTGGCAGCAGTTAGGCCAGGAAATAGTTATGGCTCCTTTGAAACACACATTCTCTAGTTTTTAGATATATCTCAAGAAAGTGAATTTTGGCTTATTTTCAGTTGTCCCAGGACTCCACTATGTTGTCTTTTCAATAGATACCCTGGCAGCTCCCATTAAACAAACAACATGTAAAACCCATTTATGCTTCATATGGAAGATGCCTTAGCATATAGATCACTAAATGTTTGAGATTTTAATTTCTCTATGTACTTACAAGGCAACTGCAGAGCTACCCAGCAGATCTGTGAGCTGTGCAGTGGTTTAAACTTTTATGATTTCAATTTGCTTCCACCTGAGGCAAAGGGCTTTGGAACGCCAAGTTACTGACGCTCCTGAATTTCTTGGCAAGACTTAAGTGAATTTGAGGATACTCCATTCAGACAGCTTAGCACTAATAGATATTTAAAGACAAATGCATTTAATATTTATGCTCAATGGGCTTTCTAAAAACAAGGTAATTACTTACATGGCATTAATTATATGAGCAGTTTCCTTCTGACAATTCAAATTCTTGTCTTCTGGACTCATTTCCGAATATCTACAAATCAGGTGCTGAAAAAAACAACAACAACCTTGACACACCTTAAAGACTCCTCTTCAGGGATGGAAGGATATAAAACTACCAGGCACCCTTTTTAATTTGCACTATTACTGACCATATCTGGGAGCTTGAAAACAAAACCCACAGGTAGCTATTTTTCCTTCTATAAAGGGTTACAAAACATGACGTGGTGGCTTATGCAACCAGATCCTGAGAGGCCTGGCTCCTGCCTCCCACTCCAAGTCCGTCCTGCACTGCTATTCTCTCTCTCCCTGATACCCAGGCAAGGGCAGGCCTTCCTTCCGCTCCAAGAACACACCAGCTCTCTCCACTTCTGGCTCTGAGGTGGACAATGTCCACACACCCAGGGCCACGACGAGGGTGAGATGAAAAGGTATGCATATTCTTAAAGGCAAATGAATGCTTTGGAGTCTTATTAAATATATTCATAAAATTAAAGGAAATTTGCCTGAGGAATTTACATTGTAAAAGGCTAAGACGTTTAAAAAACAAAAACAAAAACCCTCCTGAGAGGGTACCATCTGCTTTTTTCTTATCACGGGAGGCACATTCTCTACGTCCAATTTCCTAATTTACAGAAAAGCAAAATAAACTCACCCAATCAACAAAAAGTATTATTGAGATATATGATAAAGAGGTGGGGTAATAACGGCTCGGTGAAAATCCCAGGTTTTGTTATTAGTAGCATCCCATTCTTGGCCTAGCAGGGATATATTTACAAAGTGTTGAAGTCGGTAAGATCTGGAAACCAAGAGCCCTAAGGAGGGATGTTGAGTTTAGGCAGAAAATCGTGATCCCAATATCTGGGGCACCAGATTGTCCTGACTGATAATTTCCCTCGGCTTTACAAAACATCTTGTGCCTCTCTTATAAATGACTCTTAATGCCTCTTATTCCCACAGCATAGCTTCAAGCCCTGGAATGTATATCAATGCTAATTAATATGTGCTTCCCAGTATTCCTTTCATTTTAAGTACCTGTAGCTGCTCATCAATATAAGGGATCTTTAAAATTTCTATAGCAGATGGTCTCAGTGAAGGGTTCTTGTTCAACATGCTGTAAGGTTCAAAAAGAAAATTATTTTTCAGATGAACTAAAATGTAAGTACAATTTAAAATTGTTCCAGTGACAACACATTATTTCCATACCGTTCCATGATGGCATTCAGTTCTCTTGGGTATCTCGTAGGAAGAGAAGGAGTGTCGCCTTCAACAATTTTTAAAACAATGGACAAGAAATTGGAGCCCGTGAATGCATGATTCATGCAGCACATCTCATATAAAATGCATGCCAGAGACCTGAAGACAAAGTCAAAGAACAGAAATAAGGAGCAAATGTCCTCTTTTTAAATTTGATCATCATACAAAACCTCAGAGGTGTTAGGGCATTGGTTGTAAGGCACTAACATATGCTTCAGTCATTTGTTTAAAAGCCTCAGTTCCATAATGTTCTGTTCCACTCAAGTACATGGTGACTAAAAAAAGAGGAAAAGGTGAAAGAAGAGAGCACAAAATTAAGTCTGAATGGCCAGTTTTTGTCACAGGAAAGCAAACAAACTAATAGGAATATGTCTGCACATAGTAGGAACCCAATAAATATTTGATCAATGTAGTACAAAGTTTCTGAATTAACTTCTATGAAGGAAAAATAAAATGCAGTTAAATATCATCTTCCTAAGACAGTTTTGTGAACGTTACATATGCAAAGTAAAGTTTTAATTTATCAGCCTAACCTTCCCCCTAATGTGTATCCAAGCATTTTGAAAAGGAATTGCATTCTTTATTAGTTTTTTTAAAAATATAATTCATTTACAAGTAGGGTGGAAGAACAGCTACTTGCAACTCACATGAAAATGTGTAATTCTCCCTTCAGGGGTATGAGACAGAATATTAAAATTCTAGATCAGTCCAACACTGATTTGTGCTAACCATGCAAATCAGTAACTTCTAAACCAACAGAATAATCTTACAAATAACTCTACATAATTAAGAAAACTAAGGGGGAAATTCCTGCCTGAACTTAGTATTAAGAAAAAACTGTACTTCTCTTGAATAATGGATTACTCTAAATCTTATGGGTATTTTGAATTATGTAACTGGCCAAGTCTCCCTTTTCATGTTACTTGCTTGAAAGATCAGAATAAATTTACAATAAACTTTATGTAAGTTGTGTTTTATGTAACTTTTAACATTGTCCTGTTTCTCATAGGAGGCATTTTATGTATAAATAAATACATACATGAATATCATATTTTAACTATTTTGTGAGTGTTCAAAAAATATGCATTTGTAAGAGGATATACACTGAGAATGTTTCCATTCCAGCAAATAATAATACATTTTATTTACTATTATTTGGAAACGAAAAATTTCCAACTGATTAGTACTTTCCATATTACAAAGCACTTTCATATACGTATATCTCAACAGAGCCTCATAATTTCACAGTGATTTCTCATTTTATACATGAGGAAACTGGCTCAGGAAAGTTAAATCACTTGGTCAATTTCATAAGGCATTTTTCTTTCCAAATGCTGGACTATTTCCATTACAGAATGTTAGAATAAAGGAGAATGTTAGGAGAAATCACATGATATTGACTAGAACACCAAGATCAATGTAAACATTATAAAATATGAACATATTTATAGCTTAATAAATTTTGCATCCATCTGTAAGACTGTTGAATGGTATCTGGTGTAGTAGCACATATCTAGATTTCTATACCAAAAAAAAAAATTCCTTCAATAAAGGTAAAATAAAGGCGTTTTTAGACAAACAAAAACTGAGAGAATCCATTGCCAGCAGGACAGCACTAAGAATTACCCTAAAAGGGGTGCTTCCAAAGAAAGAAAAATGGTCTCAGAGTGGCACAGGGATACAAGAAGGAATAAAGAGCCTAAAGAAATTCTGTGACTATGTACAGATCAACATTCATTCTATAAAAACAATATTAACAATATATTACAGGGGTTAAAAATTATGCAGAACAGCCCTGGCCAGTGTAGCTCAATTGGTTGAGTGTCATCCCGTACACCAAAGGGTGTTAGGTTCAATTCCCGGTCAGAGCACATACACAGGTTGCAGTTTGATCTCAGGTTGGAGTGTGAGCGGGAGGCAACCAATGAATGTTTCTCTGTCACATTGATCTCTCTCTTCAAATAAAAATAATTATGTAGAATAAAATTTAATGGAAAAAGAATATAAAAACATAAGAGTTCAGAAACATAAAGGGAGTTATGTCCTTTTATTCCTGGGAAAGTGGTAAATTTAGAAACTTCTACTAGACTATAATAAGGCAAGGATGCATGTTATAATTGTTAGGGGTATCACCAAAAGAATAGTAAAATAATGTATATATACTTATATAACTAAAAAGTTACTAGAGGGGAAAAAACAAATATAATTTTAAACCAAAAGAAAGCAAAAAAGGAGAGAAAAAAAACATAAAACAAGTGATATGTATATAGAGAGCAAATAATAAAATGACAAATAAAAATAGAGAGTAATTATATTAAACATAAATGGAAAATACTTCAATTAAAAAGACTAGCAAACTGGGTAAAAACAATTACATACACTCACAAAACAAACCTTAAATATAAGAACACAGAGCTGTTCATAGAAAGAGATGCACCACACAAATACTTATTAAAATATTGCAGTGTAGCTATACTAGTATCAGGCAAAGTAGACTTAAGGCAAGAACCACTACTAAAATTAAAATGGTGGATTAATAACATATAACCATTCTAAAACTCAATAAGAGTGTGTGTGTGTGTGTGTGTGTATGTGTGTGAAGCAAAAATTGACAGAATTAAGAGAATATATAGACAAATTCACAATCATAGTAAAAGACTTTGACATGCTTCTTTCAATAGCTGATAGAACAAGCACACACACAAAAAAAATCAATAAGGGTAGAGAAAATCCAAATACAATGACCAAAATTGACAAATTAACATAAATGAATCCCAACAATGACAGAATCCAGATTCTTTTCAAGGGCACACAGAGCATTTTCCAAAACTGAGCATAGTCTGGGTCATAAAGCAAGCCTCAACAGATTTAAGGATGGCTTTACTGGCAAATTCTTCCAAAGACAAAAAAATCAATAAGGGTAGAGAAAATCCAAATACAATGACCAAAATTGACAAATTAACATAAATGAATCCCAACAATGACAGAATCCAGATTCTTTTCAAGGGCACACAGAGCATTTTCCAAAACTGAGCATAGTCTGGGTCATAAAGCAAGCCTCAACAGATTTAAGGATGGCTTTACTGGCAAATTCTTCCAAACATTTAAAAACAAAGAATATCAGTCTTAATCTCTTCATTCATAAAGTCAGCATAATTTTGATATTAAAATATAATAAGAATATTACAGGAAAAGAAAATTACAGGCCAATTATTTATGAACAATAGATTTAAAAAATCCAAATACACATATACACATATTATAAAGAGAATATGGTGATATATTGAAAAGATTATATATCATAACCAAGTGGATTTTATTTCAGGAATACAGGGTTGACTTATATTTGAAAGTCAATCAATGGAAAATACCTCCTTATAGAAGAGAAAAACTCTATCATCTTGATTAAAGCAGAAAAAGCATTTGATAAAATGCAAAACCCATTTGTGTTTTTTAAAAAAGGAGAAAACTCTTAGCACACTAGAAATGGAAGAAAACTTCCTTAATTGCGTTTTTAAAGCTATAAGGACATATAGTAAATATTATGCTTATTGGTGAAATATTGATAGTTTATATTTTTATTTTAATATCAACAAGATAAGGATGCTTACTATCATCACTTCTATTGAATATTGTAACAAAGATGCTACCCAGAACATTGAGGCCAGAAAAAGTTCAAAAATCTATATATATAAAAGCTTAAGCAACCATTACAACCAGTCAACCGAACGACTGGTTGATCGGTTGCTATAACGCGCCCTGACTACCAGGGTGCAGAAACTCAATACAGGAGCTGCCCCCTTGTGGTCAGTGTGCTCCCATAGCCAACCTCCCATGGCTGGCCAACCTCCTGTGGTCCCTCCCCCCATGGCCAGCTGGCCCCCATCAGCCCTGATCAGGGCCGGGCAGTCAACCTCCCAAAGTCCCTTTCCCCAGCCGGATGGCCCCAATCAGCCCCAATCAGGACTGGGCGAGATGGGCCCTTATTGGCCCTGATCGCCGGCCAGGCCAAGGGACCCTACTCGTGCACAAATTCGTGCACTGGGCCTCTAGTATATACCAGTATATAAAAAACAGAAAAGACATTAAACTGTCATTAGGCATTTCAATATGACTGTGTACATAAAAGGTCATTTCAATAAGCCTGCAGCAAACACATTTAAAAAATAAAATTAAAAATATCATTTGCATTAACATCACACAATGTCAAATACTTAGTTAAAAATCCAATGAAAGATATGCAAGACCCTATACCATAATCCATGATACATTGCTAAGAGAAATAAAATAATACCTAAAAAAATTGAGGGAGGTAGAGGGATATATCTATATGCATAGGTTGGAAGATTCGATGTTATCAAGTCATTTTTTTCAAGAATGATCTATAGACCTAATGCAAGAGCAATCAAAATACTAGCAGATTTTTTTTTGCAAGAATTGACTGGCTGATTCTAAAATTTATATGAAAATGCAAAGGGATAATAGAACAGATTTGGAGGTCTTATATAACCAAATACACAGTTCAAACATATGTTGTACAAGGGTGGACTGTATTAAGGTTTGAAAAAGATGTGAAATTATCTGGCTACTGAGATTATGGAACAATTAGAGGCTGACTCAGTAATCAATTAATTTTGATACAAGACCTTTCTCTTTTTTGGAAATCCTTTCAGCTACACTGAAGGCATGCTGCTTTCCACTTACCCATTTCACTTTCATTTGGTGATATTTGCTTGCACTAGAGCACATGTTAAAAAGCTTCATTTATCAGCCATTAACTTATGGGCAGAGACCTGCTATGGTCCCAGTGCACCTGGCCTAAAAATGGATACAGGTATCTGAAATAAGAGACAACCTGATTACAGAAACTGCCATTATATTTGGGATGAAAGATTTTTTATTATCCTGTTAAAGGTTTTCAGACCCATCTACTATGTATACTTTTATGCTACTATCTGTATACCCATGTACCTCTGGTTTTTATTTTCTTCAATTTCCAACCAGGCATTTCTATATGGGAAGGATTATGTCATTTCAAAGCCATCACTTCCATACTTTTTGAAGATTTTTCTCTTATTTGACTCCCAGGTCTTAAATCTAGCAACATGAAAGCAAGGAAAGGGGCTGGAGTGGTGAGTTGAAATAAATAAGTGAGAGGTGCATTTTACTTAGAAGTCTATGATTTGCATTCTTTTCTTTTTCCAAAATACAGCCAACTGTGAAGTAAGCAAATAAATCCCTGAGGGAGGGAATGTAGCAGTGAAAGGGAAGGCTGGGATCAGCTGCATGTACAGCGTATTACACCTGAACTCCACAAACTGGCCATCTGCTCAAGTCGACCAGAACTGCCCACAGGATCTCAGAAGCACGGGCTGATGATGAATTACAAATGCAGCTCAAGCTTTGTCTTGTCTCCGGGTAACTAAATTTACCCTTTGAAATCTGCTCAAACTCTGCAAAGAGAGGCTTACCCACAGTGCTGCAGACCTCTGGTTGACTGGGAAAGCTATATTGATCTTTTAAATAATACATATTTTTATTTGATGTAATTGAAAATCATCCTGACACTGATCTAGAAGGCAGTACACACAATTTAAGCAGTTGAGTAAATAGAAAGTTAATACAAGAGGAGTGGGTTTTGCTTTAGTGTGTGTTACCCTAAATAAAAAGTCTTTACTAGGTCAACATAAACTCCATCTAAATCAGAGGTTCTCAACCTGTGGGTCGTGACCCCTTTGGGGGTCGAGCGACCCTTTCACAGGGGTCGCCTAAGACCATCAGAAAACACATATATAATTACATATTGTTTTTATGATTAATCACTATGCTTTAATTATGTTCAATTTGTAACAATGAAATTGGGGGTCACCACAACATGAGGAACTGTATTAAAGGGTCGTGGCATTAGGAAGGTTGAGAACCACTGATCTAAATGTAATGAAAGACATTGGGCTGCTTGAACAAATAGTTAAGAAGCAATATTATAGAGCAACTAGCTGTTTATTAAAGGCCTGTCATGTCCCAGAACCTTTACTGTTTTCTCCCAAGCTTTAATATGCATACAAATCATGCAGGTGTTTTGTTAAAATGCTGACTCTGAACTTGGGGAAAAACAATGGCTACACTGGAAGTATAGTTTCTGGATCTTTCTTGAATCCCCATGTAAAACAGAGAGAACACTTAGATAGCAAAATCAAAAACCATGGCCAACATTTTCAATAAATTTAGATGACAATGTGTCTCCTCAAACCTCAAAATACAAGCAAAGGGAGACAAATACAGTCACCATGCGACCCACACAGTGTCAGCATCTGTGTGAGAAGCAGCAGCAGGAGTCAAGGAGGTGACTAAAGGACCCAGGAACAGAAGAACCTCGCGGAAAAGCACAGTGGGCCACCCTAGGAACAGCAGCTGGAACTGGGATGGGACCTGCCCAAGTAAAAGCTGGGTGGATGCAAGAAAACCCCGGGGTAAGGCCTGAAGGGGGCAGCAGAATAGCTCAGGAATTCCAATAGAATTTTCTACCACAACAGAAATGTTCTATATTTCCGTACACAATTATTAGTAGCTACATGTGGCCAATGAGCACTTGAAATGTGGCTGGTGTGTCTGAGAAACCAAATTTTTAAAAGAATATTTTAATACATTGTTTGCGGGTAGTTTTTATCGCGCGCTAACAGGTGGCGCGTGGCGCGGGCCATTTTTGCTAATTTTTTGCGCAAATGGCAACGTTCAGTAAAATTACGATAACTTTAGTTTACGTATTTATACGGAACCAAATTTTTTAAAACAATATTTAAAAGGAAAAGGAAAAGCGCTACTTCCACCATATCATCCCAATATTAAAAGGAAAAGCGCTACTTCCACCATATCATCCCAATATGCTATCATATTTTGGGAATAATCCATAAAATGTGAGGAACAAAGTTTGGGTGCATTTTATCCTGCTTATACCAGCTCTTTCTGACTACTTCCTTTCACAATTGGGCTTTACAATATTTGAGGGAAGATAATCTCATTTCCCTCCCTGGTGGGGTCCCATGCCCTTCATACCGTAAGAATCTGGCCAATGGAAGAACTGAAGACAGGAGCAATACGGTTTCATTTTGCTAAGTGAAAAAAAAAGCAGATTATAAAATTATATATAGTAGTCATATTTTGTAGTAACAGATATACTTAGATTAAGAATATAAGCACTTAGCACACTGACTGTCAAGCACAGAGTAAGCACTCCAGAGAGAGTAGCTATTTCTGGTTCTGCTGTTGCAGTTGTTTCAGGACCTTTTTTTAAAAATATTTATTTTATTGATTTTTTTACAGAGAGGAAGGGAGAGGGATAGAGAGTTAGA
>NW_005356674.1:6579989-6582263 GCF_000412655.1 Myotis brandtii
TCCAGAGTTTCCTTCACCAGGAGGCAGATGAAGGGGCTGTTGGCAGCCAGACACTTGCTGGCCCCACATTAGCTATCAGAACTGCTGCCAACCTGACCTGTACTTCTCCCTTTCCTAAATCCTTCACCAGAAAATAGGCTTGTTCTCTGGAGATCTTGGTGCATGTGGAAAGCTGGTGGCAGGAGAGGGAAGCTGGAAAGACATGAGGATTACTTTCCATGCCAACGATTTTGGGCTTGACTATCTCTAGGTAATGGCATACCCTTGGAGGATTTTAAGCTGAGAAGTCAAATGATTAGTTCCTTATTTTAGAAATTCTTCTCTGGTTGTATCATAGATGATGAATTGAATGTAGGAAGCTAGAGAAAGTAAACGACATTAAAGAACTCCAGGAGAGAAATAATAAGGGCATAGACTGAGGCCATGGAAGTGGAAGTTGAGAAGATTGGTTGAAAACATTTCTAGGCAGTAGTATCAATAGCACACAGTTACTAAGTGAATTTAAGAGGCGAGAGGGAGAAGGGAAGTCTTGATTTATTCTCAGTCTTCTAGCATGGATGGTTCAGTAGAAAAGGGAAGGCAATAGTCTTGTCTCTTCCCTATCCTCTTTTCCCTGTCCACTCGGAATGCTCTTCTGCAAGGATACTTTCTTAGTCCTGGTAGGCCAGGCAGCTGCTGATTCCTCTCTATTTTCTTCTACCTGTAGCTAAGCTTTGTCTGACATTTCTACCCAAGATCACCAAAGCCTGACTAGAATGTTAGGTGTGAACTATACTCCTTCAGGGTTCCCTACCCAATCCCCATACCAGATCTCTGAACAAAACCAGGAGAACTTCACAGTACACCCCTACTATTCCAACTACTATTCCCTCCACTTGAAACACTCAAGAATACAGGGCCACAAGATCAAAGAGCCATCTGGTTGACCTCTCACTACAAGACAGATAAGACCAACAGTGAAATGTTCTGTTTAATTATAGTACTATTCTCACAATGGTATTTTCCTTTATTTGGTTCTCTACCAAAATAATAAATTCTAACTATTAATAGTTTAAGTCAATTTAAAGGGCTGGCCTAGGAACATAACTCATATACTGTATTTTTCTTGTGGGAGAAAAAAAGTGTTTAGCAATTGTTTCTACAAATTAGCCATGTTCAAAGTATTGTCCTCAGAGAACCTAATTATCCTAACTTTCTAAATAATTGTTTATAAACTTTTGGAACCTAACCCACTTTTAAGAGAGAGAGTTCTTGTACTTGATTGCTATAAATAAATCAATCCCAAAAGGCTTAACAGATTGCAAAGAGAGGATGAGTTTACATATGGGCAAACATTAACAGATGAAAATATAATTAGCACTATACCAATATTCGTTTAGCATTATAAATATAATATGTACAGCTATTCGTGCTAGAGCAAAACACCTGTCAATTATTCACAAGTTTTTCCAGTCCTAAGAAAATATTCCACAGTAAACAGCTGCTACATACTGAGATTCAGAGAAAAATTTTCAACCCCATCCAATCTAATTTTTCTAAGTGTCTCCCAAATATTATTCATCACACTTATGTATCTGCCACTATAATTAACAGTTCCCTGTTATTCTTTCCACTTTGGGTTTGGCAGTAGAAATTTCATTACTAGATAAGCTTGTTTTAATTCAGATAAAACCAAGGTAACTTCTAAATTCATAAGAAGGTGGTTATTCAGACTCAGGATGGTGATAAATCCTTAGCTTGTATTTGCTGAATATTTAATAATCTCCATAAGGAGAGCTAACCTTGCAAAAGATATATTAAAATTCTCCTGCATTTTCACATTTGGGAGGTTTTAGTTTTTTAAGTTTTGCCTTAGTCAGGTATCATTTTTGTAAACCTAAAACATTAGAGCAATACTATCTGATATTCCCAATTCTTTACACAATACTAAGTTTTGTTTTTTTTTTAAAAGAAGGCACACAACTGGGACAAAAAGACTCTATGCTATACCCTTCTCTCTGTGTGTTCTGGTGCCCAAGTTTCCTTACCCGACTTGGCAAGCAGTTGTAGATACATGTCGAAATGAGCCTGCTTTCTTGCTAAATGGAATTCCAAAAGCTTAAATGATGGGCTTCATAAATTAATTTACTCTTAATTCAAATGACATGATGTAACATCTTCCTGAGATACCATGAAATCTTTTTTTAATTCTTTATTGTTGAAAGTATTACATATGTCCTCTTTTCCGCCCATTGTCCTCTTCCAGCCTGCCCCCACCCCCTGCCCCAACCTTCA
>NW_005356674.1:6582304-6590822 GCF_000412655.1 Myotis brandtii
ACCCCCCCACCCCCACTTTCCCTCTGAGGTTTGATGGTCTGTTGCGTGATTCTGTGTCTCTGGATCTATTTTTGTTCATCAGTTTATGTTGTAATCTTAAATCATGATGAAATGATATATTTGAATCTATTTTTAAATAGTCATCATCATCATAATAAAAACAATTAAGTGTGAAGAGAACTATAGGTATGTAACTCAAATTCAATCCAAAGCCCAAGACTAGTTTCCTCAATCTGGAGAAATGTACTCCAAGGGAAGAGCAAGAAGTCTTCCCTTGAGGGTCAGGAATCCTATTACTTTTGATTTTATACCCCAAGGCCTTTACACAGTCACTGGCAAATAGTAGATGATCAATAAAGCAAAATTTAAAGAAACTCATTTCTCTGAATAGACCTTTGTGTTTTTTGTCAATTTCGTTGTTGTTTTGGAAGGGCTGGGAGAAGGGTGTGATAGAGGCAAGAAGGGAGGTGGATTGGAAAAGACCACCACGGCAGAAACAAGCTAAGAGTGAAAAACCCACGGAAGAACCTAGGAATGAATCACAAGAGTGCACTGAAGAGACAGGATGGATGGGGATCTGCTATAGCCAGACCTCATCATGACAGTATTCTCTCCCATCTGTGCTTTCCAGGGCTGGGAGAAGGGTGTGATAGAGGCAAGAAGGGAGGTGGATTGGAAAAGACCACCACGGCAGAAACAAGCTAAGAGTGAAAAACCCACGGAAGAACCTAGGAATGAATCACAAGAGTGCACTGAAGAGACAGGATGGATGGGGATCTGCTATAGCCAGACCTCATCATGACAGTATTCTCTCCCATCTGTGCTTTCCTTTACTTAACCAGAGAAAAGGCAACTTGCTATTTTAGCCTCTTTAGAAAAATGAAGTGGGCACAAACTTTCACGTGGCTCATCTCTGAAAGCTCAGGCTACTTAAATTGATTTGCATATAATAACTATTTATTTAATTAACAAGCTCTCAGCCAGTTTGTCCTTTTAACCGTTAACAAGCCAAGAATTATGTAAGATTCCTTTTCAAAGGAAAATAAATTTTCCCAAATAGGATCTATTGCTAACAACAAACACGATTTTCCACATGGTTTCTGCACTGAAATTTAAATTGGTTCCATGATTGGGAAGGAGCAATTCTTTTGGTACGGAAGCTCAGAGAAATGGAGAAATCTAAGATGCATCTATCACTGAAAACACAGAATTTTTAAATTTAAGTTTATCCTTAAGACTAACATCTTTAGTAAAATTTTTTAAAGCAACAAGAAGAAAAAAAAAATAAAGGAAAGCTGTACATTCCCCACAGAGGTGGAAGTTAACCTTAAAATAAAATGAAGCACAGTGTTTAGGATTACAAATGCTTTATTTAACAGGCTAGCAGAAACCTATCAAAATGTATTGTTTACTATTCATTAAGAACTTTCCCTTGTGGTTCAAGAAGAAAAAAGCCAAACCAGCCAATTAATCTATGAATAAAAATACTTTAAAATCAACTTAATGGAATATATCAAGTTCCAAATTCAAAAGACCTTTTACTCTGGTCACAAAATGGTTCAGGTTCTCAAGGGATAAAGTGAACGGATGTAGTAAGTAAATGATCCTCAAACCAAAACGCATCCTTCTCTCAGGACAGCAGATGAACAAGTCGTTTGGACCTGCCCACTGCCCACTGCCCACTGCCCACTCACCAGATGTCTGACTTGGTGTCGTAGCCTTGGTGTTTCAGAGCCTCCGGACTCATATAATGGGGCGTTCCGGTTAGAGTGGTGGCTAAATCACAGGATCCCATCAGGAGTCGAGAAACTCCAAAATCCCCTTGAAATAATAACAATTAATCTTTATGAATATTTTAAAACAATGAAAATCAACCCTGGAAATTAACAACCGAAATTAACAATCTAATTTGACAATTTTAATATGCAATGATTCATACCATTTTAAAGGGAAGAAAAGGAATATGATATATTTTAAATTATACAATGCTGGTGAATAGCTTTACAAACAAGCCCTATAGGAGAAAGATGATTTTGAGCCAGTAAAGGAAATTATGTAAACCAATTTTTTATTTTTTTTTTGGAATTGTGGAGAACCAGCAACCTTAAATAAAAAGCTATTTCAAGTCCGAATAACAACAAACAGAATGATCTGGAAGAGCTGAATATAATGACTTGCAATTTCATCTGCGGGTGGTGGGGAGAGTTTGTTCTTTATTTGCAATAAAGAAAAATTTTAAATAAAATACTTGAGACTTTTCAAGAACATGACTATAAAATTTGAATCCATCAGATTCTCTATATTTGCCTAATAGCTACATGCTTTTATACCTTTCCTCTCTAAGAACATCTTGCAGATTAAACAATCCAGTAGCAGTTATGAGTGGAGGTATAGTTCTGAAGGAGAACTAAAGTTAACAAAGCCATTATATCAACATTTTAATTCTGTGTGACAACTGCTAATTGCTCTGTGATAAAATAAAGAGGGAAAACCTGTAGGAACTAATCAAACTAGTAAAACAAGTTGAACCACTTGCAAAGCCTCTGGCATGTAGTAGGAACTCAAAAAATACTAGTTGAATCTACAAAGTATGTAGCAAATGTCTTATACTTTAATTTATAATCAGAAACAAAATAATTGGGTTTAATTGGCCCCAACCAAATAAAAACAAAAATTTGAGAATTTTAAATAAACCAACAGTTTATCTGATACTCCTAGGTACTATAGACAATGTGATATGTTGATAGCATCTAAATAGAATACTTCCCATGTTTCCAGAATACATACTTTTAAAAATCTTACCAATTTTAAGTAGATTATTTTTCAGAAATATATTTTTTGATTTTAAGTCTCGATGAAGTATCCTCCTAGAAAAGGTTAAAAAGGATATACATTATGCTGAGCGAAATAAGCCAGTCAGAGAAAGATAAATATCACATGATCTCACTCATTTGTGGAATATAATGAACAACATAAACTGATGAACAAAAACAGATCCAGAGACAGAGAAGCATCGATCAGACCATCAAACCTCAGAGGGAAGGTAGCGGAAGGCGGGGGTAAGGGGGACAGATAAACCAAAAGACTTGTATGCATGCATATAAGCATAACCAATGGACACAGACACCAGGGGGGTGAGGGCATGAGTGGGGGGGGAGGCAACGGGGGGGATAAGGACACACATGTAATAACTTAATCAATAAAGAATAAAAAGGATATACAATTTCATGCAAAATGTAAAATTTTAAAATCTTACTACACATAATATATCTGGGTGGCCCTGGCAGGCTAGCTCAGTTGGTTAGAACATCGTCCCAATATGCCAAGGTTGCAGGTTCAATTCAGGATGAAGGCACATATAAGAATCAATGAATGAATGCATAAATAAGTAGAACAACAAATGAATCTCTCTCTTTCTCAACCCCTCTCTCTCCCTTTCTCTCTCTCTCTCTCTCTCTCTCTCTCTCAAATCAATAAATAAAAATTAAAAATATATATGGGTGTATGTGAAGTAATTCACACATAAATATACATTCCCAAAGATATATATTTAAATGTTTAAAAGCAACAAAGCCACAACAATTTCTTGTTTCCCTAAGGAAATAGAGTTTTTAAAAAAACGGGTTTCAAGTCAGGAGAACGTAATTGGGGGAAAAATGAGATGGTTTCAACTACTTCAACAGGCCAGATGCTACTGTGATTTGGTAGCATGATCTACATAGTATTATATCCAGTAATCATATATTCAGTTTTAGACTAATTATCACAAAGCTTTATAGTCTGTTATATATCATCTATTTTTTAAGCTGCTTCTGTTACTTGCAATTAAAAGCATCTTTTAAGTTGATTCACTTGGTCCCCGCAGCTGTTGATTCTAGATCCAAGGAGAGGGTACTGGTCTCTTACAGCTACAAGTACCCAGGGAGTCAAACAGTCTACAGGTTTAGATTTTGGAAAAGTGATATAGGGAGCCTACCAGGAACCCAGCTACTATACAATGGGAATAAGTAATACATGCAAGAGAAACTTACTGAAGACTCCTAGGCCAGACAATAGAAGATGAGTTACAGATAATAATACATTAATAGCCCTCATGTGTGTGTGAATATATTATTCAGTACTAGATTAGTTTAAGAAAAAGGCAAACAATATGTTAGGAAGCAGTTATGAGAATTGGCTGGTGCCATGGTGATAGAATAAAAAATTCTATGCAACAGACCAGCTATCAAAATATTTTGGTGAATTTTTTTAAAGTCTCCTTTATTGACTTTGTGGTTACAGTAAGCAAAAATAGTTCCAGCAAGGAAGTCTTATCATCTACTTGGTTAATATCCTTTCCTTTGAAGCATATAAAAATCAAATCTAAGAAATAACAAGGCGACAAGCAATATAGGCAACTTAGAGAACATCTATCTTCTAAAAAGTTCAAAGTAGCTCTCCATCCATTATCTCCGATGTCTCACGCCATTTCTATGGAAGTGGTGGGTCCCCCTCATGATGCCCAAGAGAATTAAGTGTGACCTGGTTAAGGTCAGATGGAAGCTGTGTTCAGACACATGGTAGGGCTCCTGCTTCCACCTCCTCTACCAGGCCATTTTCTACACCCTCTAGCCTTCAGAACCACAGCAGAGTAAAGAACAGTCTGTGGAGACAGATAGAGCAGGTGTTTCTCAGGGCCCCAACCCGAGGTAGGGCTGTGGAGAAGGTATGAACAATGTATCCTTCATCTCTCCTTAAGCCCTTAATAGTTTCTGACACATCAAGCTCCCTTCCCTAAAAGTCTGTCCTTTAGGTTGTAGGGTCTCAGGGTGGATCTCAAACTCTCCTTGCCCAAGATGCTGGCACAAGCAAGGACTCCTGGGTGATGCCTGGCTCGGGCAGCTGCCTGGCTTGTCTCTGCCACTTGGCCTTCATCCTAGATTCTGAGGCGCCTGTCTGGCTTCCTCATTGTTGCTGTGGCTCCCATGACCAGGAGGAGCCCTCTGTGTTGTAAGTCAGGGGTAGATTCAGGTCCTCCTCCAACGTAGCTATTGCCAACACAGCAGGAGTTGCCTATACCTGGCACTGGGGTGGAGTCTCTTAGAAAAAAGTGCCCTGAGAACATCCTCAGGAGGTGGGTACCAGGCAAAAGCAGGAATCTCCAGTAACACGACACCACAACTTCCTTAGCTTTTCCATCTTCAAACCTAAGGTAGCAGACCTCCACCTTCTGACATATTTCCTGACCTGGATTCACAAGTAGGTCTTTTCCCTGGGAGTCTCACTACATTAAAAATAAACTCCTCATGCCACCTTTCCGGGAATATTTAGCCATGCCAACACAGAACTGGCTGGGAGATGTGTGGGATGCTAGTGATGAGGCAGTCACCTCCGGAAAGGTGTCTTGGTCCTGGTTTCTGCTCCCCTGTGAAAGCACCCAGATCAGGAAGCCTCAATGTCACCAGAAAATGGGCTTTCTGCATAGAGGCTGTTGTCCATTTTTTAAAAATCTAGGCTAACTGAACTTCCCCCTTCAACAGAAATTATTGGGGGGGGGCGTTGTTTGTTTGCTTTGTTTTGTGGTTTCTGTGTTAGCACTGGGGGGGGCAAAAAAAAAAAAGGTGAACAAGACATTGTGTCTGTCCCCAAGTAGTTCCCTTTCGCCCAATTCTGCTGAGGCATCCAGGAAAGATGAGGTTTCAGATCAGACAACTGATTGGACCAAAGAGGGAAAAGGCTATTATAGGACTGCACTTTCAGAGAGAATAGGGTTCTAGTTTTATCCAAGGTTCCAAAGTCCCTCAAATACTGGACCAGCCCAGGAATCCTGGGGAAGTCAGTAATGAGCCTCAGAACATAAACACCTTTAAGGAAACTTAGAGCTGTCTGTGCACCAGAGGTTCAAGCCCACGGGGAGGAAGGAGTTTGTGTTACATTCTCAAGATAGCTTTTAATGAACTGTGAATATTCACAGTTTCAACATTATTATTTATGAGTATATGGATTTAGAATATTATTAATGCATAAATAAATCAAATGATAATAAGTACAAGAATTCTCCAAAGGAGTCAGAAAAAATATCTTCATTTCTTCTGTAACATCATTCTTAGTTTTTCTAGGGTCTTCTATATCTCCTCTGCTGCTACACTGTAATAGGGGTCTCCAAAGAAACAGACCTATAAGAGATAGAGATAGAGATAGAGATAGAGATAGAGATAGAGATAGAGATAGAGAGAGAGACAGAGACAGATTTATCATGAGGAACTGGCTCACACAATTATGGAGGCTGAGAAGGTCCGAGATCGGCAAGTTGGAGACCCAAAAAAGTGGGTGGTGTAATCCAGCCTGAATCTACAAGCCTGAGAATAAGGGGAGTTTCTGGTTTGCAAACGGAGTCATATGTTTACACTATTTTGCATCTGCTGCTTTCACCCAACATCATGTCTCTCAGATTTATATCAATTGTGTATTCTGTTTTTCTTGTTTTGTTTTGTTTTTTAGAATTACATCAACTTTTTAAAATATTTTTTTAATTTATTGATTTTAGAGAGAGAGAAAAGGAGAGAGAGAACATTGATTTGTTGTTCTACTTATTTATGCATTCATTGGTTGATTCTTATATGTGTCTTGACCAGAGATCAAACCTGCAACCTTGGCATATTGGGGCAACACTCTAACCAACTGAGCTACCCAACCAGGGCTGTGTATTCTGTTTTTATTCCACAGTAAAATCCCATTGTTTGAAAATACCAAAAGTTATTTAACCATTTACTGTAAATGGACATTTCTTAGTGTTTGGGCTATTACAAATAAGCTTTCTATGCACATTTTTGTACATATCTTTTGTTGGACACAAGTACTCATTTTCTTTGTGAGGAACAGAATTACTGGGTCACAAGGTATTTGAATGTTTAGCTTTGGAGTTATTATTAAACATTTTTCCAACGTGTTTACACCCTAGCAGCAATGTAAGAGAGTTCCAGTAGCTCCAAATCCTTGCCAACACTTGTTCTTGTCAAGAGTTGGGGTTTTTTTAGCCTTTCTGGTGGCTATGCCCTCATTTCTACACTGAATTACAACCACAAACAACATTACACGGGGCTTAACAGTTTGAAAATTTCTAAATGTATAATATCTCAATGCATATTACCTAAAGCCCTATAAGCAAGCAGAGAGGATCCCATTATTATCCCTATTTTATAGTTGAAGGAACAAAGGCTCAGAGAGGTTAAGTAGCTTACCCAGGACCATAACATACACCAGCGGTTCTCAACCTGTGGGTCGCGACCCCTTTGGCGATCGAACGACCCTTTCACAGGGGTCGCCTAAGACCATCCTGCATATCAGATATTTACATTATGATTCATAACAGTAGCAACATTACAGTTATGAAGTAGCAACGAAAATAATTTTATGGTTGGGTCACAACATGAGGAACTGTATTTAAAGGGCCAGAAGGTTGAGAACCACTGAAGGTGAATGGGTAGAGATTCTCAGTCCTGTATATCCACAATGATACACAGTTTAGAGTTATTTGGGTCCATGTTTGATCTCTGCTAGTTTACTAACAGCAATCTGAAGTTAGGCCTTATTTTTAATGTATCATTATTTAATAAAAAAAAATTGAAAATTTCTTATTTATATATAAAAACTTTACAATTGGTTATAATAATATAATGAATAAGAAGCACCATCATTCGTAATTTGAATCAAAGGATGGTATTTCAGATTCATAAATATCCAAATATTTAAGCTCCATTTAATGACTTTCTTGGAATGTTGAAGGATTTGAAAAAAAATTAAATCCTCTCTCTTAAGGATTATTTTAAACTCTTTTATTTTAATTAGTACTAAGTAGAATGAAATTATTTGGGTTCCTAAATGAGCCAGATTTCAGGATTTTTTGGGGTTTGTTTTTGTTAATCCTCTCCTGAGGATATTTTTTCCAATGATTTTTAGAGAGAGTTTTGGGGAGGGAAGAAGAAGAAGAAGAAAGAAGAAGAAGAAAGAAGAAGAAGAAGAAGGAGGAGGAGGAGGGGGGGGGAGAAGGAGAAGGAGGAGGAGGAGGAAGAGAGAGGGAGGGAGAGAGAGAGAGAGAGAGAGAGAGAGAAAGAAATATCAATGGGAGAGAGACACATTGAATGGTTACCTCCCAAATGTGCCCCAACCTGGACCTGGGATTGAACCTGTAATCCAGGTACATACCCTTGACCAGGAATTGAACCCCTGGGCCACACCGGCCAGCACACCAGATTTCAGTCTTATATTTTGCACACAAAATACCAAAGGTAGCATCTTTATATGTGTTGTTTTCCTTATGTATAAGCTAATAAATATGCCATGGAATAATAAAGAAAATAAATACTACAATATCAACTGTATGTATATATACGAATAAATACTACAATATCAACTGTATGTATGTCCTACATTCAGCAGCTTTGAGTAGTTTATTAAAAGATTATTTTATACTAGAGGCCCGGTGCACAAAAATTTGTGCACTCGAGGGGGGGGGGGGGTCCTGGGCCCTCTCGCAGTC
>NW_005356674.1:6591523-6593659 GCF_000412655.1 Myotis brandtii
AGCGACTGAAGCTCCCAGCCTCTTTTTTTTTTCTTTTTTTTTTATTCTGGGATTTATTTACCTTCTATAGCTGTCACTGGAGCTGAGAGCCGGCTTCAGCTGCGTGGCTGCCGGCCGCCATCTTTGTTGGCAGTTAATTTGCATATCTCGCTGATTAGCCAATGGGAAGCGTAGCAAAGGTACCATCAATTACCCTTTTTGTCTTTTATTAGATAGGATTCCTTTATTATTATCTCTTTGGATAGTTCTACATCAATCAAAAGATTGCAAGGGGCTGTCAATAAGTCAGTGGCTCTCTGGATCCTGGAGCATGTGCTTCAGAAGGGTCACGGCAAAGCACAGAATAGTCCACTCACCTTTTATGAGATCAGAAACCACAGGCGACACACTTGAACTATCTGATACCCATGGGTAGGCAGACCTCAGTGTACCCTATAAATTTCTACTTTTGTGCAAGAAGAGTGTTACCACATGTTCTGCCCACTCCTAAGCTGAAAGCTAACAGAGACATCTCATAATATCTACTTTTACTTGTCTATGTATGTACATCTTTTCAAGTGTGTTCATACCACTGTATGGGTCTGTAAAAACATTTTAACATCTACAGCTTCTTATTTAAAAGTTTTAAAATACATTTTTGAAACAGAGATTGTAAATACAAATTATAGACAACTGAACTCATAAAACGTACCTTGACCTTCTTTATCAGGTACATCACATCAAACTGACTTTTGGTCTCAATACCAAACAATATCTTTTGCCTCAACTACTTAGTTTGCCTTGAGAAGTAAACTCCGCTAAATGTGCACAGACACATTCCAGGTCTGACCATGCAATGCATTTATAGCATCCTAGGGTATTTATAGCTTAAGCTGCTGCAGGTATAATAAATTCATAGCATGCTAAAGGTATCTGGAAATCACTTGTAATTCACAGGATATGATCAGATATCGGAAATGTGTTTAATATAATTTTCTGTTCTGTATTCAAGGCCAACTTGATTTCTAGAACAACTAAAAAATGCTTTTCAAGTAAATCTTCTAATATAATTATTCAACAGTTTTCTCATGGAAAAGTATATTATAGATGTTTAACTATAGTCATTTACCTTTTGGTCGTGCTTTCTTTCAGTTCTACCCCCCAAAATTTCATTTCAAACAGACATGACTGTTTACGAAAGCCCTGTCCCTCAGTAACAAAGAACATACCTCTCATGCATGTAGTCAACTCCCAGCAGCAGCTGGATAAACCATTCTATTACTTGACCATCTGAGAAGGTTTTTCCAGCTTCTTTATATTCCTGAATTTTACAGTCCAGGTCTCGGCCCTGAAACCAAACAGCATAATTTATCATATTTTTTCAGTTAATATTTTAAAATCAAACTCTCTCAAATATAGTTAATACACAGCAGCCGCTGTTGTTATAAGAAAGTGAGGGCATAAGGTAACTCTGTAACTATCACTGACGAAGGTTTGCTTCGTCCAGTCACCTCTGCACATTTCAGAGTGGAGCTCAGCTCTTGCCCCTGTCTGTAGATACTAAATAAACTGTTTTCATTGCTTTAAGTGAATGTATGGCTGTATTTATCTTTTTTTAAATATATTTTTATTGATTTCAGAGAGGAAGGGAGAGGGAGAGAGAGATAGAAACATCAATGATGAGAGAGAATCATTGATTGGCTGCCTCCTGCATGCCCCACACTGGGGATCAAGACTGCAACCCAGGCATGTGCCCTTGGCCAGAATCAAACCCGGGACCCTTCAGTCCACAGGCCGACGCTCTATTCACTGAGCCAAACCGGCTAGGGCTGTATTTATCTTTGACATCACTCAAGGACAAAACCGTTCTAAAGGTTTTTTGTTTTTATTACATTACCTCAATATTACCTTAACATTTATTTTTAATGCATTTCATAACATTACATATTTATATGTACCCACATAAAACTAGGAATAACTTTACTTATACTTAGAGTTTTACATAACTATAGAGCCCTAACATGTATACAAATTAAAAATATAAAGCCAGCCCTAGACGGTTTGGCTCACTGGATAGAGCGTCAGCCTGGGGACTGAAGAGTCCCCGGTTCGATTCCGGTCAAGGGCATGTACCTTGGCTGCAGGCACATCCCCAGT
>NW_005356674.1:6593734-6632337 GCF_000412655.1 Myotis brandtii
TAAGTAAAAATATAAAGCCAGCAAAAATTCAAACTAACGATATCAATATAAAGCAATGCTGTTCTGGTGAAAGTCAATTGGTGCTTACATTGTGCATATAGTGCTGGCTGCTGGAGTATAGGTTCTACTCACTGCCCAGACTGACCTGTTCCTTGGAATGACTTAGCTCTCCTTTTCTCTATTTAACTAGAGCAAAACTCAGCAATCCAGCAACGCTGATTTATGTGGGGTCCAGACACATCATTTAGTCAGTCTCTGTCCTACCACTCACAAAAGGATAATACCTGGTGCCCCAATGAATTGTGATCACAAATAACAAACATCTAAAATTGCCCGGCAGAGAATGATGTAAGACCGTTCCGATTATGCTTATCTTAATGTATTTCACCCACCACAGAAATGAAAACACAAAATGTGTTTCTCTTAGAAAACCCCTATACCTAACCCCTTTTCCCTTAAAACACCAACATATTAGAGACAATTCAAGAACTGTTCCTCTTAAGAAAAGGATGGGTTAAATGCAACTGTGTTTTGTCTTTGGGGGAGGTCAACAACACAGGCCCCATGAAGAGGGGAGAGGTATATGTCACATCCATATGAGCATAAGAGCCAAACATTAAGCTACACACAGACTATTCCTGACAGAGCTGTTAGGTGCAAAGGAAAAGCATTTATAGGCAATTAAACAATCAAGAGGAAATTACTTCCAATCAAACAACGTGAAGTCAACAGAATCAGTGATTTGCAATGTATTTTTTATATCCTTTCAGTGCAACATGCAAATGTTTGCCTAGCATATTCTCTCCTTTGCACAAGGCACGAAAAGTCAAAAAATGGCATATCAAACCTTCACCTTGCACCCTTGTGCAAATTCAGTTTCCTACTGAATTTTTCTGGGCAAGGTGATCAAAGCTTGCTGGAATTCACAAATACAGTGAATCGAATATTTGACTCCTTGTCAAAAAAACCATTGTTTCCTTCTCATTCTCCAAGCCTGTCTTTATATCGCCTCTTTTTTTAATCCTAGAGTTTATCAAAGTTAGATCACACAAGCTGTACTGTCATAATGTTTCATAAGTTGAATAAAACAATTTTGACAATAGATTATTATAACATCCTGTGAAACCCTTCAGAAGAAAGGCAAGATACAAATGTATATATTTTCTAATCCCAATTTTCCTTTTCTATCCCAGGGGATTCTAGCAAACCTTTCTCTCTCTCTCTCTCTCTCTCTCTCTCTCTCTCTCTCTCTCTCACACACACACACACACACACACACACACACACACACACATACACACACACACGCCTGGCCGGAGTGGCTCAGTGGCTGAGTGTCGACCTATGAACCAGAAGGTCCCTGTTCGATTCCAGGTCAGGGCACATGCCCAGGTTGTGGGCTTGATCCCCACTGTGGGGCATGCAGGAGGCAGGTGATCAATGATTCTCTCTCATCACTGATGTTTCTATCGCTCTCGTCCTCTCCCTTCCTCTCTGAAAACAATAAAAATATATCTTTTTAAAAATAAAAAAATAAAACATCTCATTTCAATATCCCATTTAGATTCTCTGAATGTAATAAAACATCTCCAGTGGCAGAAAGATAAGTATCTACATGCTGCTGTCTCTGTCCTGAATAGCTTCAGATGAGGAGTGTCAGACAGGGAGAAAGGAAGGGAGGAAGGAAAGAAAGGAGGGAAGAAAGAAGAAAGAAAAAGAAAAAGAAAAAGAAAAACTTGCCTTAAAGAAATATCAATGAAGCTTCCTGCTTCAACCTAATGTTTCTTACTGTAGGAAAGTCAGACATAAGTAGAGCCGTTCCTGTGACAATGGCCTTTGCATTGGCAGAGCACGTTTCCTGAGTGACATTTATTGTTAGTGAGACAATCACCTCCTTATGCTCTCTCCTCAAGTTGTGAGTACAAGTTGCTTGTCTGCTTCCTGCATTGATATTAAATGTGTGTGTAATTTCCTGTGCTTAAATATACATATACATATACATATACATATACATATACATATACATATACATATACATATACATACTATTAAAAAATAGGGCCTTGAATAGTAAGTCTCTAAGTGCAATGTCAAAGGGAGCTACACAATCTCTCCCTTGCTCTCTGGGTAGAACCATATAAAGAAGGAACAGGCTAATTCTTAGTATTAAGCAAGGGTTGTGTTCAAATGAGAAGAAAGCCAAAAGATCAAATCAATCAGAAAGCTGGGTCTTATCCTCCTTAGGTTACCCTACAATTTTCACTTTGCAAGTTTATCTCCAAGAAAAACTCTTTGTTTTGTATTTATTATGTTCTTTAATAAATACTCTGTAGATTATTTTCTTAGGATTTAATTAAGGTAATCAAGTCACTCACAGATTAAGACACAACAAATTATGTTTTTATATAACTAAGAAATATAATTTCTTGTGAAGCAGTCTGATTTCAACTCAGCAATATGAAAAGCACTAATTACTTTCTTTCTCTGAGCCATCTTCCAAGTGAAAATCAAATGTTTTTGATAAAATGTCACACCTCAGTTTGAGAAATTCTTATTATAATATCTGCACATTATGTTTCCTTAATTTGCCTTTGAAAAATAGTTAATCCTTTTATCACTCTAAAAACTTTAATGAAAAGAATATTGACTTTAATTTGATAATGTTGCCCTGAGATAATATTACTGAGAAAAAAATACTTTTTTCACTAATATTACTCTTGAAAGTTGCAATAAAAGCCTTGATGTTAACTTCTAAGGTTTTGAAAATCTGTAAATCAAAATGTTCCATTTGATGGATTAATGGTATCTCCTCCCTATCCCCCTCCCAGTTAGGCAACATCAGATTGACTCTGAAATGCCCGGACCTTGAAGACATGAAAAACAATTGAAATACAGTCTCTAAACTCCATCTCTGATCGCCCTTAAAAATGTCTAAATCCTCAAAGGATTTGATTAAAAAAATTAATTTTAAGTCACCAACAGAAGTACTTTCAACCAGTTTAAAAGGCCAAAGTAGAGCCTTCTCAGAAGCTTGAATACAACGAAACTGCAATGTTCAGAGCAAATACAAAGGACAAAGTAATCTCATAGTTTCAGAAGGAGCTTGAAAAATTATTCTTCGTTTTAAAATGAAAAAGCTGCCCCTTATTAATTCACTTGATTGACATCTTAAAATGGTCCCTCCCACTGTACATCTCCTTTAAATTAGCTTCTAATTCATCCTTTCAATGGACTTCAAAATTTAGCATGCATAAGAATCATCCAAGTGGCTTATTTAAAATGCATATTCGTAGGACACACCAACAGAGACTCTAAGTAAATCCAAAGAGGAGCAAGGAATATGTATTTTTTTAGCAAGCATCCTAAGTTACTCTGGCTGTAGGACACACCAACAGAGACTCTAACTAAGTAAATCCAAAGAGGAGCAAGGGATATGTATTTTTTTAGCAAGCATCCTAAGTTACTCTGGAACAGGTGGTCCATGGACCAACCACACTTAAAGAAAACACTGCTAGATAATAATACAAATATGCCACATACTTAATGTTTTATCCAAATTATTGAATAAAATGGAGACATTTTATTCAATAATTTGAAAAATTCCAAAGGTAAAAAAATGTACTTGGGAAAGTCATGATTGAATAAGAATCATTTTATAACGACACTTTTAAAAAGCCTGTGACATTACATTTAGGAAAACACCAATAAATGGAGGTAGAGGGGGCAGGGAAAGAAGGTCCTCTGTCATTATATTGTAGAACCAGAAAACATTTCCTTAGAAGTTGGGAAGTTCACTGCAACTGAGTGCATACAAAGTCGGGGAAACATCAAGCCATATAATGCGCTTAAAAAGCAAAGTCAGAAAATCCCGATCCTAAATAGTTACTAACAAATGCCAAGCGGTACCATAATGTTTATGTCTGCTAATATAAATGAGCATTCCTAGGTTTAGTTGCTAATGTTTTTATTGAACTTATTGGGTTGCATTGCTTAATAAAATGATATAGGTTTCAAGTATACAATTCTACAATACATCATCTGTATATGTGTTATGTGTTTACCACCCCAAGCTAAGATTTTTTTTCAAGTTATTTTACAGTAAGTGTTCTTCCTGCTGAGGCAAATGGACAAGAACAAGAATAAAATGGTAAAACTCACTTCTACCTTAAGCAGTGGTATGAAATAATACTTTCATCTATAAATCACTGGTCTTTTTAAAAGTAAACTGTTTGAAGTGGGTTATTCTGATTCTATTTTTGAATACTTATATTTATATAAAGTCATATGCCAACTAAAGCTATACCCCAAATGCCTAAGTGCTACTGGGTTTATGAATTGCTTTATATTAGTGCATTACTTCCTTTCTTTTAAATGAAACTTGTTTGCTTTTCATTTTTTTTCATTAGCAATTTTAAGTAAAAATCAGTGGCTTTATTTTTTTAACTTTTTTTGATAAAAGGTTAAAATATTTCATAGTTTAAGCAAAGAAAATAAATGGAACAAATAAAATGACTTTAACTTTGGTACTTACAAAAATCACGAACAGATTGATTTATGTGTATAAAAATGTGACACACATTATTTACAGTCTTCCCTACTGAATAAACTTTAGACCATAATAGAATTGACATGGAGCAAATTCAAGGAAGCCTACCCACTCCAGGATGGAGCTGCCAGGGAAAACCAGAGGGCCTGATGGGCCACCCCTCTCTGAAGGTCATGGTTAGGTCCCTCAATCAGCAGCAATTCCAGCAAAGCAAACCACTGAAGACAGCCTGATGTGTGACGGCTACCGCTCACAGCAGGAAGGATGGTGTCTGTGTCCCCCAAAATATATATGTTGAGCCCCTAAACCTTGTGTGATAATATTAGGATGTGGGACCTTTGGGAGGTAATTAGATCATGAGAGTGGAGACCTTATGAATGAAACTGTCTTTATAAAAGCAAGCCCACAGAGCTCCCTCACCCCTTCCACCATGTGAGGACACAGCAAGATGACCGTCTATAGACCAGGAATCGGGCCTTCACCAGACCCTGAATCTGGATCCAGCAACTTGATCTCAGACTTCCAGCCTCCAGAACTGTGAGACACAGATTTCTGTTGTTTATAAGCCACTGAATCTATTGTATTTTGCTATAGATGCTCGAACAGACTAAGACAGATGGCCACTAACCCACGTCACAGTGATAAATATCCCGCATGTCTCTCATCCATAAACAACCAATTCTGGGTGCCGGAGGCCCCAGACAGAGTTTCAGGACTATAACAATGGCTTTAAAAGATAGAAAAAGGTTTGTCTCCAATTGTAGACCCAGAACACATCAAGTATGACGTTGTACGAACACTCTGAGAGCTAATTAGCCTGGTGGCTACATGTTACTGCCAAGTTCACTTGCAAGAGTCTACTGACACCCACTAGAGTTTCGAGATTGTAAAACTCAACCCACTTACTTGGTGTATTTAAACAGCTTTACATAAACAAGAAGCATAAGAGAAATTTCAAATGTTCTTTTTTACAAAACAAACAGATCCTTGGCAAGTACTTGCCTAAAAGTTGCCATCAGACCCATTAGTGTTAAAAAATTTGCCTGCTTCCCTCCTTCTGGCATGAATCCCTACAGTAAAGGCTGCAAATAAAAAACTCAAAGAGGTAAAAATTACCTTGCCCTCTAAAGATATCGGGAAAGGGGAGAAGGGAATAGCAATGAAATAAGGAACTAACAACTTCCATTACTGATGGTTTACTAGGTGCAAAGCACTGATGGCCACTTTTTCAACATCCATTATTTCAAATTGCTATAAAAACCTAACAGAATATGTGTTGTTACATTAGCTTGAGGTCAGGAAGATGTCAAGAGTGAAATAACTTGCTCAAGGACATGGACCAAGATTTGAACAGAAGTCAGTGTGATGCTACTAGTCTCCTACTGAGAGAAAATAATAATGTCATCATGTTAAAATGTGTGTGCAAATTGATATGCAGGTTTATTTTTTTTAATATATTTTTATTGATTTCAGAGAAGAAGGGAGAGGGAGAGAGAGATAGAAACATCAATGATGAAAGAGAATCATTGATCGGCTGCCTCCTGCATGCCCCCAGTGGGGACAGAGCCCGCAACCCAGGCATGTGCCCTTGACCGGAATCGAACCTGGGACCCTTCAGTCTGCAGGCTGATGCTCTATCCACTGAGCCAAACCAGCTAGGGCATCCACAGTTTCTGTGTTTATATATATCATGTAAACAAAAATAAAGATACAGAATATAAATGACAATAAGCCAAGGGACAGCTTTCGTGTACAGTGTGCACGTGTGCACTGTGATGAGATGGTTTCAGTCAAGTTGACTGACACATTCAATACCACACAGTTACTTTTTTCTGAGGTGAGAGTACTTGAGATCTGCTCTTGTAACAAATTTCAGGTGTACAGTGTAATGTGATTAACCATGGTCACTGCATATTAGATCCCCAGACCTTGTTCATCTCATAACTGAAAGTTTCAGGCTTTATTAGTGTGGCTGGGTTGAAATTTGTGTTTAGTTTAGGGCAATGGTCGGCAAACTGCGGCTCGCGAGCCACACGGGGCTCTTTGGCCCCTTAAGTGTGGCCACGAAGTTTCAATCACACTGTATGTGTGCGCCCGCACGTGGTATTTTGTGGAAGAGCCACACTCAAGGGGCCGCAGTTTGCCGACCACTGGTTTAGGGCCTCCTTTTGAAACACGTTTGGTTAACACTGTTGATATGAATAATAAAACAATCTATCTCAACTCATTCATGTCCATGTAAAAGTAAATAATTGCATGCTTGAGAAGATAGGAATAATGGACTATTCAGTTGACTCTATTTAAGTATTAAGAAGGGAATTAAAGTAACCTAAGTAAAAATTTTTAAAAAGGGATAGTTGCCTGGCTGGTGTGGCTTAGTGGTTGAGTGTCGACCTATGAACCAGGAGGTCATGGTTTGATTCCTGGTTGGGGCACATTCCCAGGTTGTGGGCTCGATCTCCAGTAGAGGGTGTGCAGGAGGCAACTGATCAATGATTCTCTCTCATCATTGATGTTTCTATCTGTTCCCCTCTCTCTTCCACCCTGAAATCAATAAAAATATTTTTAAAAGGGGGTATAGCTTTTCCAATGCCCCTGCTCTGAGTGAAATTCAACATTTAAGCCACGTGATTGTCAGAAAAATCACTCCACCTCTCTGGGGTCCTATTTCCTCATCTATAAAATAGATGAGAATCCACTTCTCCTTGAAAAAGGATATGGGCATGGTAAGAGGATACAGGGGTTAACCTGAAGAAGCTCCAACAGCCGAAGCTGGAATAATTTGAGCAATAAAATAAATAATGATAACATTGGTTGTATAGCCCACAGAATAAAAAACTTGTCTGAGTCCATGCTGATATAAATAAATACTTGAATAAATACACAAATGGAGGAGAAGGTATGGAAGGATAGCTCTTCCTTATAGAAGAATCCCAAGTAGTAAATGTGGAAAGAATGACGGAAATACATAATCACCATTAGGAAAACATCACAGTAAACATTACGCCAGATGCTAAAATCAGTGGAGGAAAATTTGAAGAGGAGCAGGATATTAACATGGACACCCTCAAAGTATCTTCCCCAAGATATTTATCCATTACAAAAAGGAAAATAGTAACTTTACAGTGGCGAGATTCAGCAGACAGAGCCTTAATCAAATCACCAAAGTTAAGATCACCAGGAAGAAATTACACTAACATGCACCCTTTCATGTGACGCACTGAGGAGGACACATCATCACTCCTGTGGTCGTCTGGCCCAGGACACATAACCTCAATCTAATCATGAGAGAACATCAGATAAACCCAAACTGAGAGACAGTCCACAAAATAATTTACCAATACCCTTCAAAAGTGTCAAGGTCATACAAAACAAGGCAGGAAAGGGAAACTGCCACAGATTAAAGGAGACTAAAGAGCTACAACAATTAAATGCAGTGTAAGGATCCTAGATTAGATCCTGGGAATAGGAAAAAGACACTAGAGGGGGAACTGGCAAAATATTAGGTTAAATAAGTTGTTAACATTAGGGAATGTGTTTAACTGCAAACACATTACAATTAAAGGTGAAGTATTAGGTTCCTAAATCACGGCCCATGCTTTTCTACTTCTGAGACTTTTTTCACATTACTAGAGGCCCAGTGCACGAAATTAGTGCAAGGGGCTCCGCCCTCACAGCCTCGGCTTCGTCCGGAAGGTCATCTGGAAGGAAGTCTGATCTAATTAGCATATTATGCTTTTATTATTATAGATTCCTTTTAACTGAAATGTCCTTGCCTCATCCATATTCCTTAACCTAATCCTTCCCATATATAATGCCAGCCCTTCCATGGTTCTTGCAGTCCAAAGTCATTTCTCTCTACTCTTAACTCCCATAGCACTTTAACCATACCTTTTTTTTTTTTTGACACTTATCCCATCCCCCTTACATTTTAGCCATTGATATAAATCAGCAATTTTCAATTGGCTGCAAGAGGTACACTGGTGTGCTCCAAGAATTTTTAAACATGCAATAAATACCTGACTATTCTGTCAGGGGTACTGACCTCCTTTCCCTTAGATTGTCAAGTAAAAAAATGACAACAGCCAACACAATAGCTTTCTGGTGTGATTCAAAATTATACCTATACTGGAGGCCTGGTGCACAGGATCCGTGCACTGGTGGGGGGCATGGCCTGTGGGGATCAGCCCGCTGTGGGAGCCGAGCAGCTGTGGACCCACCCTCTGAGCGGCTGCTCCCTGGTCCAGCATCTTCTGTGGAGCAAGAGCACTCGCCTCTCCAGGGGACCTGGTCGGGGCCGGGTCCAGGGACAATAGCACTGAGAGGCAGTGGGGTAGGCTTCAGTCTGCAATGGCCACAAACCCACCTCCCAGACTCCAGGGTCAGCTCTGTGAGCCTGGTGCGGTGCTGCGCGACCTGCGGGCTTCTGGAGGAGGCAGCAGGGAGCGAGGAGGAGAAACCTGGGGTGAGGAGGCAGCCCGGGTTCCTGCCTGTCAGCCCCGGGGTTCACAGCAGGAGCAGCTGCTCATCCCGGTCAGCTGAGCGACACTCCCACTGTGGTAGCACACTAACCACCAGGGGGCAGCTCCTATGTTCAGAGTCTGCCCCCTGGTGGTCAGTGCACATCATAGCGACTGGTCAACTAGTCGTTCTGGTGGTTCTGCCATTCAGTCTTTGGACTTTTATTATATAGGATTTTTGTCACACAATTTTAGTCATTAGCTTATATGTACTATGAGATAAAAAAAGGTTGAAAATCACTGATATAAATAATTTATTTATACTAACAGGCAGGTTCATTAAAGAAAGATCATATTATCTCTGTTGCTCCACACCAGGTCTGGAATTATATCTGACACAGAGTTAGGGTTCAATAATGGCTTTTGGAAAGACCCCTGGTTACTATGGCCTTGATGAACTTCAAACTCTTAAGGAAGCAATAAACAATCTAGAATGCCAATTTATTCATCTGCGATGAGAACCAGAACTGCCGATACAAGGGAAGCTCACGTTGGTTTAGCCTGTGGATTTTTTTCCCATTAGAAGAGACATACATGGAGAGCTGAACTGGAATGAGAAGGCTGCTCAGGGAGCCAGAAGACCAAGTGGGTAATTTTCATCAACAATAGCACCAAGCAAGGTGGCCTGAGATAAAACCACACCCACCACCAGGGCCACACTTCCCTGCTCTCAGATCTGAGCCCCAACTTTGCTCAGTGCTCCACACCCCTGACAGTTTCCCTTTATGACTCTACTTTCCTGTTCCCATACTAACCATAATCCTTTTTTTTTCCCCAGTCCTTAACCTCAGTTGCACATTAGAATCATCCCGAGAGCATTAAAAAATCCTAATGTCTGGACCTTACTCCAGATCAATCCAATCAGACTTTCTGGAGGTGGGCCTCAGGTCTTGGGATTTTTGAAAGCTCTCCAGGTGACTACAATGTGGAGTTAAGGATGAGCACTACCACGATCTTGATATCATTTTTGTTTAGCTATGTTAATATCACCAAGCATGAAACAGACAAGTCCAACCTTCCCCATTTTTTGCCCCGATAGTCGTATGTTCTCTCTCTCCAGGAGATATGTGATCACGCCTATTCTCTATTTTGTCTACTAATTTGACACCCAGCTATGGAGATGCCTTATCCTAACCCAATGGAAAAACCTTCAGGCAGTATCTGACAGGCCACTGGTGTAGTACATTGTTAGGTGTACCAGAAACATAGGTAGGACAAAATGCTTTTGACATATATGACAGGTAGAAGGATCCAATATTTTATCCTTTATCATCAGCCTTTGACAGAAATGAGATAGGAAACAGCTGGAAGCAAGTGGTAAAGAATTTTTCAGAAAAAAAACAAAACAATAAATTTCCTGAGTGCTAATTTCTCTGTGGCTCACAGCGTGGGTCACGATGTAGCATAAAAATGAATCAGAAAAAGATGAATCCCATACATTGAGAAGTGAGATGGTTTATACTAAGTATAAAGTGCTGAGTGCCACAAGAGATAAAATGCTATGAGAGGGGGAACGAATGGGGAATGATTTCCAGCCAGGAGATTGTGGGAATCTTTGTAGAGGAGGTGGCATTTCAGCTGGGCCTGGGAGGATGGGGAGGATTTGAATGTGTGGGGCTGGGAAGGGTATTCTAAAGGAAATGGCCCAAGCACAGACGAAGGGGTTGACATTCTGGAAGATGGACAGGGAACAACAAGTAGATCCATTTCCCCTAGGTGGGGAGAAGAGACACCAATATTTGAAACATTCTGCCACTTTAGTAGTTTTGGAACTATTCCCGCTCAAAGATTTAGTTAGATCTTAAGAAGTTGTGAGAGTTCCGTTGTTTGCTTTTCATACTCATAACCTGATGTGTCCAAAGGGTTGTGTGGTGGATGTAGTAGTCTCATGAATGCATTTATATAGGTATTAAATTAAATTAAAGCCTGGCTGATGTGGTTTAGTGGTGGAGTGTTGACCATGAACCAGGTGGTCACGGTTCGATACCCAGTCAGGGCACATGCCCGGGTTGCAGGCTTGATCCCCAGTAAGGGGTGTGCAGGAGGCAGCCAATCAATGATACTCTCTCATCATTGATGTTTCTAATTCTCCCTCTCCCCTCCTCTCTCTGAAATCAATAAAAATACATTATAAAAAAATAAATAAATTACAGAAGAGGAAACTTGGGAGATAAAAAAGACCAAGTATTTCAATGGTGATACAGCATTTTCCTGAAGTGCAAGTTTGGCCATCTGCCCTTTTCAGTATTACTATTTTAGCTCAATAAAAAGAGGATAGTGTCAGGCTGTGCTAATTAAGAGCAAATTCGGGTCTGAAGATGAGAAATACTCACACGTCACTCCTCAGGAGCGAAGGAAATGACAGCCTGACAGCTCAGGGCTGAAACCCTGGAAGCCCCAGAAGCCCCACAGCTGTTCCCAGCCCCGCCAGCTGCTGTCACTATGGCAACGCCCCTCCCCAGAGAGCAACTCAGCCCCTGGAAACCACCAGCATTTAAAAATTAACGCAGACGAACCTGGATTAGATTCTGCACAAGAAAATAATTCTTACAGAAACATTCTTAGATGTCTAAGGACATACTTGGGGCACATGGGGATAAATTTAAATATGAATTGTGGATTAGATGGGCACTTCTCAAACTTCAGTGTGCTTTAGTCTCACCTGTGGGCTTGTCAAGCACAGATTGCCAGACCCCATCCCCAGAATTTCTGATTCCGCATGGGTGGGGGGGAAGGCTGAGACTGTGTATTTCTAACTAGGTCCCAAGTGATGCTGATATGGTCTGGGATCACACTTTTGAGTGAGAACCACTGATTTTGATCATTGTACTGTAGTTATGTAAGAAAGTGTCTTTGTTCTTATGAAATACTCATAGTAGTATTTAGAACAAAGGAACATCATGTCTGAACTTACTCTCAAAAGGTTCATGAGAAACAGACAGATGCACAAAATGAATAAAGAGAATGATAAACCGAATGTGGAAAAAAGATGATAATTGGGAAATCTGAATGAAGGGTATATGGGAGTTCCTTGTGTTATTCTTAGAACTTTTCTGGTAGATTAAAATTTAAAAATTAATGCAGGGAAATAAAGTTATAGCTTTATTATCTGGATCTGTCCAAGTCAGTAGTAGCCACAAGCTACATGTGGGTGTTTAAATTTAAATTAATTAAAATTCAATAAAATGTAACATTGAGCTCCTCAATCACACTAGCCATACTTCATCAAGTGCTAAAGAGTCACGTGTGACTAGTGACTACTGTACTAAACAGCACAAATACAGGACATTTCCATCATCACAGAAAGTGCCTTTGGACAGTACTGATGACGGTGAAATGTGCAGGGCCAGGACAGTTCAGTGCCCCAAGGCAGGGGCAGAGGTAGCAGCAATAGTCGCAAGCAGTAGGAGTCAGTTGTTTCCCCACCTAAGATAGTTTATTCATTGAATGGGGCTAAAGGAAGAAAGCGATTACATTATAAGCAGGTGGGTCACAGTGGCTTTGCATGGATTAGTGACATCTTTTTCTATGAAACAGATCTTTATTACGATTTCAAGAAGAATAGGAAACTCTCACCTCACAGTACTCCGTGATGATGCAGAAATTATCTTGCTCCACAAAGCTGGCGTGGAACTTGACAATGGCTGGGTGGTCCAGCTTGGAAAGGAGCTGGGCCTCCAAATTGGCCTGCACAGTGTCATTTGGATTGAGCCCTCCCACGGAGATTTCCTTCAATACCTTTCTGCAGCCAAAAAAAATTTTAAATATAGTTAGAGCTAAAAAACACACACACATTTAGTAGATCTAAAGAAGTGGTGCAGGGCCATCTAATCAATGCACAGGCTGTGACTACTCATAGGTCTGGTATTGCCTGTTAGGACACTGTGTCTCTAGGCCAGTGATGGCGAACCTTTTGAGCTTGGCGTGTCAGCATTTTGAAAAACCCTAACTTAACTCTGGTGCCGTGTCACATATAGAAATTTTTTGATATTTGCAACCATAGTAAAACAAAGACTTATATTTTTGATATTTATTTTATATATTTAAATGCCATTTAACAAAGAAAAATCAACCAAAAAAAATGAGTTCGCGTGTCACCTCTGACAAGCGTGTCATAGGTTCGCCATCACTGAACTCTAGGCAGGGCCTGGGCCTGCCTCTCTGTCCTAGCCAAGGACATGGCTTCCCCAAGGCCTCTGACCTCCACACCTGTGGCTCTACAGTTTTGCTAAAACAGGGCAGACATGGAGCTAATCTTGAGCGACATCACTGAGATGGCCCTTCCTCTGTCTCTCTAGGTATCTCCATTCCTTTTTGTCTCTTGCATGGTGTCTCTGTTTCTGTCTTTTTCTATCTCTCTGTGTGCTTTTTCTCTCTCATCTGTTTTCATCTGTTCTGTCTGCTTTTCAATTTCTTTATCCCTAACTTGGTGTCCCCCTATCTCTGTTTCTGTGTCCCTTTGTCTCTGTCTCTATATACACAAATGAGTATGTGAATATCATGTAATATATACAATGTAATATAATGCAATATAAATATATCTGTGACTCTGTCTCTTATTCTTGCTTTGCTTATCTCTTTCTCTGACTTTCTCTGACTTTCTCTGTCTGTGTCTCTCTCTGCCTCTGTGTGTGTGTGTGTATGTGTGTGTGTATAATACACATAAGGCACACATACACACACACATGCTTCTCTCTCTGTCTCTAAGCTCTAAAATTTCCCAAATCTATTAGTAGGACAATATCTGTTTATTTTTTAAACCATCCTCTGCATAGCATACTTAACTGCTACCCATATTTAGAAGAGAAAAAAAAATCTAAAGACATTGACAGAGGTATTTAGGATCTTGAGCATATATAAGTGGAACAAACACTCATTAAATCTCAAAATTATTAATTTAAAAATTGTGATAACTCAGTGAAGAGTAGACCAACACATTATCTCTTCCCATCTAAGAAAAAAGAAGTCTGATGAACAAACCAATTATAGTGCCAGAGTGTAAATAAACTAGACTGCTGGGTAGAAGCACTTTAGAATGCCAACTACGTGTGTAGACATACTCCACTGATTGTAAGTGAGCTGTCGCTGTTCATTAAGGCAAATTCAGTAGGACCTGTACTAGAAATCATTCTTCAAAAAGTGTTCCTTAAGAGTTATCACCTATGCATATTAATGAAAATGTATTTATATAGACACTCTCTTGATTAAAGGCCCTTTAACCAATTCATAGATTAACCAGCGTCCTTCAGTCCTTCCTAACAAATGCTGAGGGTTGCCTTTGCCAACGGGATGCTGGAGCTAGGAGGTGCTCTGTGGCACGCCCATTCCTGTCCTTTGTTGAGACCTGTGTGCTTACCAAAGTCACTGTGTTTACCTCAAGCTTGTTTATGCCAGTTGTGCTCATTATTGTAAACTTGTGACTAAAATACGACAAACTGATGAAGGATGAGTGTGCAAGTTATCTTTGCTAGAAAAACTAAGTCAAATGCTTACCAAAAAAACCTGACAAGTTGGAAAAAAATGTGGTTAAATAAGTAATTGACACAATTCTAAAACGTTGGTTAAAAAAATGTAAAAATCTAATATTCTTTTTTAATGTTCTTCATCATCTTCCCATTCTGAATTCATCCCACCCCCAAAAGACAACCACAGCAGGCACTGTCTCCACAATGAGTGGTCCAACTACACTAGAAAGGACGGCTCTTCACAGGCTCTGCCTGGGCATTTACACGCGTCTTTAACTATGGCTGCAATTTAGGAAGTTCGAATATTTGGTCCCCTTTCCCTAATGGTGCTTTCACATGATTCTGTTAGTTACAGAACACGCTATTAGCCTGTACTTGATAATGAAGTAGATTCTAGAGCAGTGAAACTTCGTGGCCCATGCGCAGAAGTCGGTATTTTGTGGAAGAGCCACACTCAAGGGGCCAAAGAGCCGCATGTGGCTCGCAAGCCGCAGTTTACCGACCACTGTCCTAGAGGAATGGTTGCTTGATAACATATTTTATGGAAAAACTGTTCTATAAAGAATTTGGCTAAAACGGACTTCATGTTGCCTGGCCGGCATGGATCAGTGATTGAGTGTCAACCTGTGAACCAGGAGGTCACAGTTCAATTCCCGGTCAGGGCACATGCCCAGGTTGCGGACTTTATTCCCAGTGTGGGGTGCAGGGGGCAGCTGATCTATGATTCTCTCTCTCCCTCTCCCTTCCTCTCTGAAATCAATAAAAAAAATATTTTTTTAAAAATGGCCTCCTGTTATTGAGAACGGCATCTCAGTATACATAGTATAGTTAATATACTATAAGGAGCTTGAAATGGCATACACAGCTATGGTTTTTGTAACTTCTGAAGACTATGAAGCAGCAGGCAGAGCTCAATGACATCTTCATGGTGCTTTTCCAGTAATTCACGGTGCCCCAGCTAACATGCAGTTGTAAAAGTCACAGTGGTTAAGCATGACAATAGAAAGCCTTACACAAACTTGTAATATTCTCTTGCTGTGAAGAAACAAAGGCTATAAAAAGCTTCAAGATACTTATTTTTCCTTGCAAACATCAAGTATTGTGCAACAGAGCATGAGGTTTTACATATAGTTACCTGAGTCTTGCCTGGCAGCCTGATGATAAAGCATAAAATCTCATTTGCCCACAGCTTAGCAGATGAAGGTAGGACTATTAAGACAGGTGATTTCTAATACAATCATCTCCGGCTGACACGGAGACACTCTACCTTCCTTCCTCACCGAAAATCCTGTCACTGAGCTGACAGAGGGAGCTCCCATTGCATATCACTTACTATGAGATGCAATCAGACAAAGAAAGCATGGAAACTTACCAAGTCAAGGACAGCTTGTCACCTGCTCAGGGACTCTCTGCCTGTCACCCACTCCTAAATGACATGACAGGTATTTATTTTATCAGACTCTTCAACTGTTTGGGAGCAACTTTATGACAGCAGCAAAAACGGCCATCCTGCCAGGCGCCTCATTTTGCAGACTTTCTGTTCTCTCTCCCGAGTGTCATGATTCTTTATTTCTAGAATCCGTGGTGAACTGACAACCCAGGAGAGTGACTTTGAAAATTTGGGTCAACCATAGCTAATTTATTCCCTTAGGATTGGCCCACCTTTTTTTACAAATAGAACCGATGATATTTTTGAGATGTTCACCAAAGTTTGTTTTTCCCCCAAATCTCCTCAGATCCTTTCACATTTTCCCCACTGAAGCAACAGCAGATGGAAAAAGATGACATCATCAACTGTAGAGAATATGTGTCAAATCCCCAGTTTATGATTTTCCAATAGAGAGACCAAGGCCAAAGAGAAAAGACATGGCGGACATCTGATGAGTGGGTGAGTGTCCTCCTGCCCCCAGGTGAGAAGGAGACCCTCTGGACCAGATGAAGGGAGGCAAGAAAGTCAGGGACTGCTGAGCCCTTGAAAAGAGTCCCAGACCTCTAGGCAAGGTCCAGAGAGCAGGATAGGAATAGAACTCCAAGATGGGGAAGGGAGCCTAAGGGCAGAAGAACTATGCTCTTTCCAAAGCAGCCAAAGAAAATAGCAGGACCCTCACATTTTCTGGGGTCCAGAAGGGGGCAGGCGTGAAAAAAGTATTCAAGGGGAGAATAAGCCGGTGGGCCTCAAAGCGCTTTAGAATCTCCAGTGAGGACTGCAGAAAGTGGCAGAAAGATGTTCCATGCAGCCACAACCATCTCAGTGAGAGCCAGTCAGCTGGTGAGACCAGAAGACTCCCCAGTTAGTCTAGAGATAACTAGCTACAGTCCCTTCCCTTGTGATTTCACCATCAACAATCAAGCATTGCAAGTATATAGTAAGTACCTACTATGTGTCTATGGAGTAGTGGGCTCTGGGGATTCCTGGTCCCTGCCCTTGTGTCTCCTGGGGAAGGCAGATATTAAACAGGTAAGTATGCACAAGTGTGTGTTTGTATTTTTAAAAACATCAGATCGAGACAGATGCTATAAAGTTAGGGTAAATGATGACAGAGGCCCTCCTGATTTAAGATGCTATGACTCTCTAAAGTGATCGCAGCTACTGTACCCACTGAGGGCAATGCCACAGGAAATAGATTTTAATCTCAGCTTAAATAAGAGAGTAATTTTTTGCTTATTTGACTTTGTTTGGATTCAGCATTCATCTGTTTGACAGAAAGATAATTAAATCTGCTCAAGACTTTTAAGATAGAGTTTTCATCCATCTAGCAAGGCAGCAATTATTTTAATGAATTCTTTCTCCAATGTTAAACTCTCATTTCTTTCTAATGTATAACAAAAATATAGTTTCTGTATGTAAATTTTTGAAAATAAAACATATGGAAACTATTACCAACAATCTATCATAGAGATAATCAACATTAACATTTCTCTGCATTTACATCTTCTTCTACACATTTTTTTAACAGTAGAGGCCAAACAGTTTACACAATTTGCCTGCTGCTATATTCACGAGACGTTATCACAGCTGACACCTGTCATTTGTGACTGCCAGTATCTTTAGACAACATCCCCACAATTGTAGTGGATCCCTGGATTGTGGGTCCTGTCTTTTCCAGATAGATAAAAACAAACAGACAACAAACAAAACCTACCTCTCCCACCTCCCTTGCATTGGGGTGCCAGTATCTACCCTGGGTTCCACCAGTCAGCTACACCCATCCAAGACTTTGCCTGGGTGTGAGCTGTGTGAAGAAACAGGGGAGACACGGGGCCTCCCACTCACTAACACAGGTGTCATAAGAAACAGTGTGCCCCAGGGGCAGGGGCAGCAGGTCACTGCAGTGGTGTGGTTCTGGCTGATGGTTCTGGAAACTGAGCTGTCAGCCTGCTCCCCTGCCTTCTCACTGTCACTGTGCGTTATCTGTATTCTGCCTGACCATGCAGAGGGTGGCTGCTCTTACCTTCACCTGGGAGCCCTGATCAAGGCAGTTACGCATGACATAAGTACATTCATGTGTTAACATGAGTCACTGTTAACACTTTGGGGTAATGAAAATTGAACCCCCAATTAACCTCATTAGGTTAACTTTTATTTATTTATTTGAGTCTTAAAATTTAAGCTCTTCTAAGGGATTTTAGGCCACAGTATTTCTCATTTACAGGTAGGAATATCATGAGAGTGGAAGCATCCTTTTGAAAGTTATTTCATCCCCTTTAATATGACATATAACTTTAAAATGTAAAGGGCCTGAAAAAATATAATATCAGTGTGATATGTACTCAAAAAGTGACACATTGATTTTTTTTAAAAAAAGGAAAAGCCAATTATCAACAAGATGAAAATAAAAAGTGTTGGGAGAGATGTGGGAAAAAAGAACCCCTATACACTATGGATGGGAATGTAAATTGATAGCAACTATGGAAAACAATATGGAGTTTCCTCAAAAAATTTTAAAAATGGAGCTGCCATATGACCCAGCAATCCCTCTTCATGTTATCTACTCTAAAAAAATAGAAAACATTTATTCATAAAGATATATGTACCCCTATGTTCATTGCAGCATTATTCATAGCCAAGACATGGAAACAACACAAGTGTTCTTTGATAGATGTTGGATAAAGAAGGTGTGGTACATGTAGACAATGGAATACTACTCAGTCATAAGAAAAGATTAAATACTGCCATTTGCAACAATGGATGGATCTTGAGTATCATGCTAAGAGAAATAAGTCAGATGGAAAAGGACAGGAAACATATGATTTCATTCATATGTGGGATATAAAACATAAGGCAACAAATAAATAAACAAAAACAAAAAACTCATGTTGATATAGACAACAGTATGGTGGTTATCAGAAGGTGTGTGTGGGGGGGGCATTGAAGAAGGCAAAGGGGTTAAAAATGGTGGTAGAAGGAGATTAAACAGGGTTATAAGCACACAATGCAACATACAGATGATATAATAGTGTACACAGATGTATAATATTGGAATATAGGGGGCCCTAGTGGCCAGAGAGAGGCTTCAGGCGCAATTAATTGCAGGTGCTGGCAGTAGGAGGCTGGGCCCATAAATAGGAAACATTAATAGCCCAGGGGACACAGGTAGGGCACCCCACCATCTTCCACAGGGATAAAAATAAAGAGCATTTCTTCCATGTTAAATTCTGGTCTAGTCTATCAATACTCCTGAAGATGGCTAGGATATTCCTGAAGTTGGCTAGACAAAATAAAGGGTCTTGAATACTGAATAATAAAGCTGCAAATTAATTATAATCTATAGATAAATTCCATTTCCTAAGCTTTTCAAAACTGATTTAGTTCTCAAACCTACTAGCAGCATATAAGAGTATTCCATACAGATAATAAGCAAAGGATAAATAAGTAATAATAAAGATAATAAACAAAGAACAAATAAGAGTATAAGTATTTCAGACATTTCTGTTTGGCAAATATGCTATTCTTGGCTCCTGACTAGATTATATTTTCAGTTGCGGTGTCAAATTCCATGCAGTGTTTCACTGCTGGCACCATAACAAATTATACAAGTTGCCGTTTCCTCTCCTAAGTAACAGAAGAGAGGAAACAGCAAGCGCAGCAGTAGGAGGTTTGAAGGTGAACACTGCCTACATGTCGAGATTGTCTTAGGTGCTATAACTCTGCAGGTGTGATTTCATGTATGTAAGGGCCAGTTTTTAATAAGTTCAATTGTGCAAAACTCATTTGACTTAAAATTGTTAAATAACTGAGTAGTAATAAGCCTTAAAAACAAAAATAAAAACTGGTAACATATGACTTATGGCAACAAATCATTCATTCATTCTCTCATACTTTGAAAGGTACTGAGCTGAGAGCAAACAAAGACCCTGTTCACATCAGCAAGGAAATTAAGGAGCATGACCGTGTCAGTGAGGATATGAAAGAATAATTCACCCTAGATAATCGGGTTAGCTTTTGTTATGACTATTATATGCTCCACATTTACAATGAGTGTTAGCTTAATATTCAGAATGCAGTGCTCTAATTCAGAATTCCTGTCAGGTTTTCATTTTGAACATTACAGAACAACACCAGGACTGTGGCTTTCAGTGGGAAAGCCAGATGTGATGCAAAGCCCACCATGAAATCAAGATACAGAGACAAATTGAGTTTTAAGAGCAACAAAAACTAATTAGAGCTCTATTTCCTTCACTGCGTAAAACTGACCCAGGATAAGCCCAGCTTAAAGTAAAATTAAATTGTGATCCAGGCAAGAAGACGGTTGGTGCTCCAAAAATAAAATGAAAAAATAATCTAGGGTGTCAGTGAAATAAAGTCCCCTAATCGGACTGGTAGCAGGTAGATGCTGGTTGGCCTCAGTTAACATTAAGACAGACAAAACAGCAAAAAGTTTGTATTTCTAAATTTCAGTCTCTAATTCATCATCATGGTAATTGTAATGTATGGACTTGTGCTAAATTTCTATCTTTGATTTAACTATAGCATAAAGCAGGTTGTCATTTTATTTAATTTTTGAGATTGAAAGGAGGGAAAACAAAGCTCTATATATTCGCATACTTCCATTAGATGGTTTAAGCAACTGATTCTGGGTCTTATATTTCTGCTTAGTGCTTATACCAAAAAAAAAAAAAATGTATCAGAAAGCCAAGGCTTAAGAAAGCCTAGGCTTAAGCTACCGACAAAGCTCAAATTAGAATCTACTACTAAGAAGGATCTAGTTTTCCTGAATGAAAGCTTTGGATTCAGGCACTGATTTGTAACCTACAAAAACTACTGAAAGAGCTCAAATCAGAATCTAACTAAGAAGGATCTAGTTTTCCTGAATGAGAGCTTTGGATTCAGGCACTGATTTGTAACCTACAAAAAAGTTACTGTCAACTATGAAGAGATAGAGACCGGGGACCGGTGGCTAGCCTGTCTCTCATTACACAGGCTGCATTTTCTGGAGTCAGGAGGGCAATGGGGAACCTGGCTAACTAAGTGCTTCAGAACCTTCGTGTGTGCTGTATCTCAGAGGAGGCTGTGCAGAGTTCCTCCTACCTGCCCAAGGGGTCCCCAGGATCTCTGCACGGGAGACCCCCTCGCCAGTCGGTTTTAAAGCGCCATTAGGAAAATGGCCCTTCCAGTTTGGGCCCATGTGTTAGACTAAACTGTGGTTTGTGTTGGTTTCCTCTTGCTCTGTTCCCAGTAGGGATAAGGTGCAGCTGCCACTGACCCTTCAAATGTATCTTGTTACACAATTTATTACTCCCGTGTATTTATACTCTGCCTCATTCCACAGAGGATCTGACATAACATATAATAAAATTTAAAAATGAGGCCGGCAGGAATAGGTAGAAACAGGAAGCAGGGAAAAGCAGAACGCTCATATGTGGCCAAAAATGGCTGCTACAGTTGAGCTCAGATTTAATTCCAAACTTCGGGGAATGTATTATTACTACTGCTGCTGCTGTTATTGATGATCATGCCATAGATGTAATTCTTGCCTATCATAAGAGGGTATTTCAGCCTGTGGATCCTTCAGAACATAAATTGCCTTTCATTTTAATCACACGGCAGTAGTGGTTTCCTCAAACAGGACATCAGTGGTTATTTTAAATAGAACTCGTTCAGAAATAGGATTCTAATGTACATATGGAACAAGACGCCTTGCTGTCTAATTTAGGCAAAGCTTCTTAACTCTTGCCTTACTCCAGTTTCTAATTTCAGAGCACCTGAGCTGTGCCAGACACTCTGCTTGTCTGAGACACAGCCTCTGCCTTCTGGGGTTTGCAATTCAGTGGGAAGGCAGAGACAAATAGTTACAAACTATAAGAAAGCAGCGTGCACCATAAAAGAATGAAAGAATATCCTAAAGAGGGAACCAAAGGCCAATCACATGAAAACATCCAACCACTAAAATAATAATATCGGTGTTAATTATGACAATAGAAGATGCCATATAAGAAACAGTTATCTGGCACCCAGCACTGTGCTAAGACACCTTGAAATGAGGAAGGTGAGACCGGTGTTAATTATGACAATAATTAACAGATAGCAGATGCCATATAAGAAACAGTTATCTGGCACCCGGCACTGTGCTAAGACACCTTGAAATGAGGAAGGTGAGAGAAGACACTTGGAATGAAGCAACTGTGCCTTTAAGGGAGGCTCAGACCCTCACTTAAAGGCAGAGAGTCAATAGAGTAGGCAACCACCCAGTACTAATAAAACCGAGACCCCACTTCTGAATCCTGGGAACCTCACCACTATGGGATCCTGCCTCCTGCGTTCACAAAGTCAGACCTAAGTGAGCTGCACACTGAGACACAGTCTGTACACCAAGACTGATAATATGAATAATCAGGAAAAAAAGGTACCCTCCTGCCAACACCCCCCGTCCCGAAAGCATGTGTTTCAATTTCCATGAAAAGCATCTTTCAGAAATTGTAGAGCAATTCTGACATGAGTCTCGGCAAAGTTGAAGGACTGTAATTAAACAGGTGGCTGTGTGCATTTAGAGCACGAAGCAGAGGCCAGCAGGGGCTCGCCTGGGCTATGGAGAATGAGCCTCACTAAATTAACCTCATTTCTTTCTGTGAGAGGGTTATTTGATTGGTAGATCAGAGAGAACTAATTAGTCATATCTCATGATTTCAGCCCATGTGATCAATTCATGTTAACAGATGTGGACAAGAAGAGTCTTGGGATAGCCTTTTCATATGGGAGAGATGCAACCTTCGTGTGGATTGGATTCATGGCGGGTTGAACAAGTGGGCCAAACAGGCTAGCGTCTTGGGTCTCAGGCCACTTTGCAGTTGCTCCTTCTTGTCATGCCCCTGGTATCCATCCCTAATAATATCTTCGCCAATATTTTATTAATGACTTGGGTGAAGACCCAAAAAGACATATTTACCAAGTTTGTAGAAGACACCAAGGCAGGCAACATAATCAATAGACATAGTCAAAGTGATTGGAGAAGCTGAAATGTGAGCTGGAAACCACCCAGGTGGAATTCTGCAAGGATAAACCTGGAGTTCTACAGTTACGGCTGGGAAAATAAAATCTCAAGTCTAAAATGAGTGAAACCCAGTTAAGAGTAGAATGGCTGATCTATAAGAACTCTGAAGGTGTGTGGGATAAAACTAGTTGCCCCCACCCCCACCCCCCAAATTCAATCTGAGACCACAATATGATGTGACTGTTAAAAGAGCTACTGAGACTCCAAGCTGATTTTGAAAGGTCTGAAAGGTTTTAGTATAAATACACTTGGTTCCATTAGGCCCCTTGTGTTCAGGCCTGGAAGCCTCATTTCAAGGGAAATAATGTCACAGAAGTTACCCAAGGAATGATGATTAAGATTTTCAGGAGTCTTAAAATCAGGTTACCCAAGGAATAGAGAAACAAAAGGGACAGAAATATATTTTGAGCAATAACTTATGAAAATGTGCTAGAAATGTTTCCTGTGGCATTCATTAAATACTTAAACCCACATAAAGGAGTTGTTATTTTCTCCACTTTACAGATGAGAAGACTGAAACTGATAGTTTAGGTAATTGTGTAAAGTAAATGGAGAAACTGATACATGAATGCACAAGGGTCTCACTTTAAAGCTGAGGCATTTTCCAATTTATTATTAATGTAACCCCTATCCAGTGGTTAAAACATCGATAATATTATCCAAGAGAAGATTAGACAAAGAGGGGACATAATGACTATGTCATACAGCATATGCCAGCCTTCAGTCACTACTTCCCATGCCTTCCTCTCTGCACCCCTTCTCTGCCCATTTACATTCATGTAAACCTTGACTCCTATGCTCTCTTCTACAATGTCTTTCCCATTCTATAAAAATGGGCTACGTGCACCTCCATCTAGATTCTAGCATGTCCTGCAAGGCGTTGAAAGTGCCTATTTACTTCCTGGTGGGCCTGACTACTCTGTCAGCTGTTTGAAGGCAAGAGCCACATCCAATTTGGTTTTTATGTTTTCTTCATAACAGCTTTATTGAAATATAATTCACATGCCATAAAATTCACTCTTTTAACATGTGCAATTCAGTGGTTTTTAGTATACTCCCAGAGGTTTGAAATCATTACCACTGTCTAATTGTGGAACATTTCCATCATCCCTTTTAGGGACTGAATTGTGTTCCCTCCCACCCCCAATTCATATGTTGAAGTCCCAACTCCCAATGCCTCAGAATATAGCCAGTAATTTGAAGATAAGGTCTTTTATGAGGTGATTAAGTTAAAAGGAAGCCAATAGGGTGGGGCCTTAATCCAATATGACTGCTGTCCGTGTAAGAAGAAAGAAAGGGACACCCGGGCACGTGCAGGATTGCACAGAGGAAAGACCCACGTAATGACACCGTGAGCAGGTGGCCATCTACAAGCCAAGGAGAGAGGCCTCAAAGGAAGCCAACCCTGCCATGGTGCGGGTGAGTTTATACATCGCCATATAATGAAGGAACAGATGGTACTTGGCAGCTCACTATCAGCCCTGGAGCTAGCTCTCTAGTCACCACAAAGGACATTATGCAACCTTGCAATCGGAACCAGAGAACCTTCCAGGTTAAAGACTAAAATGCCTTTGCACCCTCTCCTAGGGAGAGGAGGTGGACTGGTCATGTTGGGGGGAAATGATTTACACAGTTCAGATAGATGGAGAAGGTCCAGTTGATGGAACGCCATTAAGTGTGAGGCTTCATTTAAAATTTGTCTGACAGGAGGGATTCAAGAGCTGTACGATCTTTAGCAAGAGAGGGACATTATAAAAGTAGTATTCTATAAAATGGTCAGCCTTGAGCTTGAGGAAAGAGTAGAGTAGCCCACCAGTCAGGAAGCTACTACAGATGTAAAATTACAGTGGAGAACAAGGTAAATTGGAGAGATTCTTAAGGAAAAATTGGCAGGTCTCTCGATAGGTGGTGGACAGAGAAGTCAGTCACACGTGACACTGTTTACCAGTTTTCAGAATCAGGAGTGGTAACTACCAGAAAAAAAGGGATACTTTCCATTTGATTTTGCTAAATTTCAGACATTGTCTGGATACTGAAATGGAGATTTCCCTTGGACCCTGAAAATATGAGACTGCTTAATGGCTGAAAGATCAAAGCTTGAGGTACAGGCTTTAGGATAATCTGCTCTCAGGTAACGGAAAATTAGGAAAGTAAATGGAGCAAATGTGAAACAACACCTATGCTTAAACATATCATCCTTCACCCAGAGAACATTTACCAGATAAACTTCAACTCCGTGAATCATCAGAAGACTAGATAAACTGCCTCGATGAGAAAAGCAATGAAAGCCAGTGAACAGTGACAAAACAAAGCATATTTTCTCTCATTAAGTGTGGCATTCAAGACCTTTATGTCTAAGTTTTCACGTGAGGTTATAAAGGTCTATTCAAACAAAATGGCTTCGCCCTTGCTAATTATTTTAAAACCTTCAGAACCAAAACAGTTCAACTACTCTGATTGCTACTGAACTATGCCAGAGGTCTGTCATTTTGGGGGAGACTCTAGTTGCCACCCCCTATGCACCTGCCACAATCCCCCTGCTATCTGTGTTCAGGGCTGGCTCCATGGGCATGGAGCTGTGCAGTCACACAGGGCCCAGCGATTAGAAGGGCCCTACATGTGGTTTAATGCTCTGCAGTCACTGCTTTGAAATTCAAGGAACCTTGCATTTTCAGTTGGTACTAGGATCTCACAAATGAAGTAGCCAGTCCTGCCTGTGTTATTCAAACATAACTATTGCTAAACTAACCAACTTCATTCTTGGTCACTGGATCAACTTTGCTTTTGATACATGGGATGAAGTGAGGCAGGGCTCAAACCTGTCAATCCCCGATATGCCTGCCATTGCCATTGCCATGAACGCTCTTGACATGGAATGGGTGTGGGACCATGGCTACAGAGGAGGAAGTCAAGAGGTTATAGGAGCATTTATAAGAACGGAAACATCTTCATCTCTTGGTGCAAATCAGATGCTCAGAGCCATGCTACCACCAGTGGGACCACTTAAAAATTAACTTTCTAGAGTCAGTAGGAAAGGCCAAATGGAAATCAACTGTGTGCACACTTCGATACAAATGCTATTAAACACCCCCCCCTCACACGGTGTGGGTGGATCTCACTTTGGTTCTGTTCCTAAAGGGACGGACGATCAGGAAGAGCTGGAGCACACTGACAGAGCTTCAGTGAGTGAGGAGCTCTCTGATGGGATTTTTATCACATTTCAAAATCAGGTTTTATTTCTTGTGGGTTAGATTTCTAAAATTCTAGCTATGTCAGGCAAATATGACTATTAAGTCATAATAGTTTTACCCTAACTCTTCAAGAATGTCTGTAAAAATAACTAAATCTCCTCCTCTTGTATTTGAATCTCCAGCTCCAGAAGAAGTATGTTGAAATAAAATTGAAGCAATTCTTAGTAGTTTCAATGAGCTAAATATATTTTCATGGGACCAAGAAAAATAACACTTCCCCTTAAAATAATCTGAAAATGCATTTGCAGTGGTAATTAAAGGTTATCCTAAACTAGAGATCAGTAATGCCTTGTAGCTACCTGGAATTTTTATAATGCTTTTTTTTATTTGAAGCATCCTCATAGAACTATTATAAAATCAAATAAAATCATGTTATTGAAATATTTTGTTTTTTCAAAGGAAAAAGTTATATTATTATTGATGGAAAACAATATAAAAAGACAATTTATGGGACTTACAGGATCAAATTTGACCAATTTTATGTTCATAGAAAATTTAGACAAAAGAAAATTAAATACTTCATCCTTAATTAATTACACCAGTTTATTTTCAAAATTTAATGGTTAACCTTCAATTAAGATACAGGAAATCTTACATTTGTTTTCAGTACCCTAGCACACCTTAGATTTGAACCAATCACCTCTCCTCAATTACCTCAGCTATAACCAGAGATAAATCCTGTCACCCAGACAGACATATCTGTGAAGATCAGGGAGCTAAGCGGTTAGACTGTCTGAGGATCTAAAGATGGGGTGACTTCCCTGCCTTGTCTATATTGTAGTATAAGTTATTTAAGGGAACTGTAATGGAAACTTTAAGACTTCAAGAGATAGAGATGAGTCAATGGGTTTTATTTATTTAAAATACAATGATAAGCAATATCCAGTTATTGTACCAACAGCTTTCAGCCCTCAGCCTGAAAAGGGGACCCTTCAATGCCTAAACAGCCCTGATCCAGAGCTGGTTCTGTTTTCCCTGAAATTGGGGGCCAAAGACAGGAGGGGGTACCTGCCCCTGTGGAGGGCATCTGCTCTGACCCCCTTTGTTGCCTTCTCTCAAGGCAGAAACTGGGGGCCCTTGATGACACAGCTCATATTAGACCCATCTGCTCCCCGAGAGGAACCACTAAGGAAGGCAACTGGAGGCTTTCCGGCTTCACGTAGAGGAATTTCCTGAGGGCCAGGGAACAGCACACGGAGTGAGCCAGTCACTGCTGAAGGACTGAGATATTTCCAGGCACGGAATGAAGCTGAAGCCTGGAAAACAGAATGTCCCTTTGAAAATGCCTCGCTCCTAAGGTATCCTGGGAGACCCTGTCTGCAAGGGCTGGGGTCGGGGCAGCTACCCCCTTCCGAGAACTCCCATCCCAACACCGGGGCGCCTGTTCATCCCAGTGTGAAATCTCTCCAGCAGAGAAAGGTGCACAATGAGACCGAGCCTGAGAGAACCAGCTAGGGATTTCATAAGCATCCCTACTGACCTCAAGGCACCGAAATGAAGTTAGAGCCCTCATGGGAAAACCCGGGTGCCATTTCTCCCCACCCGCAGTCGCCCTTATTTCCCCGTAAAACAGCTCCAACCCTCCAGATAAAGAACTGAATAACCATACTTAGGCCTCTCTGCTCTATTGCCCAGACATGGACATACTATGTATGCAAATGGAAAATGTTGTGTCCCTGTGCTACTGAGAAAAACAAGAGCTTTCGTAATAGGGTTTGCTCCACAAGTCCTTCCAAGTCCTTTCATTTGAGTTGTTTGTCACCCAAGTGACTATTTACTATCATTTTTATACCAAACACAATATGAACTATTGACTAGCATTTATCAGACAGACACTTCCTGCCTTCTTTCCCTGTTTTATTCTTTCTGTAGCATTTAATCATAATCTAGTACATTATATAATTTTATTCATTGCCTTTCTCCACAGCCCCACCAGAATGTCTTCCCGCCCTGAGAACAGACAGTTTGCTGGGTTTGCTGCTGTATCCCAGGCCTAGACCAGCACCTGACTCGATACATGGACCAAAGACTGAATGAAGACATTCCCAATGTAGGTTACTAAAGGTAAACACTGCTTCCTACTTGTCAATGACCAAGTGACTCTAGACACTTCCTGCCTTCTTTCCCTGTTTTATTCTTTCCGTAGCATTTAATCATACCCTAGTACATTATATAATTTTATTCACTACCTTTCTCCACAGTCCTACCAGAACGTCCTCCCACCCTGAGAAGAGACAGTTTGCTGGGTTTGCTGCTGTATCCCAGGCCTAGACCAGCACCTGACTCGATACATGGACCAAAGACTGAATGAAGACATTCCCAATGTAGGTTACTAAAGGTAAACACTGCTTCCTACTTGTCAATGACCAAGTGACTCTACTGTATTAGGCACTTGGCTGAGACAAACTGGGTCATTTCTTTCTTCCTGCAGGACCTGACAAGATGAATCTTCACATAAAAAGAGTGACCCCTTCTCCACCTGGGAACAGGGAGACAACATGGTGCTCCTGTCCCCCGGGTGCCGTGGCCTGGCCAGTTTATTCAGACATCAGCCCGGAGGCTGGGCTTTCTGCTACCTCTGGAAAGAGAGGGGAAGTAAGTTCAGCCTTGGAGTGAGGAAGAGGGAGGGACAGAGAGGAAAAACTGCCCCACTGCGCCTCTGAAGGTTTCACACAGGAGGGATCACCCCTCAATCTAAGTTACAAAACCCATGTCCTCCGAGTGGGTGGGTCCAGATATCCTTCACCAGATGAGCCTCTTTCCCTGCAGCCCCTCCAGGCTTCTCTTCTGCATCAGGGCTTGTCACGAACGTGGCCAAAATGGCCTTTCACTCAGGGCTGCTGATTCAGGAAGGGCTTCAATATGGACTTCTGACAAGAGCTCCAAGCCAGGTGACCTAGCCTCTGTCTCAGGGACACACCGTCAGCTCCGACGGGTGCTCTCTACCAGACTTTCCATGCAGTCCCCATTCCCGGGCCACCCCAATACACTAGGAATTAAATTTTATAATAATTCCATAATTACCTTGTTAGGAGAGTCACATAGCATTGTGTTTTTCTGGTGTTAATTTTTTGTTGTTAATTTTCAATATACCCCGTTCTCTTGTTGCCCTGTTTTAGAAAGTCTTTAATAGACTTTAAAAGAAGGGAAGTGGCTCAGATGTGTCTCAACCCCTAAGAGGCCCTGATCTCTCTCACCCCATTGGCCCTCATAACAGAGCTATTTGCATTCACATCCTACTTTCAGCCCAAATGCCAGATCCTGGAAGACAATGGCTGTAGCTGCTTCCTCTCTTGGGCAGCCACCAACTACATGCTTGTTGAACAAAACTGCACTTTGCCATTCTCATGGACAGTGGAGAGTTAAATTTGGATAAATTAGGGCTTTTTCTTTTCAGATAGAGCACATAGACATTTTTGTATACACATAAACCAGGAAATGTGCATCTAATACATAAGAAACACCAAACCGATTTCATGCCAGTTAAAATAGTCTGTGAAGATGAAAAAAAATTTTTTTTCAAAATTTATTTCTCAGCTGACTTGTGCTTTACCAAGGAAGAAATTAAAAGTATGGTAATGATCTATTTTTGGCCTTTTATTCATTTAACCAGTAATATGGAAATATTGGTAGACTAATTAAACGAAGATGACATTATGGGCCCTGAATTAATACTGCCAGTGGAAATACAGCCGCAGCTTAATAGTTGATCTACATGTTACATTACCACCATCTGCTGTTCATAACGGTGACTTTTAAATAGTGACTTTCATTCTAATTCCCCTTACTGGATCTTTTGTAAATTTAAATAACACATATGCTTATGACCACTAATTTCAACATGGTGTTCATGGGTATCCAACAGGGGTAGCATTGCCTAAGTTGGGCTCCTTGGTACACTAGTACTAATAAGAAGGGCCCGAAAAGAAGGGAGACCAGTAGTTAAACAAATTTGAAAAAAGCTCTTGAAGAATTACAACTTATCCCAGTAAATTTAAGGCTCTGAAGAGTCCCTCAGCAAAATAAATAAATAAATAAATAAAATAAAATAAATAGTGGAACGCAATTGTAGAAAACAAGTGTTTTCTAAACTTGTTTAATCATGGAACTTCCCCCCTCCCCTTTTTGTTTTAATCCTCACCTGAGGATATGTTTTTCATTGACTTTAGAGAGAGGGAATGAGAGAGAGAGAAATACTGATGTAAGAGAGAAACATCTATCGGTTTCCTCCAGCACACGGGCGTCAAACCCGAGACCCTTCGGTGCACCTGATGATGCTCTAACCAACTGTACCACACGGGCCAGGGCTGGCACTCCTGTTTATACAGAACACCCATTAACATGTTCAAAGGCAGCAGCATTTGGTGCTCTTAGTGCTTAAGGTAAGAGGACACTGAGCCTATTCCAAAAATCACAGCTGTAAATGTTTCATCATATAAAATGCCTGCAAGCAATCTAGACAAATTTACAGCACGGTTTTTAATTATAAATACTTTGTCTCCAGATTTACACGTTTTCTTATATCACTTCCAGGAAAACAGGGGGGCAAAGGATCACCGTCGTCACTAACCCTTCAAGTTATTTCAGAAAGTGAAAACTCATCTCATCACTAGGCCTCAATAACTAGTGCTCCCCAAAAATACACCTAATAGCAAAGAGGAGCCAACTCCTACGCCTGGAATGGGGCTGCCAAAAGCAGGACATGTCTCTGAAATCTCATGCTTTCTTTTTAAAAGTCACACAAGACATAGTGACGTTTGTGAAATGACAGATGTTCAGGGTTATTCACTGCAGCAGCATTTTTAATAACAAAAGATTAAAAACAACCCAAAAGCACATCGACAGGAAAGTGGATAAATTATACTATGGCCATACAATGGAATGTACTATGCAGCTCTAAACCAAGAATGGAGACAATCTCTCTCTACTAACACAGAAAGATCTCTAAGATACTTTTGCATATGAAGAAAAGCATGAAACAGAAATAGGTAATGTGCTAGTTTTTATCAGAAGGGACAAAAATAAGAATCTATATTCCAGAGTTGCTTATCTATATATATAAAAGCCTAAGCGACCATTACGACCAGTCGACTGAATGACCAGTTGATTGAACGACCAGTCGACCAGTTGCTATGATGTGCACTAACCACCAGGGAGCAGACGCTCAGCGCAGGATCTGCTCCCTGGTGGTCAATGCACTCCCACAGCCAACCTCCTGCGGCCGGCCAACCTCCCGCAGTCCCTCCCCCTGACCAGCCTGCCCAATCGGCCCCTATCGGGACTGGGCAAGATGGTCCCAATTGGCCCGATCACCGGCCAGACCAAGGGACCCCACCCACGCACGAATTCATGCACCAGGCCTTTAGTATATACATAAAGCAACTCTGGAAGAATCCATAGGAAACTCTTAAGAGTTGGTCATCTTTTGGGAAGAAGGGGACAAGAATGAGAGGAGACTTAACCAGTACACCTCTTTATATTTTTTAAGTAATATAAATGTGTAACATTAAAATATTAAAAAGATAAAAAATTATGCAGAATTTTCACTCCATTCACGACATATTTACATTTATCTTCAAAAATATTTTAAATTACCTGTCTATTTTCACAACAGTAAAACTAAATCTACATTTAAACTCCTGCTTGGTGGGTCACCTGGCATATCATATGTTGTCCCAAGTATGGGTTTAGGCAATTTAAAACTTGCTTAAACATTTAGCCTTTATTCCCTTTAGAGAACCAACACAAAAATATCTGTAACCTCTACTTAAAAAATGCTTGCTCAACAGTTTGGGATTTTTACCTACAGGCTGGGGTTTTTAAAACATGCAAGGTTGCCCTGGCCAGTGTGGCTCAGTTGGCTGCGCACCGATAGGTTGCCGGTTTGATTCCGGTCAGGGCACATGCCTGGGTTGCAGTTCAATGCCCAGTAGGGGGCATCCAGGAGGCAGCCGATTATGTTTCTCTCTCTTCCTCTCTCTAAAAAAATCAATAAAAATATATTTTAAAATAATAATAAAAAGATAACATAGCAAGGTTTACCCCAGGGTCTTAGAACTCTCATGCTCAAAATCTGTGCCGACTTACTTTTTGGAAGTGACCACACAGAAAGTACCACCACACTGAAATGGCAACTCCGAATGAGAAGCGTCACAGACTTCTGCCCATTCTTCAGTACCAGTGTCCAAGGATAAGCCAAACCTTAACAACAAACCAAACCGCTGCTTCACAGCCCAAAGCAACTGGAGTTTCAAACTCTCCAATTATTTCTAATACATAGTTTTTAAAATGATGATTATAAAATAAATCAGTCTGGCTTAAGCCAAACAATTTCCTATTATATTTCCTAAGATTAAAAAATAATTAGCCTTCTTTTGGGTGTACTTTCACAGCACTTTTATGATTTTTATATAACATATGTGAAAAACATGACTTTTCTTTCTATGAAAGCTATGGTCCAATACATTGAAAAAAATACATTTCTTTGATGGAATAAGCAAATGTAATATGACTAATGTCAATAAAACGTACTACAAGTACCTGCATTTTATCCCTGAAAAGATATCCTAACGACAAGTTCTGTATCCTTGTTTACCTCCTTAGAGTGATTCAATAAACCAACAGGGCCATAAATGTCTCCCAAGTTCTCTCAAACTGTAATTTTATTTCTAGGCATAACCAAGGCCAGAATTCAAAAGACAAACAGCGTGAGTGGCTGAACCAATGCAGCACGACCAGCAGGGGGCAGTTTCTCGCTGCTTTAATCAACTCTGATTCCGTTGGAGGGCTGTTCCCTCTGGAATCCCTTCAGAGAAACAAACAGGCAGCGGGGACTGCGAGGCCTTAAATCCTTACTGCCGTCTCCTGAGGATCTGGAGGTGCCTAAGTGGCAGAATGATTCCGCCTTCAGGTTCGATTGCAGTTGTAATAATGAGTTATGAATAATTGATCACTGGGCAATGAATTATTCAGGCGGGCACACAGTTTCCAAGGAATCCTGGCGTGAGCCTCGCTAATAGCATAATACGAGCCAGAGGCAGCAGCGGAGGGGACACCCCACAATTACCCCACGCTGCAGAGGCCTGGGTAGTTAGCGCCTCCCAGCGTGGGCTTTTCAGTGAGCGGCCATATTAGTGCCTTTTGAAATTGTACAAAGTATAAGTCCCCACAGGGAACCCTCGTGTCTGTCCAAGTGTGGTTATGAAATACGGAGCCCTGACCTCTTCACCCATCAGACCAGGGCATTTGTCATCAGCTGAGGACAACCTTTGCTCGTTGAACTGAAAACTAGTGTTGAACTGATGTGTGCTTCTCTCACATCGATATTTCTTTCTGTCTTTCCCTCTCTCTTCCACTCTCTCTAAAAATTAATGGAAAAATATCCTCGGATGAGGACTTAAAAAGAAAGAGATAGCAAGGCTTACTTAAAATTCAACTTCACCTCTGTGTCAAGTCCCGTCCATATCGAACATCCAAATGCTTCACTACCTAAGTGATGTTAAACGGCCTTGCAAATCACATCACTCATCGATCCTTCTTGTCATTTTCACTTCTAAAACAATTGTAAAAATAATAGAAACTACTCCTTAGAGCGCAATCATCATTGTGCTGAAATATCTCTGAAAGGGCACATGAATTAAAAGCAGCTGATCAACAAGTAGCAAACCAATGTTGTAAAAAGTGGATGGGCTGATCTTGGCCGAAACCCACAGTATCTGATTTCTGCAAGGCCCATGAGATGAAAGACACAGCGAGAGAGGGAAGGAAGCGCTGTCATGCCACAAATCTTCCTCAAATCTCCCCTGGGGAACGCAGGTATAGCTGCTTGGTTTTTTTTAAGGGTTTCTCCAAATCCAAACTGATAGGAAATTAGGAACATCAATCAAACTTTCGTTAAAAAGCTGAGTGCCTATCACATAGGGGAGAAGCTGAGAAAACTGGCACCCAAACACATCCTAATCAAAGTTTCAATATCCCCAATTTTCCACTCTTAGAAATTTGGCAGCCTAGAACATAGGATAAGAGTATCAATTTACACTCCCGGTGGAGGGGACAATTTGCATGCTACACTTTTATTATATAGGATAGATGATACCACAATTCAAATTTTCAGTTCAAAAGCGTTATAAAGGTGGGTGCCAGCCAAAATGTGCCCACACCTACTCCCGGGTCCATGCATATGTCAAAAAGGGAACCAGGTCATTTCAGAATGAAGGGACTGAGAGAAAAGATGCTTCCCTTGCTGATCCTGTGGGAGTAAATGGTGGTACAGAACTCCCTGCTGTGTGCCAGGCAGAGTGCTGGGCTGTTTGACCCACCAAAAACTATTGGTGGAAAAAGTCTCCCAAGAAGGCTGCTTGAACAGAACCAAGAACAAGAAGGGTTTGTTACAGATTACACTTGACAGTGTCATGCTCACTTTGGGGTCAGGAAATTAAAGTTAGTCCCCCAAAATATTCTGACCAATACAAATACAAATATTCAACCAATACAAATCCTGAATTTGGTTATTGATGTTTCTCTGCAGTTTATTAAAAATCAGCTCAGGCCCTAGCTAGTTTGGCTCAGTGGATAGAGTGTCAGCCTGCGGACTGAAGGGTCCTAGGTTTGATTCCAGTCAAGGGCACATGCCTGGGTTGCGGGCTCGACGCCCAGTAGGGGGCGTGCAGGAGGCAGCCAATCAATGAGTCTCTCTCATCATTGATGTCTCTATCTCTTCCTCTCCCTTCCTTTCTGAAATCAATAAAAATATATATATATTTAAAAATCAGCTCAGTCTTTGCTATAATACATCTCACCAAAAAAGTCTTTTTTGGGGAGGTGGAGGGTGGACTTTAACTATACTACATCCATAAAGTTTTGTTCTTACATATTACACACTCATCCTTAAAGTGTTTTGTTTTATTTACTGAATAAATGAGACAAAATAATACTTTAAATAATAGGCTTACACAAATCTTGTGTTTTTAAAATTTGGGGTAGTCAGCAGTGACAAAGAGACCAGCATACCCAATTACATTTTTAAAATTATTACTTACTAAAATTGCTTAGATATTCCCCCATCTCATACATTTAAATGAAGAATTATATTCCTTATTTCCTGGGGGTATATTATTCAGTGTTAGCAAAGCCATTAGGTTCCCTACTCACAAATCCACTAAAGCAATACATCAGAATAACAGAGTGGGATAAATAAAGAATTTAAACTGCTAGTCTGAAAATCTAATAAATATATTATAGTAATTTGTCTAAACTCTTTTCCTGTCGACAATCCATCTGTTTTAAATAAATCACTTTTGTTTTCTTTCAAACAATAGTAATAATTTTAAGCATTAAAAAAAAGACTTTTGCATGCTATTGACTTCTTTCTAAATGCTTGTTGGTGACTCAGTGTTCAAAGCCGGCTTTTATTGGCCCCCTGCCCAAGCCACGATGAAACTGAGGGTTTCCCTGCATCCTACGCATCTCAAAATACTTCATTTTTTTAGTCATTTCTCATCTGTAAATATTAAAAACCAGATAAAAAGCCCATAGCTTCTTTTATGCTAATATATGCCGCAAAGCAGCCTCAGGCAAATGTAAATTATTTACCCCAGAACCGTGGCCAGCAAACCGCGGCTCGCGAGCCACATGCGGCTCTTTGGCCCCTTCAGTGTGGCCACGAAGTTTCAATCGCACTGTACGTGCGCGCCCGCAAGTGGTATTTTGTGGAAGAGCCACACTCAAGGGGCCACAGTTTGCCGACCACTGCTCCAGAATATCAATGTCATTACCGCAATCCAGATAAGTCAAAGTCACTGTGCGCCTTTGCAGTTTCTTCTTTTACCCTTTCATCTCCCAAACCTTCAATGGGGTAAGATGGCCAGGATCTCAGAGGTTGACTTTATCCCAGACAGGGAGCTGGCAAAGCCCACAATGAAGTACAAGTTCAAATTTATCCTTTTCAGATTTACCTAGGAGGAGCCTAAGCACAAGATCTTGCAGAACACAAGCTATTTTATTTTATTTTTTTTCTTGTGACTTTTTAAAAAAATATATATTTTATTGATTTTTTACAGAGAGGAAGGGAGAGTGATAGAAAGCCAGAAACATCGATCAGCTGCCTCCTGCTCTCTCCCTACTAGGGATGTGCCCACAACCAAGGTACATGCCCTTGACCGGAATCGAACCTGGGACCCTTCAGTCCGCAGGCCGACGCTCTATCCACTGAGCCAAAATGGTTAGGGCAACACAAGCTATTTTAAAGGAGATTTTAATATTCTTTCCTGTTATAATCCCTCTTAAAAGACTGAAGATTTTAAGGAACAGAGACCTGATCACTATAATGAAACACTGAAAAAAAAACTCTTATCTGAAACAGCAAAATGGAAAGAAATGGTTAGTTTCCTCAAATTGCTTTCATAACCCTCTACCATAGAGACCATTGAATCTTATTAAGTTAACTCAGCCCACTCGATCACCCGATTTTCCCTTCACAGATACCCACTGGAGAGAATTCCTGGTCATAATATAGAAATAATAGCTTTAATAAGTGTACACAGACGGGGCTCAAGGTTGGATGCACTAAATCTACTGATGTTCTGCTTACAAATCCAAACTCAAAACTCAAAGTAAGGATACGTTAAAATGATTACATAAATCACACAGAAAATCCATGAATAGGTTTTAGTAGGTGCAATACACCAACACTAGCTTTGCTGAAGGCTATCGGCTACTAAATAGAAATTACTGCCACATTCTGAGTCGCTGAAAGCTTATTTCAAATATAAAATCCATGCATTCCAGTAAGAACTATTACTCATTTTTTTCTATTACTCATTTTTAATTGTTTGACACCGTCAGACTACTATAATCAATGTATTAATTCTCTAAGAAGAAATAATGTTCTTTTTTATAAATAGTGAAAATGTACTCATGAAAGGAAGCTCTTTGGTTCATTTCTTACAATATGAAAACCAATTTCTCCATTTCTCAATGTGTCAGAAATAAACTTGAAATGGATGAAGTCCTTTTTTTTTTTTTTTCTAATTACAACTGAGAATCTCAGCAAATGTGGCCATAATTCATAACTGGCCCAATATGCTCCAGTTGAAAGACCCAGAATGCCCATTACTTCTTAGTGAATGGAGCTTGGTTCTTCATAAGTTTGATTAAAACAAAATTTTTTTAAATAAATTTTGGACAGATTAATAAAAACATAAAATTATGAGCTAGGATTAGAACAACCTTTAGGGATGAGTTAACATTCTACACACATTATACCAGAGTTTCTATAACTATGAAAGAAAATATTCTCAAATATTGTTTTATGAATGTCACGATGCAGAATAAAATAAAGGAAAAAGCTCTATCCCATTCTCTGCTAATTTTAAGTTTAATTTTACTCTACTGTGATAAAACAGAAATGCCAGATATTTATGCCAAAAAGAAAACTGTCTTCAAACATAAATTAAACAAGTGGAATGGCTGTAGAGCCTTTTTATTTTTATTCCATAGCTAAAACAGAAAGTCAATAACAATGTAAAGGAATGTGGTAATTACCTTGTAATTAAAATTCACAAATTCACAGTATATGAAACATCTCAGTGGTAGAATGGTGCCCCCAAGTGGCATAATGATAAATTGCAGTGCACTGATGGAAAAGTTAGAAACACTGTGTAACTGTTCCATTTTGTCAAGTTCTTTGATTAATCTAAAAGTGCATATGTGGACCTATATTTCACAGAGTATCCTACAAACCATCTCAGACTCATGGCCTACCTAAGTCACTCCTTTAATAAGTAATACCAAGGGATAGTGTGGTATGTAAAGGTATGATACCTTTTCCTTATTACCTCAAAAGGTTAGGGGTGTGTCCGTAAACAACAAAAGGAGTGTCAGATCTATTCTGACCTATTAAGGGAACAGCATTCATAAAATTATCGAAATTAAAAAAGAATAATTAATTTTTCTACCCATATCTAACATTAACCTGTGTTTATGGCCCAATACGTAAAGCAGAATTTAAAACCTTACCCAACTAAATTGCTCGAGAATGCGTGGTGCTAATTTATGTGCTTTGCTCACAAACTAAAGGTTCAACTACCAACACTCTAGGGAAAGAATCTAAAAAAAAAAGCTAGTTTATCTCAGTGGATAGAGCATCGGCCTACAGACTGAAGGGTTCCAGGTTTGATTTCCATCAAGAACACGTACCTAGGTTTCAGGCTCGATCACTGGCCCTGGTTGGAGTGTGTGGGGAAGGTAACCAATCAGTGTTTCTCTCTATCTCTCCCCCTCCCTTCCACTCTCTCTAAAAAAAAATCAATGGAAAAACAGCTTCAGGTGAGCAT
>NW_005356674.1:6632363-6639266 GCF_000412655.1 Myotis brandtii
AAATGGTCAACATTCTGAGGAGCAATTTCTTTTGAACAGTTATAGAGCTACAAAAGAATACAGAATTTTTATAATCTCTAGAAATTTCCTTGAAGAAGTTTTCAAAATTGTATGCTTGACATCAGATTTCTTTGACAGGTTTTTCTCTTAAAAGTGGAATGCAAAAGAAAAACTTCTGTTTAATAGAGTGTTCCAATCATAAGTTATTGGGTGATGATTAGATAATGTTTTATTAGGCTTCCTTTAATTATTTCTTAACTTGGATTGTTTATAAGATGAATCTCAAACTGTTACTGAGTGATAATTATATGTAAGACAATATGATATCTATATTTTAGTTATATCTTATTTATTTTAGAGAGAGGAAGGGAGAGTGAGAGGGAGAAACATCTATTGGCCAACCTCTCCGTGCATGGGACGAAGCTCAACCAACGAAGCTACACTGGCCAAGCCAAAATAAGCTAATTTTAGGTGGAACCCATGTTTGGCTTAAATATCCAATTTAAGGGCTGTCTAACCACAGGTTTTGAAAAACTCCATAGAAAAAAGGCAAAGAATATTAATGCCATAGTTCCTTTAGCACACCCTAGTCCCCTCAAATGTGAATTTCCATTTGTTTACATTTCATAACATTTCTAAAACTCGGTCATTATAAACAATTCTTATTCTATCATTCAAGAAGTCCCGATCAAGTTAAGTTGAAGCAATTTGTAAGTGAGAGTCTGGATTGCAGAAAAGTCTTATTTTCACATAATCTATCGCATTTCCCTTCTCTAAGTCATTTGGGTACTTTACTCACCTGCTGAAATGCCTTTTAAAATCTTATCTGAAGACACCATTCAAGGAGCTTTTCTATCTCTTACTAAATTCTTTCATGTAAAGAGCGAAGTGAAGAGTACTCTGTAGCTTTAATCAGCTAAAAGTTGCACATATGGGCATCCAAGTCAAGATGTGCAGGAAGTATTTTAACCAAAGGACTTGTATGCCCGCATATTAGCATAACCAATGGACACAGACACTGGGGCGGTGGGGGCTTGCCCCGGGTGGGAATGGCTGGGGGGAGGGGGTCAACTGGGGAAAAAGGAGACATATGTAAAACTTTAGACAATAAAAAAAAGTATTTTTACTTACAATTCCTCTCCTCGCTTGGCTTTCTTGTCTAAAACCAGGTAGACAGTTCCAAAGCTTCCACTGCCAAGTTTCCGTTGAAGCACATATCTTCTTGCAATCAAGGTCTTTGGATAAGTGGAAGCGGCTATGGATCCACTCACATGTTTAGCTGCCTCTTGGAATTTCAGCATGGCTCCAAATTCGAGAGAACTGGGTTCTTTGTTTATAGAAACTTAACATTCAAGTCTCCTAGGAGATGGTCCAATTCATCCAAGTTGCACCAGTCAATGCCTTAAAGATAGGAAAGTGCAGGGATCAGGTCTAAAGGATGTTAAACTCTTCCCAACATAAAGCGTACGTTTTTTGGCAGCGACATCTGCACCTTGTTTAGTGGACTGAACGGCACTATGTTGGTTAACTTTAACAACTTGAAAGGAAAATGTTACAAGGTGGGAACACCGAAGATTCCAATAGAAGACCGTCTTTCATAGGAAGAGAGCCTTCCCTCATACATTCACATTTGGCAAAACTGAGTTACACTCAAGTTCCCCCAAGTTCTGAAATGTATATGTATTTTCCCATCAACAATCTGTTTAAGATATATACTCCCCACTTACTTTTTTAAAAACACTCAAATATAAGAACATTATCATTTCCTTAAATCTATACATTTGCATCAGCCTTTTTGTCAGTCTTTTTTCCGACCATATGTCTATTTTGATGAACAAAATATGGAGTTAAGATTAAACCAGAAATGAGCATGGTGCTGGTTTCTTTAGACTTTTTCACTTCTGTGGACTTTAAACCATGGAATTTGCATCTCTTAAAATAGATGTGAAAAGCGATGAGGATTCAGAATGAAATTTTTCCCACCCTAAGCAAATTCTGATGCAGTTTCTAAAGTTTCAGTTACACACACTATCTATAGAGTAATCTCCTTGGATTGGAAACAAGAAGTGTCACAAAAGCAGTTCAGCCATGGCCGGTGTCCTCAGTGGTTAGAGGGTCTCAGGTTCAATCTCCGGTCAAGGGTATGTACCTGGGTTGCAGGTTCGATCCCCGGGCAGGGCACGGGCGGCAACCAATCGATGTGTCTCTCTCACAATGATGTTTCTCTTTCTCTCCTTCCCTCCCTACCTACCTTCCACTCTAAAAATTAATGGAAAAAAATATCCTTGGATGAGGATGAAAAGGTTTTAAAAAGCAGTTCAAACCTAAAATTGTATTTTTAATATTAGCTGAAGATAAATGTGTTACAGGGAGGAAGGGAGAGGGGGAAAGAAAGAAAAGAAGGTAAGAAGGAAGGGAGGGTGGGAGGGAAGGAAAAAAAATAAAAAGCAACAAGTCACCTTGGGGGCTATGTGCTCATGACAGTCCTAAAACAACATCAGCATAAGTTGGACCTTCAGAGCTGAGGCTGATACCTCAAAATCCCTGAATGAGCAAAAAATTAAGTGTGATTATCAAGATCACAGGAAGTATTGGTAAAATCTACTGCTGAAAAAAACAACTGGAGAGCAGGCCTCCAAATGCATCTTTTATTTGCTTCCTCTGCTGGCACAAAAGGCTTTCTGGTCAAATTAAGCCATTAAAATAATGTACAGACGCACAGCTTTTCAACTGAAAAGGACCCTTAGGACCACTCAGCAATTCTCCTTCCTAGAAAGATGAGATAGAAGCCTCATGTTTAGCAATGGACAGAACGGTTCTGAGAAGTCCGTTTTCCCAGCAGCTCCTAATTGTAAATGAGCATTCTGTTGGGGTGTACTCCCCCTGACCTCTCCTGTTTGGACATGTTTTCTGAACGATAGTGTTATAAGTTTTTCCCATAGCTTGAAGCCAATGGCCTACCCCTGCAGAAGCAAGATAAGGTACACCACCCAACCCACCCGGGCGCGTCCCTCTACCTGGCCGAGTTGTGCACCCACCAGACATCCTGCCATCTTTCAAGGGCATCCTGTTGTTCAGGCAGCTACCCCAGCTGGCTGATGCAACCCTGCCCCAGGCCCTATGTCAGAGAACATAAACACGCCCTCCGCGCTGACACAGACACACTGGTCTCAGCCCGCTGTGAGAGAATGTCATAGAATGTCCTAAACTCTCACAACATCCCTTGGCCTGGCTCCTGTGGGCTCGGACCTAACACCTTTAAACCCAGCAGTGTCTGAACAGCCTGGCTCAGGCCACAGCGTACTTTGGGACTAGGTTCCCTCTGGCCCAAACTCACAGACTCGGCCCTGCTGCTCCCTTCCCAGGCCACCATTAGGCCATCCATTACATGAGTGTCCTCCATGCAACCACAGAGCTACTTGGTTGCTTGAGAATGTACCACACGGTCCCGATTCTAGAACCGCCTGTTCACTTGTCAAGGTACCCTGGCCCCCACCTCAAAAAGTTGTGGATAAGAAGATGGCAGGGTAGGCAAATGCCAGCACTCGCCTCCTCCCACAACCACATCAAAATTACAACTAAAATACAGAACCACCATCATCCAGAACCGCTGGAAAGCTGGCTGAATGGAAGTCCTGTAAGTAGAGAAGTAAAGAAGAAAGCACATTGAGACTGGTAGGAGGTGCAGAGGCGCGGAACGGGCTGGGCCGGCACCCAAGTGAGCCGCTTTTCTAATCTGGAGGGAGACTGCCTCTGCGGAGGCCGCCCAAAGGGGCAAGGGGTCCCAGCCCCACACCAGCCCCCAGCCCAGGGTTCCAGAGCTGGTAAGAGAAGTCCCTATGGGCAGTAAGAACTACGGGCTGTAAGAACCAGTGCTCACGGGGGCTCACTGACACAGAGGTTGCTGGAGACCCAGCTGTTTCTCTTAAAAGGCCAGCACCACAAACTGAACTTACAAGGTCGGGCTTCCTCTGAGCTCCAGCACCAGGGCGAGGCTCTGGGGGACATAGACACATACGAGGAGAAACTGGACTGTCTGGCATCAGGACAGGAACTTGGGGGTGGCTTTCTCCTGGACAGAGGTGCTTGCAGGGATCATTGTTCCTGTGCTGGGACAGGTCACAGGGCTGACTGGCAGCCATTTCTGTTTGCTCCACCCTGGTGATTCCCTAAGTCTCCGCCTCATCCAATTTACAACCCCATCAAAGCTGTGTCCTCGCTCAGGCTAAAACCTCAGACAAGCTGCAGCTGGGTCAAAGAGCCACAAACCTATTAATAAAAGGTCCAAGACCCGGCACCAGCACCAGCCTTCCTTACTCCATAGCTGGGCCTTGTCTGGGCACTTCCAAACCTGATACAAAGAGGATGAGTCTGCAGACCTCTCTGTAGCTCTTGATGAGTGGCCCCAGGCAGGGGCTGACTTTGCACCTCCCTGGAGACCCAAGAGCCAGTGTACCCAGTGGTCAGTGTGAGACCATACCACATTACAACTCTACACACCCATAAGCGACACACTCAAGGGGCAGATTCAGAGCACCAAAGTCCCACTGAAGCAAGTCCTGCTCCATAGGGGTGTCTTCTGCACAGCAGCTCTCCCACTGTAGTTGCAGCTGGTCCTCACAGACAATTGGCCTGGAGGTCAATTCCTCCCAGTGACACCAACAGCAATCAAGTCTCAACTACAAGACTGTGCTCACAGCCCACAAAGGGGTGCACCTAGAGCTCCCAGCTCAGGTGACTGGGGAGACTGAGCCACTGGGCCCTATAGGACACTTACTACACAAGGCCATTCTACCAACTCCAGGAGACATAGCAGCTCTACCCAATACATAGAAACACACACAGGAAAGCAGCCAAAATGTGGAGACAAAGAAACATGTCACAAATGAAAGAAATGGAAGCAAGCAACCTACTGGATACAGAGTTCAAAACCACGGTTATAAGGTTACTCAAGAATCTTCTAGAAACCTCCAAAAAAAAAAATAGAAAAGGACCAGTCAGAAATTAAGCATACACTGACTGAAATAAATAATAATATACAGGGATTCAACAATAGAGTAGAGGATTCTGAGAATCAAATCAACGATTTGAAAATATGAGGAAGCAAAAACACCCAGAAGAGAAAAAAAAAAAGAATCCAAAAATATGAAGACAATGTAAGAAGCCTCTGGGACAACTTCAAGTGTACCAACATTTGCATTATGGGGGTGCCAGAAGAAGAGAGAGAGCAAGATATTGAAAATCTATTTGAAGAAATAATCACAGAAAACTTTCCCTACGGGTGCACAGGTGAAGCGAGTCAGATGCAGAAATAAATAGACTTACAAGTCCAGGAAGTACAGAGTCCCAAACAGGAGGAACCCAAAGAGGACCACACCAAGACACATCATAATTAAAATTCCAAGGGCAAAAGACAGAGAGAATCTTAAAATCAGCAAGAGAAAATCAGTTACCTACAAGGGAATGCCCATACGACTGCCAGCTGATTTCTCAACAGAAACTTTGCAGGCCTGAAGGGAGTGGCAAGAAATATTCAAAGTGATGAATAGCAAGGATTTATAACCAAGATTACCCTACCCAGCAAAGCTATCATTTAGAATTGAAGGTCAGATAAAGAGGTTCATAGACAAGAAAAAGCTAGAGTTCACCACCACCAAACCAGTATTATATGAAATGTTGAAGGGTATTCTTTAAGAAGAGGAAGAAAAAGAAAAAGATGAAAAATATGAACAACAAAATGGCAACAAATACATACCTATTAACAATTGAATCTAAAAATCAAAATAAACGAATAAGAAATCTAATGAACAGAATAAACTGGTGAATAAAATAGAATCGGGGGCATGGAAATGGAACAGACTGATGATTCTCAGAAGGAAGGGGGGGTGGAGAGGCGGGAAGAGATTAAATAAAGATCTTACATGCATGTATGCATTACCTATGGACAATAGCGTGGTGAAGACCTGGGGAGAGGCGGGAACTGGGTGGAAGGGAGCAATGGAGGGCGGAGGGGAAGAAGAACGTCTGTAATAATCTCAACAAAAAAGATTTAAAAAAGAGGGTTGAGAGGTTAAAAAAAAATGGTTGTGGATGAACTTGATAGCCTGGAACACACCTTCTTTACCTTCGTATCCTGGGTGCCTGGCATATAGTAGGTGTTCAATAAACTTTGTGAGGGCAAATAAGTGTCCAGCAGAACAATAGCTGTGGGGGTAGGAGTGTTTAGGGGGAGGAGAGAAAATTTACAAAGTTGGATGGGAACTGTGAGAAAGGTGAAAGATTACCACTCTGTGCAGACTGACTCTTGGCAGTGAAGCTGATCTGGCCGCGGACAAAAGACAAGAGAATTGTTTATCACGAGTTGAAGCCAAGTTGTTCTCTTCCCGGTAATGATAAATGAGAGAAAGCAGATTGGACACCGGATTCTGCTAAAGGAGGAATCGAACTGTAAAGGTACACCTAACCTTAGAGTAAAACTAACACAACTGCCTCAACTTTTCTTAAATTTACGTTTTCGCAGGGGGGTTCACATATATCGAGGGGGCACTAACACTTATTCTCAGGAGACTGGAGCAGATCCGGGAGGTGTGCAGTCGGGGGAAGTGAGGAGGTGGAAGGCGTGGAAGTCCAAGGATGCGGACCCCGACCGGGCAGCCTGGAACCATCACCTTTCGCATACCTTTCCGGGTCGGGCGGAGGAGAGGCAGCGCCTGGGTCTCCCCTGGGTGCCGCCCGGAACTGGGACCTACGTGGGCAGGCCCGCAGGAAACCCCCAGCGCCAGGACCACCTCTGGCCGCGAGTGTTGGCTCCGTTGCCAGGGAGACGGCGCGGAGCATGCTGGGAAGTCGGGGAGGCAGCCGGGAGCCAGTCGCGGGGCGGAAGTGTGCTAGAACTCCAGTGGG
>NW_005356674.1:6639515-6654360 GCF_000412655.1 Myotis brandtii
GGGGGACGTAGCAGGTGGGCTCTGCTGTGGGTCCCGCTGGCGGGGCGTGAGCACCTGGGTGGCGCGGTGTGGGAAGGCCTGTTTGGGGACTTCGATCAAACCACTTGTGCGCTGTCTCCTGTCCGGCGCGCATTTGTTGGACACCTGTGCACGGTCCCGTCATTAGCTTAGGATGACTTGACAGGGGTCTCTGCTGGCATGAGCTTTACAAGACAGACTTCTAAAGGAATAAGTAGTACACAGGTGAAGCGAGTCAGATGCAGAATGCAAGGGGATGCCCCAAACTCGGTCATCAAGAGAAATTTTAATACAATATTTTATTTTTTTGTTACTCCTCACGAGAGGATATTTTTTCCATTGATTTTTTTTAAGTGGAAGAGAGGGAGGGAGGGGGAGAGAGAAAGAAACATCCATATCAGAAAGACACTTAGGCTGGTTGTCTCCTGCACACGCCCTGACCAGGGCTAGGGATCCAACCTGCAACCCAGGTAGGTGTCCTTGCCCTGGAATCGAACCTATGATCCTTTGGTGTGCATGCCGACGCTCCAACCACTGAGCAACACTGGCCAGCCTTAATGCCATATTTTTAAAAATAAAAATTAATGCAAAAAAATTTCCATGTTTGACAATAAATCTCACGATTTTCTAACAGTACCATGCTGAGCTGTTTTGGAACCGGACGCCAAAGGGAAAGCTGACTCTGTGACTTAAGTTAGCCAGATACTGAAGGATATTGTTGGTAACTGGGCCAGACATGCAAAGACGAAGATGAGAAGAGCCCCTGGTCAGGGTAAAGCTGGACAGTTAGATTCCTTGAGCCAATGCCTGAAAGAAGTTTCCAGACTCTGGTTTTCAAGAAAAGATTCATATCATTGAACCTACACACTTTAATTAACTGAATCCCAAAGCTTTCTGATTTATTGATTATGAGATTGAGATGTATATAATTTTTATGGCTTATGACTTTTTACGTTGACCCCACAAAACAGATATTCTGTGTTGTAAGATGACAACTATTTCCTATCTCAATATCAGAGTCCACAGTTCTATATAGTGTGGCAGTAGTGGACTTTAATTGCTTTTTCCTTAGAATCACCAGCACTTGTATCCAAAGATCAAACACCACGAAACTGTGGACTCTGTGCCTTGTAACACAAGGGGAAAGCAAAATAAAAGATTGAAAAAGCACTCAGCTAGTTGGTCTCGCCTGAGGATCTAGATGAGAATTGAGATGCTGACACCGAATATGTTGGATTTAAAGAGTTCTCTGTATCATTTGTTGTTGATTTGCTGGTGCTGGAAACAATGGCATGGTCCCCTGTAACCAGCATCAGTTGAAAGTGTGTTCTATTGTCTTAAACAGGAAGTTCTTCAGACAGGCATCATGGGCATCCGAGGGCTAATGAGTTTTGTGGAAGATCATAGTAATGAGTTCTTCACTGATTTGAAGTTGCGAGACACAAAAATGATCATTGATGGCTATGCTCTCTTCCACCGGCTCTGCTTCAACTCAAACTTGGAGCTCCGGTATGGAGGGGACTATGATGCTTTTGCAGATGTTGTACAACAATTCTTCGAATCACTGTTTTCTTGTAATATATGTCCATATGTTGTATTAGATGGAGGATGTGACATTTCAGATAAAAAGCTTACAACTTTGAAGGCTCGAGCTCGAGAGAAGATCCAGGCGGCCCATTCCCTTTCTGTTGGTGGGTGTGGGTGTGTGTGTCCCCTACTCATCCGGGAAGTGTTCATACAAGTTTTGATCAAGCTGCGGGTACATTTTGTCCAGTGCTTTTCAGAAGCGGACCGGGACATTATGACGCTGGCTAATCATTGGAATTGCCCTGTGTTATCGTCGGATAGTGACTTTTGCATTTTTGACCTGAAAACTGGGTTTTGCCCATTGAATAGCTTTCAGTGGAGAAACGTGAACACTATCAAGGGCACACAGAGCCATTATATCCCCGCCAAATGCTTTTCTCTTGATGCACTCTGCCACTACTTCAGCAATATGAATAAAGCTCTCCTACCTCTCTTTGCGGTGCTATGCGGAAACGACTACATTAACCTGCCCATCATGGACACGTTCTTAAGTAAAGTACATCTTCCTCTGGGAGCTGCCAGTGCTAAGGGGAGGAGACACCACCGAGTTCTGGGGCTTCTGAATTGGTTGTCTCGTTTTGCTGACCCCCCCGAAGCTCTAGATAATGTTCTGAAATATCTCCCACAAAAGGATCGAGAAGATGTGAAGGAACTTCTCTGTTGTGCCATGGAAGAATACCAGCCGTCCCAGGTGAAGCTGCAGGACTTCTTCCAGTGTGGCACGTACGTCTGTCCGGAGGCCTTGAGTCTGGGTTTGCCAGAATGGGTCCTAGTGGCTTTGGCCAAAGGTCAGCTATCTCCTTTCATCAGCGATGCTTTGGTGCTAAGACGGACCATTCTTCACACACAAGTGGAAAACATGCAGCAACCAAATGCCCACAGAATATCTCTGCCCATCCGGCAAATCATCTATGGGCTTCTTTTGAATGTTTCTGCACCTCTGGGAAGTGTGTCCTTGAATGCATCGCCTCCTCGGTCTCTCGCTTTCAGCGAAGTGGAAAGGATTAATAAAAGCATCAAAACATCGGTTGTTGATGCCGTAGACCTGCCCAAGGATCATCCTGACTTAAGCAGATTGACTGAGGTAAGTGTAATACTAATTAATTTTTGTAAAGCACTTTACAGGTTATAAAGCGCTTTCATGTAGATTATCTCTCGTAACGTAACAAACAGGTTGGTTGCCATATTGCACCCATTTCATAGCTGAGAAAACCAGGGCTCACCGTCGTAACTATGTAATACCTCAGCCAGGGAATATCAGCGCCAGAACTCACACCTAGATCTTTTAGCTCCAAATAATGCCATTTCACTGTACTTCCGTGGTCTGTGTTATCTCTGTAATTATTACTACTACTTTGTTGTTACTAGATACCCATATAATGGGGTTACATGGCTAGCAAAAAAAAAGAAAAGGGAATAGGAAAAAAATTCTGAGCTACAAAAAAAGTGTGCCTGAAGGCATTGATCATAGGCATAACTAACATATCAGCCTGCATCAGATTTCTTACAATACACAGGACAGCCCCTACAACAAAGAATTACCCGGCCCATGATGTCAATAGTGCCAGCCCCTGGCCTACACAGCCTCCCATTATTGACAGCTCAGGCAGGAGGAAACGATCTTCTCACCAGGTAGGTACGAGAGCCTCCTTGGCCATGGTGAATGGCTGCTAATGGGAACACAGGGTTTCCTTTTTGGTAGATGAAATGTTCTAGAATTAGTGATAGTTGTACAAGTTTATAAATATTCAAAAGCCACTTTAAAATGGTGAATTTTATGACATTAATTATCTCAATAGAAAAGGTCTCATTGCCCTTCTTCCCCACAGGATCTACCCTTTCTTGTAACAATTGCGTAGACATCCCTTCGGAGGTCCCTGCAAGGTACATGGTTAATTACAAGTCACTGTACTCAGGGAAGCCCCATGATATGGTGTCCCCATCTTGCATTTAGAGTTTATTTATAGTTCAAGTCTAGATGCAGTTTTACAAGTCATTTTTATCATGCTAAGTAACACAGCGACTTCGCCACATTTCCAGGGTTACAGAACTAGAAACTTGAACATAGGTCAAATTCCAAACAGAAAGGATTTATTAAAATTTTACCCACACCAATAAAATTGAAATTAGCAACATTCTGAAGGATATTTTGTTGAAATTACATCTCTACTCATAACAACAAAAATGGTGCTATGGTGGAGGGTTGTTTTTTGTTGTTGTTTCAGCGGTTCTCAACCTATGGGTCGCGAACAATGAAAATACATCCTGCATATCAGATATTTACATTATGATTCATAACAGTAGCAAAATTACAGTTATGAAGTAGCAACGAAAATAATTTTATGGTTGGGGGTCACAACAACATGAGGAACTGTATTAAAGGGTCACGGCATTAGGAAGGTTGAGAACCACTGAATGGCTTTGTTGAGAAATAATTGATGTATAATGAAGTGCCCGTAGTTTAAATGTGTACTTTTATGAGTTTTGGTGTATGTTTATATCTGTGAATCCATCCTGCAATTAAAATAATGAATGTATCCATCACTCCTCTTGCCTCTTTGCAATTAATCCCTTCCTGAGTTTGCACATACGGTAGAGTGCTAAGAAAATGGTACAGCTTGATGGATTTTCAAACCAGCACCACACTTCCATGTAAAGAACACCCAGAGGTGCCCTAACCGGTTTGGCTCAATGGATAGAGCGTCGGCCTGTGGACTGAAGGGTCCCAGGTTCGATTCCGGTCAAGGGCATGTATCTTGCGGGCCCATCCCCAGTAGGGAGTGTGCAGGAGGCAGCTGATCGATGTTTCTCTCTCATCGATGTTTCTAACTCTCTATCCCTCTCCCTTCCTCTCTGTAAAAAAATCAATAAAATATATTTTTAAAAAAGAACACCCAGAGGAAGACTATCAGCACCTCAGAAGCTTTCCCTTGTGTCTGGTTCTGGTCACCCCCCTCCATACCTCCTGTAATCACTATCCTGATCTCAAACAACATTGAAGAGTTTTGACTGTTTTTATACTTTATAAAAATGAAATCATACAGTATGAATTCTTTCATCTGGCTTCTTGTGTTCAACATGATGTTTGTGAGATTTATTCCTATTATTGTGAGTAGTTGCAGAAAATTCATTTCTCATTGCTGTATATTTTTACAACTTGGGAATATATCAAAATAGTTTTTCCACCTTATAGCTGATAGACATTTGGGTAGTTTGCAGTTTGGGTTATTATGAATAGTGTTATGAACATCTCAGTGCACGTCTTTTAGTGAAAATATGAATACATTTCTATTGCATACATAACTAGGAGTGGAATTGCTGAGTTATAGGATACACATATGTTCAGCTTGTAAGATATATGTCAAGTGGTCTTATAAAGAGTTCCTCTCCCTTTACACCCTTGCTGATACCTGGTATTTTCTATCTTTTAAAATTTTTTTTAGCTATTTTGGTTGTTGTGTAGTGGCATCATTTCAGCCAATTTTAGGGGTGTTAACTTGCATTTTTCTGATGACTTATTTGAGCACCTTTTCATGTGTTCATTGGCCATTTGGACATTCTATTATATAAGGTTATGTTCAAAGTCTTTAGGCCATTTTTCTGTTACAATATATATATATATATATATAAATTATATATTCCTTTGTGAATAGCCTTTCCCATTCTGTGGATTGTCTTTTAACTTTAGTATGTTTTCATGAACAGAACTTCTTAATATAGACTCATTTAAATTTTTATTATTTATGGTTATTACTTTTCTGACTTAAGGTCATGAAAATATTTTCTTTGCCTTTCATATTTAGATCGACAATCTACCTAGAATTGATTTGTCTCCATATAGTGTGATATAGGGTTCAGGACATTTTTTCCCACATATGAAAATCCAGTTGAGTCAGTGAGTGTTGGAGGCTGATTATATGCCTTGCTAAGTGCAGATGACAAGTGTTCTTCTTATCACTTAACTGCATGCAAAGTAAGGTGAAATTTTAGTTCCCTGTCTATGCAGTGATATCATTTGGCTTCCCCTTGGCATAAGCTAATCAATTCTGTATTCAGCTCAATGTTAGCTCTCATTAGCCCACAATAATTCTAAACAGTATCAAGTGCAAATGTGATTCCAGAGACAAATGCAGGTACAAGTATAGGAACTTTGTGATAGAATCTGTTTTTCTTAACATGATGTGGTAATGATACTGTATCTGCTTTGTGCCAACTGTTGTAATGGGAACTTTATAGTCTCATCTAATTCCCACATTAAGCACCTGGGATAGCATTTCCATTTAGGATATGTTAATTGCAGTGGACAGAGCACCACTCAAGTTAACCAACCAGTGGATAATCGTAAGGAGAAATGGAAGTGGGTCATTCTTGGGGAGTAAGGCAGTGCTCTCTGGGCATCCCTGCCTGTGTGGCAGCTTCTCTGCAGGCTTGTGCTGTCCATCCCCAGGGGAGTTGTCACATGGGATCAAACCCAATCAGATTTAAGGGCTGTGAGCAGAGTGGTTTCCCTTTTGGAAGGGGCTAAGGACTGGTGGGTTCCATGGGACATTTGTGTCACTCATTATAATGCCCATTTTACAGATGATCAGACTGACTATAGAAAAGCTCAGAAACTTGCCCAAGGCCGTAGAGTTAGTGAGGGACAGATCATCTTTGAAGTCAAGCTCAGACTCTGCATTAATCACAAGTTGTAACGTGGCTAGAGAATTCAGTAATTTAAGCATTTTAAGTCAGTAAATAATTCATGTATTTTCTTAGCCTTTAGTTGGTGTGTTTTTCTACCAGTTTAAGAGATTATAAAGAATAGTTTTTGTTTCACTTTAAATTTAAGTAGTTAATGCTACTTCCCATGGGGGAGGGGAGGGTTGATTATACTGTAAAGCACTTTACCTATTTCTAATTTAAAAATTTTTATCACAGTATTAAATTATTAAAACTAGTACTTATAAATCATTGATTTAATGCTATCATGCATTGATGATGAAACTATTTTGTCAATTATGAAGTGTTTTATTTCAGTTTACCATCTTATTCTCAGCTGTCAACACACTTATTGACTACTAATTAGGTGTTTGGTGCTGAGAAATGCGTCAGGCTCTCTCATTCTTTCAGAGTTAAGAAAGAAATCCTTTGCTGCATGCAGACACTAGGAATGCAACTATGTTTTTCTCTTAAAGTTTGATTGTAAAGTCTCCCTGAGGGGTGTCCTCTTAATAGTCCTAATTTCTTCATCTGTGAAAGCTTAAGATTCTTAAGCTTAAGATTCGTTAAATTAAAATTATTTCAACAAGTAGCCAGAAGCCCTCATAGGTGTTCACTTCCTTTTATTTGAAGTGCGCACTCTAAAACATCAAGGAAAAGTGAGTGTGGTGTGTTACTGCACGCATAAGGCGGGTGGTCCTTAAATATTCCTATTTCCCTTGAAGATACCTCTTCCCTACAAGTGCCCTATGTAGGAGAGCACAAACACATTCATCTGGGTAGGGACATGAGACAGGACCCAAACAAATAGAAAACTGTATTATATGCCACAAGGGTGCACATAATCAAAGGTCCTTCTCAAGGTGATCGGTAATGGTGTCATGGGGAAGGTAGAGCCTAAATCAGGGGTCCTCAAACTTTTTAAACAGGGGGCCAGTTCACTGTCCCTCAGACCATTGGAGGGCCAGACTATAGTTTAAAAAAAAAACTATGAACAAATTCCTATGTACACTGCACATATCTTATTTTGAAAGTAAAAAAACAAAACGGGAACAAATACAATATTTGTATTTGCATGTGGCCCGCGGGCCATAGTTTGAGGACCCCTGGCCTAAATATTCACTGCCAAGTAAGGGATTGGTGAAGTATAGATCATTGTTTCTCAAAGCTGAATAGTTAAAGATTCCTGGGCTCCCTCAGATTTACTGAGTCAAAATGAAGGGGGTAGGTCTGAGGATTGAATTTTTAACAAGCTTCCCAAGTAACGTGCACTGAAGATGCTCAATCAGACTCCTTGGCAGATGTCATGGGAGTATACAGTGCATTCATTCAGTCAACCATACTTACTAAGCACCTTACTAACATTCTAAATGCTCTGAGTGTGACTGGCTGATTTTTTTACACAGGAAGATAAGAAATGAACACAGCAATTTTATTTGCATTAAAGTCTCTTCATACTAAGCGGGGGAGGGGACACATTCCCCCAAGTAACTTGCAAGGTATTTGTTATATCTTTTTCAGCTTTCCTCAGCTAGACGGCAGACACTTCTTTTAGAAACGTTAAAGGTGAAACAGACCATCCTGGACCCAATCCCTACTTCTTTGAAGTTGCCCATTGCTGTCAGTTGCTACTGGTTGCAGCACATGGAGGCCAAGGCAAAACTACATCATCTACAAGCCTTGCTGCTGGGGATGCTGCTGGGGCCCTTGCATGCCATAATCAACAGCCCTGGTAGGTATCTGGAAATTCCAGAAGTATATTTTTCCATGTTACTTACATATAACAAAGTTGTTTTTTTTAAAATCCTGTATTATCTATTCCTATCAGTTATATCAGAACTTAGAAATGGAGGTGCCAGTATATTACCCATTCATTGATAAATGCTTTTGAGCACTTCCATGAGTCAGGCTCAGTGCTGAAGGGCACAGCAGTGAAGATGCACTGATCCCACCTAATCCCACCTGCTCTGTGGCACCTAATGCTGTAACCTGTGAAGTGTGACAGGGTAATACATCAGTTGCATTTTGTATTCCACCTTTTCTATTCCTTCCTGTCCCTATCAGCAATGCAACAGCAACATCATCACTAGAAACTTATTTACAATTGCTCATTGGTGAAACTAAACATTCATGCTTGTGCAATTTTTTTACTTTCCCTTTTCTCCACTGTAAGTTTTGATTAGTATGTAAGTAGTGATGGTAGCAGTAGTAACTTCTCTTTCTATTGGAGAAATATACTTTGAGGCAGTTTTATCTGTGTTTAAATATCAGGTGAAATAAATGTTGATGCATTGGAACACTTCAATTCTCAAATGGAATTATTCTCTTTAAAGATTATGAATGCTGTAACACTTTCTGTAAACATGTGTAATAGTTACCCTCTCGAACAGTAATGGCGTCATGGAGAAGGTGAGGCCTAATGCTGTCATCCATCCAGTAGGATAGCCACTAGCCGCATTAGTGCTCAGTAGACACACGTTGCTAGAGGACAGCGCAGATATAGAGCCTTTCCATCATGGCTCAAACTCTACTGGCGAATGCTACTCTGAAATTTACTTTTTAAAATAAGTTAAATGAAATAATGAACCAGCATAGACTCCAAGGAAGCCCAGAAGTAAGAGAAGCTGCCAGAAAGGGTCTGTTGTTTTATGACAGCCAACTTAATGCAGAACAAATAAGGCCCACTAATGGTTAAGACACAAGTTTAGGGTATTTCCTCTCATTGGATAATAATTAGGTTATGAAAATTCCCAGAGCATGAGCCTATTAAGTTTTTACCTGAGTCCAACCAAAGGGGCATGTCAAGCAAGGGTCTGTTTCTTTTCTTTTAGGAATTGTGGACCTGGCTCCCAGGCAGGCTCAGTGCCTTGCTGCTCGCTAATTGGTAAAAGGTGGGCCTCCTTTCTGTTACCTTCAAGTTGGTCCAGATGTCATGTGCGCCCCGGCTCAAACACAACTGCTGAAGGGCATAGCTTCTATGAGGAACACATACAATATTATTCTTTCCCAGGGTGGTTGTTTCTGGCCCTTGTCCTCTGTGTGTGAAGAAGTGATGATCTGCCACATTCTCCATGAGCCTTACTTTTGTTTTCCTCCCATAAACAGAAGTTAAAATGTGCTTTGAACACATGGGCTGTTTCTTTAAGTGCACTATAGCATGGAGGTCTCCATGAAAGGAAGTTTGGTAGAAGAGAACAATAAAGAGAATGACATTTAATAGTAATTTATGTTTTTCGGAGACAAATGTAGGGTTTGGAGCATTTGATGCAGATATATTTAAGGTCAAGTGGTAGACGAGTGGAAGAGATTATTTTAAGGAAAAAAATAATTTGGGGTTGAATAAAGTTAGATTGTCATTAAAAAGGCATTTCAGTATAATATTTCAACTTATACAGCAAGGCTTTTACATTGATGTTAAAATAGTAAAGAGCCAGAAAAGAAAAGCACTTTGGTTATTTAAACCAATTTTTTCTTTATGGAATTTGAAGTTTTATATATATATGGAGAAACTTACAAACTGATACAGTATTTTGGGAACTACTGCCCGTGGGTTGTTTCCTTGTCTAGATAAAGAAGATCTGCGGAAGGATGGTGCTAAGATGTTGTATGAAGAGTTCCAAAGAGTGAAGGAGCAGACGCGGCCGGGCCCGAGACTGGATTTAGACACAGCTCACATCTTCTGTCAGTGGCAGAGCTGTCTGCTGATGGGGATGTATCTTAATCAGCTGCTGTTCACGCCTCTCCCAGAGCCAGACCTAACTCGGTGAGCACCAAGGGAAACTAGTTCAGATGGCTGCACACAGAAGCAAATACTTTATTTACATTTAAAGCAAAAAAGTTATGTTTAAAAATTAATCTTAGGGTAATTGGTCTTGGAACACTATGACAGCTAAAGAGCTGGAAACAGGAAAAATATTAAATTATTTCTATATTCCCAAAGAAAATTAGTTCCAAAGTAAAAGTAATAAAAAGAGGCAGTTGTTGGTTGGATGTAATTTATTCCTTCATTTAAGTTTCTTCAAACGTCACTTTATAAAAACTTTTTCTGACCATCCTACTGAAATATTACTATCTACTTCCAGTCACTCTATTCCTATTACTCTTGTATTCCATAATTGCATTTCTTACCAGTTGGCGTATTGTTCATTCGTTCATTCAAATATTCATTAAATGCCTACTCTGGTCTTTGTTATAATGAACAAAACATTAAAAAAAATATCTACTGTCTTGGAGGTTTCAGTCTAGTGAGATTACTATTAGATGCTTAAATGGACTTTATCTCAGGCTTTTCTTTGCCAAGCAAGTGTGAAGGGAGAGGCAGCCTGTATGCCAGGAAGTGAGTATAATGTCTGATATGGAGTTTACGCTGGGTGAGAAAGAAACGATAGCAGTGTGTGGGCCAGTGAAAAGGGGGTAGGACGAATGGATTAGACATCCTGGTGACTGTCCATCCAGGAGGTACTTACTAGAAGGATTGAAGAAGATAAAAGGGAGATGGTTAGAAAAAAATGGAGTTGAGATTGTGTATAAACTTTGTTTCTTTCCACTTGAATGTAAACTCTATGAGGGCAGGTACTTGTCTATTTTATGTACTGTTGTTGTCCCCATAGTTTTTTAATGTGCAAATATTTATTGACTAAATGAATGATAGAGGCATGCAAAATATACTGGTGTGACTTTAAATGTTTCACAGTGAGCCGTAACTGGTTTGGCTCAGTGGATAGAGCGTCGGCCTGCGGACTGAAAGGTCCCAGGTTCGATTCCGGTCAAGGGCATGTACCTTGGTTGCGGGCACATCCCCAGTAGGGGGTGTGCAGGAGGCAGCTGATCGATGTTTCTGGCTTTCTATCACTCTCCCTTCCTCTCTGTAAAAAATCAATAAAATATATTTTTTAAAAAAGCAAAAAACAAAACAAAAACTTAAAAAAAAAATGTTTCACAGTGAAAAGCTTCCTAGCAGTGAGTAGTGTTGTTAATATGTTTCTGGGCCTCATATGCAAGCTAACCCTAGAACCCTTTACCAAGTAAGATTAATTGGCCTTAGACCTATGGATACTTTATGTCTGGCCTTTAATAATTTAGGTCATTCTTGACTGGATCCTCTCCAGTTACCAGTAATCCATTTGGAAAAAAAAACACAAAAAAACAAAACAGGATAAACAAGACCAAACAGTTCTCTTTGTGATTTCAGTAGAGGACTGTTCTTGCATCTCAGCACTACTAAGGTTTTTTAAATGATGATTTTACACTGACTCAATGATGGTTCTACATCAGTTGTTAAGGCACCAGTTGATCAACACTGGCAATAAGTTACATATTAAAATTGTGGCTTCCAGTTAATCCCATCTTATATTTATGAAGGTTTTTAGTCCAAGGTGAACAATGACCTTGCAAATGATGCCATTAAATTTTCTCTTATTTCAACAGACTACCTGTTTGGTTTATCAAAGGCATTTTTAATTCCTTTTTTTTTTTTTGAAGTGTTAAGAGGCCTGCTCAACTTTGGTCTAGTTGTAAACCAGCAAGCATCCATCATTGAATGTGATGTTAAAAATATCATGAGCCAAGACATAATATTTTTAATAACAACTCAGTTCCTTCCTTCAAGTAACAGATTATTCTTAAGTAATTTTAATCTTAGACCTATGGATACTTTATGTCTGGCCTTTAATAATTTAGGTCATTCTTGATTGGATCCTCTTCAGTTACCAGTAATCCATTTAAAAAAAACACAACAAAACAAAAAAACCAGATAAACAAGACCAAACAGTTCTCTTTGTGATTTCAGTAGAGGACTGTTCTTGCATCTCAGCACTACTAAGGTTTTTTAAATGATGATTTTACACTGACTCAATGATGGTTCTACATCAGTTGTTAAGGCACCAGTTGATCAACACTGGCAATAAGTTACATATTAAAATTGTGGCTTCCAGTTAATCCCATCTTATATTTATGAAGTAGGTTTTTAGTCCAAGGTGAATAATGACCTTGCAAATGATGCCATTAAATTTTCTCTTATTTCAACAGACTATCTGTTTGGTTTATCAAAGGCATTTTTTAATTCCTTTTTTTTGAAGTGTTAAGAGGCCTGCTCAACTTTGGTCTAGTTGTAAACCAGCAAGCATCCATCATTGAATGTGATGTTAAAAATATCATGAGCCAAGACATAATATTTTTAATAACAACTCAGTTCCTTCCTTCAAGTAACAGATTATTCTTAAGTAATTTTAATGATTTTGTAGAAGAGCTCTCAGTGTTTTTAGATGCATTCGTTGAAGCCATGTTAATGATGGTGTCCCAGTGACTGAACCTCTGCTTTAACACCCTTCTCTCTCTCCTCTGTTGAACAGATTGTATAGTGGAAGCCTGGTGCATGGACTGTGCCGACAACTGCTAACATCAACCTCTGTAGAAAGTCTTCTGAGCAAGTGTCCTGAGGCCATGCAACTTTATGAACACCTATTCAATGCCACAAGGTCATATGCCCCTGCTGAATTATTCCTACCAAAGGGTAAATCAAATTCTAAAAAGAAAAGGCGAAAGAAACAAGGTGCCAGCCGGTCAAAGAACAGTGTGGGAACCCTCTCAGACAACAGATGCTGGTATGAGAGGAGCAATCGGTTTGGGCCATTAATGGTTGAAAACATGGAGGAACATACTGAGGCCTCAGAGTTTGAATAAACTCAGTCTGCAACCAGATGTATTATTCTTACTTGAAATTTTTTTGTTATCTGCCTTGAAATGATTAACTTTTTTTTAGAACTAACCTGTTAGGGGACATTACAATAGGTAATCTCTGAATTCCAAGATATTTTGTATTCTGTTTTTAATAAATACAACCTGATTTAAGAAACTTCTGTTTTCCTTACATATATTTGAAAGCATATTTGTACTTCTCATGTTCCTTTCAATTGCAGCAACTCAGCCAGCTATGTTTTAAAAAAGAAGTCCTACCTCAATTATTTCCTATAAGCAGAAGCAGGGATATAATTTCAGAAAAAAAAAAATTAAAACTGCTTCCTCTTCATGGGCCTTGGAAAACAGAAGTTAGGATGCCAAACAAAACTATATACCTCTAAGTACTTAGTAAATGAGACTATGGCAGGGTTGAAGAGTACTTTAGATATGCTCCAGGTTTTACAGCAGAAGTTGAAATCCAGACAGCCCCCAACAAAATAAGAAACAAGCATCCCGGTCTAGAGAAGGAGGAAACACTAAGAAGAAATTATGTAGCAATAACAGAATCTATTATTACTATTTTAGGAAGAGTGCATGGGGGTCCTTAGTAAGAAGTTTTTTAATGTCTCTAAAATGGTTATTCCCAGAAGATCAAGAAAAGAGCAGTCATATGCATGTATTTTTGAGAAGATACGTATTTTTCCAGCAAATAGTGGATCTAATGTGGACTAGAAATACATTAAGACCTTTTATATCAAAAATCTCTTTTCCTTGAATTCCTGGATTTGGGGTCCAATCTGGAAAATATACCAATATCAGTATTGTATTTTCTGGCTCATCAACACTGGTTTTCAAAACCACTAACTCTGCATGGAAAACCACTCATTCCCACTTCACTTTGATAAATAACTGATTTCACAGGCACTAAACTGAAGAGTATATAGGCAAAGAGTTTAGTTAAAAAAATTAAATGAATTATATCAGTCATCTTTTTCTTTCATTGAAAGGAATTTTTCAAACAAAAGAGCCCTCCTTCAGTAGACTAAGAAGTCCAGTTCCCTTCTTTAGCCATTTCAATCAGAGCTATTTACTTGAAATTACCCTGCCTCGCAGTAGTTAAAATATAATAACGTCCATTAACTCTTACTGTGAGAATTCAGGAAAGTTACCTACCCAAGTATATATCTTCTGTATGTATTAAATGAGAGGTCATAAGCACTCCACGTTATCTGATGGGGTTACCAAAGAAATAATGACATAGTACCTGACCCCCAGGAGACATAAGCCACTTGGAGAGACCACACACAGTGAGATAAGAGAACATTTTATGAAGCCATCTGTCAGGTGCATAATGGCAAAGTGCAGACTGAATGCTACAATGAGACAGCAGTCCCCAGGTGAAGAGAGGTAAAATAAGGAGATTCTCAGACCTGGCTTTTAAACTTGGCTTTAAGACATGGGATGTAATTCGGATGAGGTACAGGAGGCAATGGGATCATCTGCCTTGAAGCAGAATGTTATATGTCCCGTATTCCATTTGTAAAATCTGTTTCCTATATTTTTAATCAAATCTTTAGGTCGTGCTCTTCCTGGTTGAGTTCTAGCTAATGAAATTCCACCTGAGGCTTTGGAAATGGGTGTCTTCAATGAGCAGGCTAAGTGACAAAAGGGAACTCTGGTCAACTAAAATGAAAAAGTTTTAGAAATAAAGTTGGAGAGAAAAAATACTTATTGTGATGCAATCATGTTCTGTGTTTAGTTGTGATAAAATTAGACTTGAACTTTATTTTTTATAAGCCCTTTTAGAGATACCTGGACTTAGGAAGTTTAACATCTCTCTCTCTCTCTCTCTCTCTCTCTC
>NW_005356674.1:6655334-6688329 GCF_000412655.1 Myotis brandtii
GATGGGGGGGGGGGGGTGGTATAAATATTTATTTTGGACAGATATATTAAAAAGATGCCTCCCACTTTCTGCAACAACTGTGTTAGCCATACAGGACAAGTAGCTTTGGCATTTCTTTCCAGTTCTGAATAATGTTAAAATTCAAGCCCATCTAGCTGTAAACCTTCTAAGATGAGAACCGCATGCAAAGGAAAGAGATTTTAAAATTGAGAGGCGCCCTAGCCGGCTTGGCTCAGTGGATAGAGCAATGGCCTGCAAACTGAAGGGTCCCGGGTTCGATTCTAGTCAAGGGTGCATACTTGGGTTGCAAGCATGATCCTCAGCCAAGGTCAGGGATGTGTGCAGGAGGCAGCCAATCGATGTGTTTCTCTCACATCAATGTTTTTCTCTCTCTGTCTCTCCCCCTCCCTTCCGCTCTTTCTAAAAAAATCAATGGAAAAATATCCTTGGTTGAAGATTAACAAAACGAAGTAAATAAAAATAAATAAATAAAATAAAATTGAGAGGCATGAGTGCTCCAGGCGATATACCAGTCTGTTATAACGGGAAACAGATGAGACTATATATAAATAGTAAAGTGTTTCTAGCTAGTTTCACTAGATTCAGTTTTCAGGGAGAGAAAAAGAATTTCACATGAACATGTTGCAATGCATAAGTCTTGATAACCGAAGTAAATAAAAATAAATAAATAAAATAAAATTGAGAGGCATGAGTGCTCCAGGCGATATACCAGTCTGTTATAACGGGAAACAGATGAGACTATATATAAATAGTAAAGTGTTTCTAGCTAGTTTCACTAGATTCAGTTTTCAGGGAGAGAAAAAGAATTTCACATGAACATGTTGCAATGCATAAGTCTTGATAACATTTAGATGTCTGGTTAAAAAGGCTAAACCTTTCACTATATATTTATGTATGTGTGTTTCTCTATGTTTTTATGTATGTGTGTGTAAACGTGCACTGTGTTCCAATAAAACTATATACACACACACACACACACACACACACACACACACATACACACACACACACATATATACACACATACGTATACACACATACGTATACATGTGTATGTGTTTAAGAATCAATTTTCTCATTACTACTTTGGAGATACTTGATTTCTGTGACAATATAACCTATTGTCATCAGAATCAAGGAAAACATAGGATTGTTTTTGGGGAAAAAAGCTGATCAAAATTTATCAATATTGGATATTTGATCATTTATGAGACTGAACCATTTCTCTGTGAAAAATTATGCCATCATGTGAGCTACCATACAAGAATAGGAAAACTTCCCAGGAGCACTTTTACATACAGTACAGTGCTTTCTGGAGGATTAACTAAGGTGCTGGTTTTTGAAAAACTGCCATATATTCATCTAGGCATATCCATCTGTCCCCATATCTTCCTCTGTCTGGTTCACATGTGTTACACATTACAGAGGAATTAACCAAGGAATGTGGGCAGGAAAAACACTGTCGACTTTACAGTGTCTCAATGCTTGCTGTCATGAATACAGAGTAATTAATTTCATGATAGAGGAGGGGTTATCAGATGGATTAATGGACCTGTAAGCAGGTAAACTTGCTCTGATGTGGAAACATTATTTTGAGTAAATACATATTAACATTACTCTGAAAAAATGGGGTTTGTAGATGTGCCAGTGAGAAATCCTATAAATTATTGCTAAAATTGCTATGGCAATCAGCATTTTTATGCCTTCATTAAAATACTGGCAGGAACCCTCTGTTTTCAGATTTCCTGTTCAGCTATCATTCATTTGTGCAGGATGGGATATAGTTAAAAAGTGGGAGAATCAGGGTTTCTGTTGTGGATATGTTAAAACATTACCTTTTAGGCGCATAAGTGAAGTCATCTGAGCCTAGGTGCCTGGTGCCTAGGTTTGGGGATTGAGATTATGAAATGTTTTCCTCTTCTCTATTTACAAATATCTCCAATAAGTATGTTGTACTATTATAGTCAGAAAAGCCTGTAATAATTGAAGCCTCAAGGGAGGATGGCATCAAGAGAGCAAGCTTCTGATGTTCCCTTGTCTTGTCCCAAGAAACTATGGAAAACAAGAGGTAAAAATGGTGGGTGGGGTGCCTTCGGTTTTGAAATCTGGGAATGGTGACAACTACAAACCCAAGTTTCCAAAATAAAGTACTGTAGCCCTTCAAGCTCCCATATTTATGCAAGTTGTTTTTTAAAGACAAACTAATGAAATTGACCCAATAACCATAATGTATTTTTAAAAACAATTAAGGGATGTGGGCAGGAAAAGCGTGGACTATAAGAGAAATTCACTAAGAAATATTGTCATACTTTACCTTAGAAATATGAAAAATATGAGGCAAATATGTTTTGGTTTAGAATGTTCTGTTCCTGGAAAATAAGTTAGAGATTGCATTTTTCACTAAGACTTGGCTGATAGGATATTTTGGTTTCTCCTACTACGAAATGTTGTCTTTCCTAAGCAAGATGTTCTGAGAACAGACTGAGACTCTAACTTTCTCCACATAGGAGCCTTTTTGGATACTCAGAGGAGTCACTGATATCAAGTCTGGTATCAAGTGCATCCATCCCAAAGAGAGCATCCTGTTGGGAGATTAGAAGGGAGATAAAATTGATGCTACCTCCTTTCTGGTCCACTGGGATGCAGCGCATAGGCCTATTTCCCTCTTTTTGAATACGTGAGTAGGCAACCTTTTCTGTAAAGGGCCAGCAAGTAAATTGTTTTAGGTGCAGTGGGTCATTTGGTCTCTGTTGCAACACCTCAACTGTTAAAACATGCAAGCAGTGATAAACAATCCTATATAATAAAAGGTTAATATGCAAATCGACCAAACAGCAGAACAACCGGTCACTATGACACGCACTGACACCAGGGGGCAGACGCTCAATGCAGGAGCTGCCCCCTGGTGGTCAGTGCACCAGAAGCCAGGCTCACAGCTAGCAAGTGCACAGCGGTGGTGGGAGCCTCTCCCGCCTCCGTGGCAGCACTAAGGATGTTCGACTGACGGCTTAGGCCCGCTCCCCCAGGAAGCGGGCCTAAGCCATCAGTTGGACATCCCCCTAGGGCTCCTGGACTGCGAGAGGGCACAGGCTGGACTGAGGGACCCCCCTGAGTGCACAATTTTGTGCACCGGGCCTCTAGTCCTATATAATAAAGGCCTAATATGCAAATCGACTGAATGGCATAACAACTGCACTGACCACTGTGACACACACTGGACACTATGATGTGCTCTGACCACCAGAGGGCAGATGCTCAACACAGGAGCTGCCCCAGCCCGCAGGCCCCAGGCCAGCTAAGGCAGGTTCCAGTGTGGGCTCCCCAATCACCCTGCTGGTCACCCCACAGATCGGCCCTGATTGCAGGCCAGGCCTAAGGACCCTACCTGTGCACAAATTTCGTGTACTGGGCCTCTAATAGGTAAATAAATATGTGTAGCAGTTTTAAGAAAATTTTACAAATCCAGCAGCAGAGTTGGCCTGCATACTATACTTTGTCAACCTCAAAACTAAATTCAATAGTCCCATGTGGGTGAGTTAGGGAGGTAATCCTATATAATAAAAGCCTAATAAGCTAAGTGTCCGACCGTTCACTCAACCATTCGACCAGTTGCTATGACACACACTGACCACCAGGGGGAAGATACTCTGACTGGTAGGTTAGCTTGCTGCTGGGGTCCGGCCTATCAGGACTGGGTGAGATGGGCCAAACACACCCTGGAGCCCTTCTGTGGTCCCTCCCCAGCCCCGATCGTGCACCAGTGGGGTCCCTCGATCTGCCCTGCACTCTCTCACAATCCGGGACCCCTTGGGGGATGTCGGAGAGCTGGTTTTGGCCTGATCTCTGCAGGCCAGGCCAAGGGACCCCACTGGTGCACTAATTTGTGCACCAGGCCTCTAGTGAGATAATAAAATAAATTGTTTCCCTAACTTGTAACACCTCTAGCTAATTCATGAGCCACCAGATCTGCTCCATGTAGATACTTACAAATTCTAGTGCAAATTCTATCATGCAACCATATGGATGAATGTGAGGAAAAAACATAAAAACATACTTATTTTTAACTCCATAAAACTTATCTAATAATGCTTAAATGTAAGGTTTGTCATATCTTTCTTATCAAGCCTACATTTTCTATAATCACTTATTTGGAGGTGAGGGCTGCTATATATCACTCCAAGGATAATATTTTCTAAGATTCACATAAGTTCTTTTATACTAAGCTTTTAAGATGCAGACTTCATGAAAAAGAGCAAATGGTCAAGGCATTACAGTATTTTCTTTATGACCATAAGATGGCACCAAACTGTCACTTCTCAACTAATGTGGACTTCAGTATACTTAGCATCGGAAGGCCTGAGTAGAAAATTAATTTGAATAGAGCTGAGTGGATACGCATTTTTTTAATAAACTGTTTTTAAAAGCATATTTTGTTTTGAGTTCAAAAGCTGGAAATACTCAGAACCCAAAAATGGACCTCTAGGCTCATGTAGAACAATTTGCCCAATTTCCAGCACTGTGTATTGTTAATACTGTGAGATGTGGTTTCTACTCAGAGGGTTACTACACAGAACAATGCAATATTGCTGAAGAAATAACGGTGATAAGGCAACCTTGGTTTAGATCTGAAAGGCAGTTCTGCCAGGCCGATCAGCCATGGGGCCACCACAGAAATGTGGACTTTGCCAGGATATTTGTCAATTTGGTTAGACTTGAGCAAAAAGGAAAAGAAATGTCAAAGTCAAGTGTATACAGTGATCTGCACATGAATACTGCTACCTGGAGCAGCTGTATTAACAGGGAGCTATGCTCATGTATGCACAGGAACATTGGTATGTTTAGATTAGAAAAAAAACTTATAAGGATCAAAACTAATGGCTCAACACAATAAAATATACAAATGATGTATTATAGAACCTGAAACTTACATAATCTTATTAAACAGTATCACCCCAATAAATTTAATAAAAATTAAAAATCAACAAATGACAACCAAAAAACTAATAGCTCAAATATTTTTCACTTATCTCCCCAAATTTCACCACTTAAATTTATTTTGAATTAAAAAAAAAGATCAAATTTCTGCCTAGATTTATCAATGAAGTGGCTTGGACTTAAATTTTTAATGCTTTCTAAAAAATAAAATCCCACAATTTTATATCCAAACTTATGGCTGCATTTATGCTTAATAGTATTTACAAGAAACTGTACTACACACACACACACACACACACACATACACGGGCACACGCGTCTTTACAGCAATCTGGAAAGGCCATCCAGGTTGCCTCTTCAGCTGGTCTTTGAAAAACAGGTAAAAATTCTGATCCTCAAAATTGAGGCAAGGAAAAAGGATTTTAAGTTTAAGGACTAGTGTCCCAAAAGACCAGTAAGTGGATCGTGTTGGCACACTGTGTGGCATATGAGGCTAAAAAGATTCAAGGAAGAATTATGAGTAAAATGGAAATGAAAAAAAAAAGTTTTCTACTTTCCTACCATAAATTGCTTGTTTGGAGCAAGTAGCTATTTTCTAACGTTAATGCTAGTCACCTATTGGGTTTCTATCCACAGCAAATTTCAGTCCAAGCTGTGCAGTTCTTTGCTATATATATTTTCTCACCTCTTAAGAAAGTATCTTAATGCAAACATGAAAAAAATGTTACCAGTGTTTTCTAGTCCAGCGGTCGCCAACCAGTGGACCACTGGTGGTCCATGAGGTCCGAAAGGTTGGCAACTGGTTTAAGGAAACCTTTGGAGCAGCGGTTGCCAACCGGTGGTCTGCAGACCACTGGGGTCCCGTGAAGTACCTTAATAACAGATTCATTTTGAAAACTCTGTAACAAAGAAGCCTGAATTTACGTAACTGCTGATTTTTCTACTTTCAAAAAATATCTTATTCTGTCAAAGCTGAGTTTATATTCATTTGCTGCTTTACTTTTACGGGGGTGGGGGGGGACAGGAAGATGCTTGTAACATGAAAATATTTTCCTACTACATTGTCAGCCATGGCTTTAATTCATTCTGTTTTAGAGACCTCATCTAACATGTCCCTTGGCAAATTTCAAGAACACCACAAAATTCACATTTCAAACTGACCTGTGTCCCACTGAAGGCTGAGAGCCAGAAACTGGGGTACCTTCCACTTTTTCCTTTTCTGTCTTGTCAGGTCAATGCTATCTCTTAGAAGATAGATATTTTATGGCTTTCTCTCCATAGTGACTGCCACAGCTCAACCCTTTATGCTTCTACAATATTCTAGTCAGCCTCCTTGTTTTGTTTTTATAATCTACCCTCTGTGCTCCCATCATCATGTTACAAGACAAAAATCCAAACTCATATCCCACTCTTGAAATCCTCTAGTATGTTACAAGTCTTTTATTTTACCACGAGGCTCCTGTCTCGCTAAGCCTCACATTACGGATTTCATGCCTGAGCAGCCCGACTCCCTGTGGTTCTCACAGTCCCATCAGCCCCACCCACACCCCTGCAGAGGCTTTGCCATTGGTTGCAATATCCTGCTGCTTCTTGGCTGGAGATTCCCAACTTAAGGATTAATTCAGATGCCACTAGTCCTGGGAAATGTGGGAACTTTGTCCAGTGACGTTACTTCTCTCCTTTGGCTACTGCAGCATTTGGGTCAGCATTTATCACTGTATTGGATGTATTTCACTTTGGAGATTGAGGACTTCCCAAAGGCAAGAAACTACCTCTTATTTCTTAATAAATCTAAACCTACAACATTTTTTTCAAACTGTTATATCTACACTTGAGGCCTGGTGCATGAATTCATGCACTGGTGGGGTCCCTCAGCCTGGCCGGCGATCGGGGCCAATCGGGGGCCAGCTGGCCACGGGAGGTTGGCTGTGGGAGTGCACTGACCACCAGGGGGAAGTTCCTGTGTTGAGCGTCTTCCCCCTGGTGGTCAGTGCGCATCACAGCTACCGGCTGGTCATCCAGTCATCTGGGCATAATGGTTGCTTAGGCTTTTACATATATAGATTAATATCAAGGATTGGTTAACCATTATCCAATTGTTAAAAACCAACTCTGAAAACCAAAATCCCAAATAAGACTGTCCTATAAGAAAGTCAATAACCGTATCAAGTGCTAACTGAGCTCAAGGACACCTAATTATCAGGATGGTATGTCTGTCCAGTCATATACCAGTTGGGATTACTATTTACCCACATCATGTTTTAGTATGCAAATCAGCTACTGTTTGGATTGCAGCTCAGTCTAAAAAGGCATTTCAAAGATCTCAAAATGCCAATGTCAAGGTAAACTGCCTGTAAAACGTATGCTAGATTCATTTTAACGTTATATATATTTTTAAAATAAATGTGCATTGCTATCTTTCATGAAACAGCTTGGTAACAGTTATATCTCCTGTTAAGCATGTCCATGAACCACTCAAGGGCATGGATGCCATCATCTTCCTATTCCTGTGCACTCCAGCTACTAAATAAAAGTTTTTGGGTGAGTCATATGTGGAAGTAAAATGCTCATGAATTGCCAAATGACAAAGGCAGAAAGCAAGGTAAAGTTAATTAAGGTTCTTAGATAAGGTATTTATTATTGTTTGCTACCAATTCATTTCATTGAGAAACTATTTTAAGCGTGACCAATATTCCCTTTATGTCCTACATAAAAGAGATAAAAATTTAAAGTGATTTCAGAAAGACTACCAACGTAAAAGATGTACTTTGCATAAGTATGAAAGGTAAAAAAAATGTGTTTTATCCTTTTGAGTGTGGTCACAGCTATTAAATAAAGTCTGTATGCTGAGGGGGGTGGTGAGAGGTTTAAATTGCCTGGTTTCTCTCTGTTTCCTCTCTGGATCATGAACTAGTAAAATGTTAGAGAACACATTAAGCCTTGTTTCTTTGCAGCCAGTTTTAATCATCTGAGAACTGTGAGTTATTTCAAGTTTCTTTCTTTACTTCCCTGATGTTTAATCACTTTGGGGCCAAATAACTTTATGAGGTAGTCTAACAGCAAAATATCAAGTAAGTTAGTATTGTTAGGAACTCTAGCAAGTCCTAGGACTGAAAAAAGAGGTTAAAAAATAAAAATTTAGATAGTAAAGCATTTAAATTACCCATGCTAATATGGATATTATACTATTGAAGATATATATACAAATATTTGAATTTGTTGTTGCACTATGGAAAACTGAAACCTGGATATAGTGGATCTGTACTGCACATTTCAGTTCTCTTTAAATTGCAGATTCTATGTAGTATGAGTACTGCCTAATTTCTGTTATCTTAAACACCATGTTTTTAATATTAACAATCCCAACTGGAAGGTCATTAACTTATGAAATCTTTTTTTGTTGTTGTTCAAAAACCAAACAAAAGAACAGGCACATTTATTTCATACGAATCGTACTCTGAACCTACAATGCCAAAGCAAAAGTCTAATGTGCAATCAATATGTATTTCAAGTCTTTGTAACAAAGAAGAAAAATCATTAAGGAATTTAGGAGTGAGACATTATGTCACTAAAAATGAAGCTGACTAGACAATGGGTTTCATGTTCTAGCTAAGGAGATCTGACTATAGAGTCATTTTTTTTTTCTTTTGGACTACTGAGTCTTAAAGGGTAAAGTAGACTAAATTACAAATGTCTCAGCTCCTTATACTCAACTGTTTCACTAACAAGGACTCAAAGTATAGATATTTTCCCTATTATTGATAACAATATTTTAGTGTTAACACATTCACAGTTTAATATTGGTGATAAAACCTACACTGGTTTATCCTGAAAGTTTAGAAAACAGAATAATTATAAAATATGAAACTCACTTCAGGAAGAATTAAACATTAAATTTAAGACCGATTTGTTTCAGAAAGAAAGTCAACAGGAAAATGGATTTGTAATTTTGAATGTCTGGCCCAAATTTGTCATACATTCTAAATAAATTACCTACACCTCATTAAACTATACTAAAAACTGATGGCAATACAAGAGCAAGTCCATCAATTTCTCTAGCAAACCCAGTGAAAAGAAAGAAGGCAGGAATAAGTAGGAGAAGGGACAGGATTGTGCTGCAATCTAGGCCGGACAGGCTGCAGAAACATGAAGAGCAAGGCCAGCATGGAACCTTCCACACAGATCCTAGTTCTGAAACCAGAACTAAGACCTGTTTGGTCTTAAGGCTTTTTTATTCTTAAGTATAAAACTCTAAACTTCCTAAGAAAGATACTTAAAAGGACATTAAAAATAAAAAAATTCAGTTATTCAGGTGAGGTACTTGAATTTATATATAGGGGATGACAAAATAGTTTCTGACAAAGTATGTATTTATATTTAACTCTAAAAGAAGGCATTACATGTTAATTTTTTGTAAATTTCAGCCCAATCGGTCTTAAATATTTTTGAATCTTTTACTAAGTGTTAACTACACACATGACTAACCTAACTAGAATGCCACTGGTAGCCCTATATTAATTTTGATATACCAAAGGCTCATAGCTGGGGAAAAATAAGCAACCATTTATATTTACTACGAAAAGCAAACATTTACTTCAAATTGCATAATCGGCTTTTCAGTCACAAAAAGAAAGAAAAGAAGAGTGATCTGACAGTGGTCACATCCTGTGCAAAAAAACGTGAGATACAAAAATGGTAACACAAGGTATCTGCGCTGCTTACATTGCAGAAAAAAGGAAATACAGTAGCTGAAATATGGCACTCCTGGGAATCAACTTCTAAACCGAATAGAATGCCTTTGAAATGATTAAATTTATTTGTGTATTAGTAAGAAAGCCCCACCACCATAAATAGTACAATATTTAAAAATTAAAAAAAAATATTTATATCTATCTAAGATAGACAGTGTATTTGTATTGTTAGACCTCTTTAAGTGGTTTAGGTTTCGCCTTTTTTTTTTATTATTTTTTATTAAATAAATGCCCATATGCTTTATAAAGTTCCCCTCAATCTCAAAAGCCAATTTAAATCAAGGAATGTGTTATCAAAGTTACATAATTTCATTTGAGACTGTCAGCAGGTTAAAGTCTTCAATCAAGTCTTTAGCATTAATGCTTATTTTTAGTCAATGAAAAGTTAAAAAGTTCTCAAATCTTCATTTTCCTCTTGAATTTGCCCTTCTAAATGATCCTCAAACTGCAATTCCTAGTTTGCAAAAATAAAAGAATGCAATATGCATCATACTTCAAGAAAAGACGACGATGTTGAACTAACATGCTTCTGAATCTTTTCCCTGCTCCTCTCAACTTTCTTTATAATTTCCGACACTATGCACACTGACGAGGTGAGACCCAAAAGAAACAGCAGATCTGCAAGAGAAAATAAATTGGGTTTTATAATTCTTTGAAACTTAATAGCTTACATTTTTCTAACATTTTATCACAGGTTTTAAAATACATTGTTTCAAACCATTCCATGAGGTATCATCAGCCTCAGCATAAAAATAAGGAAAGTCAGGCTCAAAGTTATTAAGTGACTTTTCCAAAGTCACCTAGCTATGCAAGGCAGCAGCCAGGGAACTAGGGCCCAAGTCCTCTGACTACTTTCCCTAAACCACAAATAACCTCATAACCAGTGGTTCTCAACCTTCTGGCCCTTTAAATACAGTTCCTCATGTTGTGACCCAACCATAAAATTATTTTCGTTGCTACTTCATAACTGTAATGTTGCTAATGTTATGAATCGTAATGTAAATATCTGATATGCAGGATGGTCTTAAGCGTCCCCTGTGAAAGGGTCGTTCGACCGCCAAAGGGGTCGCAACCCACAGGTTGAGAACCACTGCTCATAACCATAACCTTTCACAGCACCACAATCAAGAGTGTTCTATTTAACAGATCACACAGCCTTTTTAAAAGGCTATTCAAGCAGTGGTAACTAACCTGATTGAAAAACACCTATATAAAAATTATTCAGAAGTTTGCATTTATTTCATTTGAAAGCCTAGGAGAACTCATCTTTAAAGACCATGTCATTACAACAGTATTCAAAGTATCTCACTCTTATTTACTACTTGAGAAATTGCTGTTGTCTTCTTAAAACTCCATTCTTTTTTTAAGAGGAAGGAATGTAAATAAAAGTTAAAATATTGACATTAGTAAACTAGTTCATTTTTAAGGTAAACTTAAACTTATAAAAATCCAGTGAGGCTGCATAACTCATTTTCATAAATATTCAAATTAGCTTAAAAATCCAAGAATTGAAAGTAGCACTGCCATAAATACATCAGTCCTCATACTTACATAGGAAGATAAATTTTTAAATGTACTGCACCATAACATTTAATGTATATTACGTGAAAAAATAATGTCTATCTTCCACATAATCTTAATACAATTTTCTGCTTTTAGGTCAGGCTATTATTTGATAAAATAAGACTTACAAATTAGCAAGTAAGAATAGTGAAATATTATTTTAACTATCGAAATTATAATTTTCTAGGAAAGCAATTTGGTTTTCAGCGAGTTTAAATATAATCTCTTCACATAAGGTTGAAAAGTATAAACTACAATTACTCTTTAACAAGTTTTGATTTGCTACATTTCAGAAAACCCAAATATGATTTTGACAATTAATAACATAAAAAATTAAAAGAAAAAAATTGCAAAAAATTTTAAAGCCTTGAGTTAGGAGAGTGACTCCCCTAGCCTTCTCCCAATTTAAAAAAAAAGAAAAAAAAAAAGCACACTCCTTTTTCAAATCCAGTCATTAATTTACTTATTTCACTTTTTAAGAGAAAATTTTTATTAGAACAAATGCATTAGAAAATAGAACAATTCATCTAAAATACATAAATTATAAAGAACATTTGTTTTACCCAGTATACTTAGGCTCTCGGTTTGAAAAACTTTCTGAAGTGGAGGAAAGTAAATAACTAATAACTGTCCCATGATGGATCCAAGAACTGCGTAGCAAAACATTTTATTACTGCAGAGTCCAATCTCAAACACAGATTTGGTCTGTTGGCAAAGCAGAGTTTGATTATTACACCTTGGTCACAGAACAAACTACTTTATTATTACATTCCCTTCTAATTTTTAATACGTTGGATTTAATTCACAATGGCAGGACCATGAAATCTCTTAATTTTAACTATTATTTAGGAATAATTCAAATGAATAAAGGTAAATTTTAAAGTAACTTTTCTTTATCAAGAAAGGGCTTTTTTTTTTTAAGAGAGTGCTGTTATATATACCTTATTTAAAAAATAAAAATCAAAAGAAACTATTTTAGCATTCTAAAATTCAAGAAATTTTAATTGTATATGATTATTCTAAGTCATTTCTATCCATTCATTAAGGTAGATTAATCTAAAAACCTTTCTTGAAGAATGGAACTAGTTTATATGTGTATTGAAAAAGTAAAGCTGACTTTCATAAAATAAAAAATGAATAATATAGCATCTTCAAAAATTACTCTAATGATAATTCACTTGGAAAGTTCTAGCATGGCAAATGATAACAGATATAGTTGAGAATTCACAAAGTGCTCTAAAAATTAAATGAATAGTCAGGCCTCAAATGGAACTAGTTTAAAAAATATTATGCTCTGAAAAACTACCACTAGGTTTTAGCTCATTATTTCCTATCAAAGCACTTCAATTGAGAAAAGGCAATTAATCACACCTTAAGATACAACATGGGAAGAAAAGTAAATTTAAAATGTCTGAAGCAATGGGAGATATCTATAATACTTTAAAATTTTATAATAAAATTATTTTAAAATGTCCTAAGTTTTGATACACTGATGGAAGTAATGGAAAAAGATTAATATGCAAAAAAATTGTTCTTATATTTCTAACAACACTTTCTTCTAAAAGGAGACTAATACCATCTTAACAGAACCCATGAGGTTTGTCTTATGCTCAAATGTTAACCTGAACTTACCATATAGCTACAGATAATAAGAGAATGGGAAGAAGAAAGATCACATGACAACACCAGTGATTTACTGTGATCCTCTGATCAAAGGTAAGGCTTATCTTCCCAAATGCCCCACCCCCATTATGATACATGATGGAGGAAAGCTATCTGAGGCTATAAGCTGTAGCTACAAAATCAAGAAAAGCTAAAAACCCATATTCCTTGCCTGTTTACAATTAGAAAGTGCTCTACCTAATTGAATCAGTCAGCATACCTGGGATCTAGAACTTAGTGCATTGAACATGTCAAAAAACACAAAGCATGTGAAGGTCATTGTTGTGTCTCGAGGTGTTATCACATTGTCTCGTAGCTGCCAAGAGAAAAAAATGATTTTTAGTGGCTGAATTTAATGGATAAATACTGCATGTGTTTAAAAGGCTAAAATTTTCTTTCCATTCGGATAAAATAGCTTTAGTCTTATGATATAAAAACATGTAAGCTACATAATTTCCTATATGTGATTTAAATGTTACCTAATGCCTTGGCCAGGTGGCTCAATTGGTTGGAGTGTTCATCCCCTACACCAAAGATTGCAGGTTCAATCCCCAGTCAGGGCACATACCGGAGGCAACTAATCCATGTTTCTCTCTCACATGGATGTGGTAGTTCTCTCTATCCCTCTCCTTCTCCCTTTCCTTCGCCCTTTCCCTCTCCCTTCCCACCTCTCTAAAATCAATTAAAAAACAAGCAAACACATATCCTAGGATGAAGATTAAAAATAAATTAAATAAAAAAGTCAACTAATGAATAGCTATAGTCACCATAAAGTAAAAAAGTCTTCTCACAAACCATATAATAGATATTAAAGCAACTTTCTTTTTTGATGACAAAGTAGCTAAAAACTCAGATATTCTAATGTCTCCCCAAATTTTCATATAGCAATTTTTATTGTATCTGATAGTCCTCTGCAGATTTAAATTACTTTAATAAATTAATCAGAAATTCCAATAACCCATAAAGGCTGAAATCAAACTATGTTTAAATGTTTTTTTGTTTTTTTTAAGACTTTAAATATAATAATATTACCAAAACTGTACTACGTTTAAATGTTTTTATCAAATTTTTCAAAGAGCTCTCCTAACTTTTCAGCCTTCCATGTAACACACAAAAATAACTAAGTTTTATCATATAGAATATGTTAATAAAGCAGTTTATCCAGTGAATATACCTCCCGCCAGAAGACAAATAAAGTCCCACAAACAATGATTATTGATGAAACAAGTATTTTAAGTATCAGGTTTTTGGTCAAAATGCTGTCCTTCCAGTTGCGTGGAGGTTTACGAATGACATCTTTATCCACTGGTTCTACTCCAAGGCTTCAAAACAAACAGAAAAATGAATTACTTCAAAGTTTTAACGTTTAAATTTGTTACTTTCAATCCTGATTAACATCAGTTATGCAGGAAACTAAATGCTTTCTTTAAAAAACAAAGTATTGAACCACAAAGGAAACCTTGGCTGTGTTTACTCAAAAATAACCACAAATTTTATACTCTCTCCTCTTTTATTCTTATTTATTTGGCACAGTTTAATAGGAGATTGGTAGTCAAATTTTTAAAAAATTGTCCAATTTCATTTACATATAAGTTTACTTATTTCAATATGGGCTCAAATACATGACTGACCAACTGGACTTTGAAATGCCCTCCATGCAATGAGGTTTTGACTATTTGTATTGAGAAGTGACATCTATGGCCCCATTATTATAAAACAAAATACTTAGATGCTTAGGTCCTTTGATACTTTCCCCAAGTCTCTAAAATGGCAACAAAGCCTAGCTAGTAACACTAAACTCAGAGATTTCTCCATTCATCCCATTCTTAGAAACAAAAAGCTTACTTCCTGAGGACAGGGATTGCCCTGATCTGTTTTCAAGGTAAGGCTGGGCATCTAACACAGTGTATAGGCTCAGATCCATAATGGATGAGTGAGCACCCAAAGAAAATAAATGATATGCACACATCACACAATTTATAACAAACATGCTGCTGAAAGGTTTCTAACGCTTTCCATGAATGAAGTCTGTAAAACTGAATCATGAGAATATCACATCTTCCTTATCTTTCTAATTTATGCATGAAAAACTCCTACCTCTGAGCTGGAGGTCCATCCATGATAATATTGATCCACAAAATCTGCATGGCATTGAGAGGATTAGGAAAGTTCATTAATGTAGCCAATGAGATTAAAGTCAATGCTGCTATACTCCTGTTGAAAAAAAGAGTCATTTAAAAAGATCTGTCGGCACAATATAATTCTTACTAATATAAAATAACCACTTTTTTAGCATTTAAAAATCTCATATTATTACTGTGCTTTTAAAGGAAGCCTGTATTTCCAAGAACATTTTGAAGCCAGGAGTTAACTCTTACAATCCACAGTATTTTAATAAAGGATTTTCAAAATGTTTATGTAACAACAATAAAGGAAGATTTTTAAAGCTGAGTTCAGAATAGCTGTTGCTACACAACAGTTAAGTTTCAACACTATTTTGGTAACTGTTTTTTTGAATACAGAAAAGCCCTTTACTTTTTGGAAAATGATAACAAGAGGAAACACTAAGATTTGAAACACCGTAGTTATTTCAGGAGCTATTAATTAAACCACCAAAGTTTCTATACTTTGATGGTGACATAGACACCTAAGTATCACATTAAGAACCTATTAGAGCCCTAGCTAGTTTGGCTCAGTGGATAAAGCATCAGCCTGCGGACTAAAGCGTCCTGTGTTCAATTCTGATCAAGGGCACATGCTGGGGTTGTGGGCTTGATCCCCAGTGGGGGGCATGCAGGAGGTAGTCGATCAATGATTCTCTCTCCTCATTGATGTTTCTCTCCCTCTCTCCCCCTCTCCCTTCCTCTCTGAAATCAATAAAAATATATTTTTAAAAAGAACCTATTAGACATGCCATTTTTAATTTTTTAATTAAACAAACTTCAGGAAGATAGCCCAGAAGCCTCTAGGCATTCTGCTTAAATAATACTTTTCATATAATCTATATATAAAAAACCCTAATATGCAAATAGACCAAACAGCGAAACAACCGGTCGCTATGATGTGTGCTGACCACCAGGAGGCACGCGCGCAACATGGTGGGCATCGGCAGCAGGCGGCAGAGCGCGAAACATGGCGAGCGTCAGCCACGGCAGGTGGTGGAGCAAGTGAGCGGGGGCATCAGACCAAGGTGGGGCGCTGGTTGCTGTCATCGGGGCGAGCCTCTGGTGGTTACTGAAAATTCTTTGTTCCCATGTGCCGCAGTCCTGCCCAGCGCTCGTACCCGCTGTTGGCGCCAGAGCCGCCGCTCGCACCCACTACCGGCACCAGGCACTGGCCCTGAATGCTTGGTGCTAGCAGCGGGTGCGAGTGGTGGCTGCCGGCCCCAATCACCCCTCAGGGCTTCTCCACCTCCCACTATTCCTGAGGAGTGATCGGGGGCAGCAGCCACCTCTCATAGCCTCTGCCGGTGCCCGAACTGCCGCTCACACCCACTGCCGGCACCAGCCCCGCTTGCACCTGCTGCTGGCGCCGGTCCTAATTGCTCGGCACCATGAGCAGGTGCGAGCGGTGGCTGCCAGCCCTGATTACTCCTGAAGGCTTCTCCACCTCCCCCTGCTCCTAAGGGGCAATCGGGGCAGCAGCCGCCGCTCGCACCCATTGCTGGCACCAGCCCCAATTGCTCCACACCATCAGCGGGTACAAGCAGGGCCAGCACCGTCAGCACGTGGGAGCAGTGGCAGCAGGAGCAGGGCTGCTGGCAGATGAGACCGGGGGCCATGGTAGGAGGGGCCAGGCAGGGGCGTGGAGGATGGGCCGAGACCTGCCCCTGTGCCCACTGCAGCCTTGAGGCCCACAGTTCCTGTCAAGGTGCACGAATTCATGCACTGGCCCCCTAGCCCTATATAATAAAAGAGAAACGTGTAAATTGACGGTCCCTCCGCTATGCTCACCAGCCAATCAGGAGTGAGTATGCAAATTAACCCAACAAACATGGCGGGTTAATTTGCATACACAGGCTCCAGGTGGAGAGCAGAGCAGGAGAGCCAGCGGAGAGTGGAGCAACTTGGGGAACTTGGCTCCCCAAGCCGCCAGATGGAGAGCAGAGAGGGAGAGCTGGAAGCTTGGAGGACTTGGCAGAGTGGGAGGCCGTGGGACAGAGACAGAGCAGGAAGGGAAAACCAAGAGCCTGGGGAGCACCAGGAATTCTGGGAATAGTAGTTCTGGTGGCAGCCCCAGGACCAGAAGCGGAAGCCCAGAGCGCGGGGAGCACCAGGAACGCTGGGAATCGTAGTTCTGGTGGCAGACGGATCTCCTAGAACCTAGACACTAGAGCAGCGGTTCTCAACCTGTGGGTCTCGACCCCTTTGGGGGTCGAACGACGCTTTCACAGGGGTCGCCTAGACCATCGGAAAACACATATATAATTACATATTGTTTTTGTGATTAATCACTATGCTTTAATTATGTTCAATTTGTAACAATAAAATTGGGGGTCACCATAACATGAGGAACTGTATTAAAGGGTCACAGCATTAGGAAGGTTGAGAACCACTGTTTTAGAGAGCATGGAAGAGAGAGGGAAAGAGAGAAACATCGACGTGAGAGAAACACATCATTGGTTCAACTGCTCCTTCTTAAAAGGATCATACCTGTAGGCACTGAAGTATGTTCAGGTCTCTTCTATTAAACAACAAATACAAATTAAAAATACTTTTCTTGGTTCTACGTTCCCTCTAGCTACCACCTTCTCTTTCTTGCCTGCTAACCTCGCCTTTGGATTAGGGTCATGGCATTAGGAAGGTTGAGAACCACTGCACTAGAGCAAAGTGAGCCTGGACCAAGTTACTGTTGCGGTGGGGGATGGAGGGAAAGCAAAGGTGAGAGACATAAGTAAAACCAGAGTGTCTAGGAAAAATTAAAGGGAAGATATTCTAAAACTTCCAGGAAATCTCCACCAATGAAGCAAAGAAAAAAAATGCCTCTATTATTCTGTGAGCAACAAACCAAACTAAGTTGGGGGTCTCAGACAATTCACTCATATGATTGCAAAGACAGACAGAAACTCCTGGATTGGAGAGGGCTCCCCTGAGGGCTCCCAGATTGGAGAGGGTGCAGGTTGGGCTGAGGGACCCCCACACCCCTCAGTGCATGAATGTCATGCACCGGGCCTCTAGTTTATCTATAAGACTCATGGTGACAAACATTTTACAAACTTACGTGCTCAGTTGGAATCTAACAAAATTTTTAATGTTATTATAAATCCCTTTACCCTCTTCAATTGCAGACCTGAAATTAAAAAAAAAAAATTAAGTGAGAAAATAGTACCATACAAAAGCAAAAATATCTATAGTAAAAACACTGATTTAAAAACAATTTTCCAATTGATATAACACATACTTTGCTAAAAGAATATATTATTTTCTCTACATAATTAAGATTAGAAAAATCTGAAAACATTAATCTAACAATAATTAAAGACTTCTAAAGCCCTACCAAACTGGTTTCATTCTACAATATTAACATTCCTATTCTTAAAAAAATATATTGCAATGTTAAAATCCCATATTGTCTTTCTACATAAGACAATACTACACACTTATGCTAAAACAATAATCTTCTTTACCCACATTAATTTTTCTTAAAGGTTCAAGATGCATGAATGGTAAGAGGTTAAATTAATGTATGTCAATGAGTTATATAAGATTATAGAATTTAAGCTATCTTTTGCTACTATATATAATTAGATATATGTAGGAGCAAAATTATATAAAGTATATGGTATACAAAGATTCATATAAATTATCTAATTCATTTGTTTGAATGTAGGAAAATATGTGTTTTGTAAACAATTTCCCCTTTCTTCCAAAATTGTTACACAATTCTAAGATGGAAAGAAAAAATTCTTATGTCCTTATAAGAGCTTGGCAATTCTAAGTCCTGAGCTCCCACATGCTTCACTTTAGGTCACAATCCTATACAATAAAAACCTAATATGCAAATCGACCGAACGACGGAACACCTGGTGGAACGACAGGTTGCTATGGCACGCACTGACCACCAGGGCGCAGATGCTCAACGCAGGAGCTGCCCCCAGCCCGTAGGCCCCAGGCCAGCCAAGGGAGGTGAAGGCGGGGTCCCCCCAATCGCCCTGCTGGTCGCCTCACATAGGGAGGCAACCAGCAGCAGGCAGTGGTGGTAGTGGGGTGGGGCTGGCAAGCAGGCAGCGCCAGGCCGGCCAAGGCAGGTTCCAGCAGGGCCCCCACCCCCCCAGTCGATCGCACTGCCAGTCGCCCCATAGATCAGCCCTGATTGCTGGCCAGGCCTAGGGACCCTACCCGTGCACGAATTTCATACACTAGGCCTCTAGTGGGTTACTAAAGCACCAGGGGGTAAGTAGCATGTATCACTGATATGAGTAAGACTCAGGTTGGCAGATAGGTTATTATCAAAAAACAAGATTCAGGTGACTCCCATCTGAACACTGAAACTGAAGCCACCAGGTATTACATAAGAATTTTAAATCAATTAGAAACTATGGCTGAAACAACAAAGTTACTCTAACTTAATAAACTATATCACTAACAACATGAACAATTACTGATAAAAGGAAATAGGTATGGATGAGAACTTGATTATTTTTAATAATTATACAGTCATGCACATGCATATTTCTAATAGCCTGAATTTAACTAGAATAAAAGCCCCATAAAGGTTCACTGCTGTGCCACTACACTTACAACCAGAAAAATGTGATACTTAGTAAATATTTCTTAAATGAATGGTCCTGCCATTTATTCTGTCCTTTAAATTCCATACAAAATAATTTTCTCCAAAACGACACACTACACCATAAAATAAGATTAACTGACCTACTAAAATAGTTTAATTCATCCAATGTATAACGTATTGCTAATTCTTTTCCACCTAAATTGTCTGGAGATGAAGTGTAGGAAAGGATGGGAGAAGATTCTTTCTGATGCAAATCAGAAGATAGGGAAATGAAACTTACATTATGGTTTGGAAATCATCATCCACCAGGATCATGTCGGCTGCCTCTTTGCAAACATCTGTGCCAGTCTGACCCATTGCGATTCCAATGTCTGCAGCCTTCAGAGCAACTGCATCATTTACTCCATCTCCTGTCATGGCTACAACCGACCCATTCTTCTGTAGAGACTACAGTGGGGACGGGAGGGGAAGGGAGGAATTCTGATTAAAATGTTGCTTCTACAGAGATAATGTGATAAACAAATCCTCTCTATTTTTTCACATGATTAAGATTGGAAATAATATAGACTATCAGTTTTTCAATGAATTTCAATATATTTAGGTCTTAAGATAAAACTTTTAAAAGTTTCTATTAGGCCCTGGCCAGTGTGGCTTAATGGTTGGAGCATCAGCTGGCACACCAAGGGGTTACAGGTTGATTACCGGTCAAGTACTTGGGTTGCAGGTTTGATCCTGGCCTGTTTGGGCACATGTGGGAGGCACAGTCTCTCTCCCATCCATGTTCCCTGCCCACCCCCCATTCCGTTCTCTCTGAAAATCAATGGAAAAAATCTTTGGGTGAGGATTAACAGCAAAAAAGGCTTGTGAGAATAAAGAGCAGAGTGCCTCACACACTTCTGTTTAAAAAAAACAACACACATTTCTATTAATATTCCCACTGTGTAAGAACTGTATGTCTAAAGTCTGATCTAGAGCCAATTACACAGTGGTTCTTAAGGACAATTTTTCCTTCCAGGGAACATCTGGCAATGTCTGCAGACATTTTTTATTGTCATGATTTGGAGGATCATGCTCCTCGCACCTAGAGGGTAGGGGTCAGGGATGCTGCTAAACATCCTACAATACACAGGACGGCCCCTCACAACAAAGCATCATACAGTCCAAAACGTCAATAGTGCTAAGGTTAAGAAACTCTGAACTAATACAATAGAAGGCTACAGTGATTAATAATTTAAGTCAACACCCTAGCCAGTTTGGCTCAGTGGATAGAGCATCAGCCTGCAGACTGAAGGGTCCTGGGTTTGATTCTGGTCAAGAGCACATGCTATGGTTGCAGGCTTGATCCCTAGTAAGGGGCGTGCAGGAGGCAGTCAATCAATGATTCCCTCTCATCATTGATGTTTCTATCTCTCCCTCTCCCTTCCTCTCTGAAATCAATAAAAACATATTTAAAATCTATATATATAAAAGCCAAGCGACCGAAATAACGGAACGACCAGTCGCTATGATGTGCACTGCAGTGGACAACTGGCGCATATGGGGCCCTGATCAGACCCCAAACCTCCCGCGGCCCCTCCCCCCGGCCAGCCCTGCCCCCAATCAGCCCCCCCACCCCGATTGAGGGCAGGGCCGGCCAGCCAACTTCCCCCGTCCCCTCCCACCAGCCAGCAGGCCCCCATCGCCTGATCAGGGCCTGCCGGCCAACCTCCCAGTCTCTCACCCTGGTGAGCAGGCCCCGATCGGGACCAGGGGTAGGTGGCGGTGGACGCAGGTGGTGAGAGGAGGAGAGGGGGAGGTGGGGACTGCACGGTGGCAGTGCGTGGGTGGCAAGAAAAGGAGGTGGTGGAGAGGTAGGGAACTTGATTGGCTCCAATCACTGGCCAGGCCTAGGGACCACACCCATGCACGAATTTCGTGCACCGGGCCTCTAGTAAATTCTATATAATAAAAGGCTAACATGTAAATTGACAGAATAGCGAACAACTGGTTGCTATGATGTGCACTGACTACCAGAACAGACTTCTACATTGTTCAATTGCTTAAAGTTAGTTTGCAGACATCTCATTCAAGTTTTCTTCTACATCTTCCTTTGCTAACTAAATTCTATTTCAGGTTCTAAAAAAAAAATCACCTGTTTTGTTTTATAGTACTTCTGACTTTAATATTCTATCAAATACTCCTAGTAAGGCAAAAATAATTTAAGACAAGAAGTAGCATTTTGGATATAAAACTTAAACAATTGGATTCTTAGAGACCCACCTTAATAATTTTCATCTTGTGCCTTGGACTAGCTCTGTAAAATACTGCAACCTGTTAAATTACAAAAAACATTAAAAATCTTCAATGTTAAGAAACATCAGAATAACTCATATGCTTCTAATTAACAATGATTTTTAAAAATCAATGTAAACTATATTTAATTTGGCACAGAGATCAAACATAAGTAATATGACATGCTTGTTATGACACTCATTTGACATGCTCATTTCAAAATTTACCAAAGGTACCACAGGAAATACACAATCTCTGGAGAGAAAACAGCCTTACTCTTGAAATGTCTCAGAGACAAAGAAAGGGAAAACTCTCTTCTACCTTTCCTCTAACACCAGCATACAACTAGAATGGCCTCTTCCCTTGTTCTGTCTTCAGGACAGATAAAGAACAGCTACTTCGCCCTAACTGGTTTGGCTCAGTGAATAGAGCTTCGGCCTGCGGACTGAAGGGTCCCAGGTTTGATTCCGGTCAAGGGCGTGTACCTTGGTTGCGGGCACATCCCCAGTAGAGGGTGTGCAGGAGGCAGCTGATCGATGTTTCTCTCTCATCAGTATTTCTAACTCTCTATCCCTCTCCCTTCCTCTCTGTAAAAAATCAATAAAATACATAAAAAAAAGAACAGCTACTTCTTCATGTCTATAAAGCCCCCCAACCCCTTTTTTTAAGTGTCCAGTGTCTACTCATTCTCTTTTATTTGGACTAATTCATGAGGATCTCTTCCACTATATCTCTACTTACATGATCTTATCTCTCCAAACCATATATTTAATCCCTTTTTCTGACCCCATCTCCTGTCTTCTAAAACCCTTTCACTGTGCCCCAAAGTCAGTCATCAGTCATTGACAAAATCCCCTAAATACTTTCCTTTTCCACATTGCTCTAATTTTTCCATAAAATATGGGCCATCTCTATAGTCCTCTCAAATAGTACAACCAGGATATCCTGGAGAGGGGTAGGTGTCCTCCATTCTCCCTTCTTTATTCATGAAGCCTGTTTTGAAGGTTACATGAGACTATACTTCCCTCTAACTGCAAGCATTCACTGCTCCAGAGAGGTCACTCCCCATTTCACAAAGATTTTAACTTCTGCCTTACTGTCACTCTCTCCAACAAAACTTCCCAATCCTGGTGATTTTAATATCCCCATACCACACCATTCTCTTTCCCACTCTCCTAGAAAATTCATTCATACTAGTTTCCTCTCCTCATACTTCTGATCCTTTTCTCCAACCTCACTTTCAGCTGACAACCTTGTTCCCTACTTCAAAGAAAAAATCAGATGAGCATTTCCCAAATTCCACCATCCAGTATCTGTCTCCAGGCAACATCCTTTCTTTCACTGCTTTTACTACTGCAAAGCTGAAGACTCCCTTGGTGGTTTGCAAGTGGTACATAACACAGAGTAAAATTTGTTTTTAAAGCACCAGGATGAGCAGGTTAATCTTTTTAGCTAAGTAAAAATATTGAAATTTAATGAACATAAAATTATGGCCTAAAGAAATTAGATATTAAAAAAACACTTAGAAATGAGTAAAAATTAAACTATATCACAATATCAAAGAAATAAGATTAGACTTGAGGGTAAGTGAATTTCATCTATTAACAATGTTTTCACATTTATGTCTGTTTCTCTACCTAGAAAAAGGGAATATACTGATTAAAGGCAAGCACCCAATAAATCACTGTAGTTTGGGAGCAGGAGGGGAGATGATAGGATGAGGACAACAGTATATGGTAAAAGGACAGTGGGAAAGGAGTAGAACTTTGTCAGAAAAGGAGAACGTTCAGCGAATAATATGGTAGGAAAAGATAAAAATCATTAAAGGGAAGGGGAAAAGGCCATGCATTTTCAGAAACAACTTGCAAGAGGAATTTTCTCTTTTCATGGGTCCTTATTTTTAGTGTCTTATTTTCATGCAAGAACTTATACATAAATATTTATAGTAGTTTATTCATAATTGACAACTGGAAATTCAAATGTCTTTAAACTAGTGAATAGGTAACATATACCCATACCGTGGAATACTAGTCAGCAAACAAAAAAAGAACTACTACCACACACATCCACACAACCAACATAGATAAATCTCAAATGCATGTGCTAAATGAAAGAAACAGATACATGATTCCATTTTTAGAACATTCTGAAAAAAGCAAAACTATAGGGACAGAAAACAAACCAGTGGTTGCCACATTCTGGAAGTAGAGGGCGGAGCTGATTTTAAAAAGGCACAAGAAAATTTGGGGGTATGATGGAACTGAACTAGATCTTGATTGTGGTGGTAGTAACGAAACCAAATGTCAAAACTTAGAAGACTGCTTTAAAATGGGTGAATTTCACTCTATGTAGATGATATTTTAATTTTTTAAAAACATCACATATCATGCTACAATTAAAATAGAAAAGGATAAAAAACATCAAGTAATGGTCTCTCTCTCCACTTTGTATTTTATACAACCATTGCTAATTTTTACAGTATTTTCCTCAGGCGAAACTTGGTTCTTGCAAAAGTTAATAAATTTGCAATATCCTATATTATAAAAGGCTAATATGCAAATCGACCGAACGATGGAAAGACCGGTCTCTATGACACGCACTGACCACCAGGGGGGCAGATGCTCAACGCAGGAGCTGCCTCCTGGTGATCAGTGCACTCCCACAGGGGGAGCGCGACTCAGCCAGAAGCTCTGAGCTGGGCTAACGGTTGGCGAGCGCAGCGGCGGTGGCGGGAGCCTCTCCTGCCTCCACGGCAGTGCTAAGGATGTCCAACTGATGGCTTAGGCCCGAAGGCTCCTGGACTGCGAGAAAGTGCAGGTCGGGCTGAGGGAGCACCCCCCCAAGTGCACAAATTTCATGCACTGGGCCTCTAGTGTGTGTGTGTGTGTGTGTGTGTGTGTGTGTGTATGGCTAAGTGAGTGACCATAAATCCGTCCGACCAACCTGCCGGTATATATGATGCACAATGGCAATTTAAAAATAAATATTGACTCGTGCATGCACGATACACATAAAGCTCTCGCTGGTGCCAATGGCATGCGTGTTTCGATTTTATAATACTATATTATATATACTATTTTGACATGTAATTTTTTGCAGTAACGTAATTACCGCACGAACCTTTCTTCTAATTAATTTCCTTTCAATGTGCATGAATCCATGCACTGGGCCACTAGTAATAATAGTTATAATGATCACATCACAAATACTCTCAATGACAGAACTGATTTCAATGATAAGATTTCATTTCATGATTTAGAACAACAAATTTGGTAGTAATATCCCAACTGTTCTGAAATAAACAGTTTGGTTTTCATAGTAGTAGAAATGGTAACACTTAGAATAAGGCCTTTTGTCTAAAAAGGCTTTAGTTTAGACATACCTTTGGTAGTACTTGTGAAAGCTGCTGGACATCCATTGCATCTATTTCTTCTCCTGAGACTGACTGAGAAGTTTTGGAACACAATCCCAAACGACTAGCTAAAGTAAAATAGAGAGAAAACATAATTAACCAAATTGGTTTTGTTTGACAGGGTAAACATAATGCTCAGTTAATAATAATTGTTATCCGTTTCCTTTTAAGTATAAAATGCCTCTATATCAAGGGATCGTAAGACAACTACTGGTAAGACAAACCTATCTGAATTTTAAAAGTCTGAGGTTTTCTGTTTGACTCTTATTTTTGTTTAAATTTGAGAGTAAATAGTTTTCACAATTTAATCTATCGAACCTAAGAAGTGAAACACGGCCAATGAAGTTTTGCTCAGCATCTCCATTTTAATGAAGATCAGAGTGCATTTTAAGTAAACAAAATCAAATAAAATGGTGGTGAATCTGTGGTAATCATGTAGTTGCATGTAAATGAAAATAAAAATTGCAAATTTTTCTAAGTATAATTTTCCCAACCATGTTACATTTCTGATGACATCCTTCTTAGATAACATAAAGTGTGAAACTTCTGTCCCAATCTCTCTCCCTTTTAATAAAATCAGAATTAATGGACTTTTGCAAACTGCTTAAATTTATCAGTAAGAACTATAGTTTATTGGTTCTGGGAGATTAACTTCCATGTCCATTTCCCCCCCCTTTTACTTCTTAAAGTAATCATAAAAGGCATTCAAAGAAAACAGTCATATATATGATGAAACAACAGAATCATAAATATAGCTATTTTCTTTCAAAGTAGGTACGTACAGGTCTGCTTTGAAAATACTCAGTCAAAAGGAAAAACTAAATTTCATGTTTCCTTTCACATTTATGCTTTTATCCATCAGCATAGTGGATAGGTATTATTTTTTAAACTAAAATAAGTTTGGCCACAATTTTATATAGAGTATGAGCAAACAAGAGTCAATTTTATTATGTAAACACATTTCATGTCTAATGGTTCACAAAACTATGTACTGTAATAATTTTTAAAAAAACTATCAAAAACAAAAGGAAGCAGCCTAGTTATACCGATTGCAACTGCAGTCTCCTGTGAGTCTCCCGTAATCATTTTTATCGATACTCCTGAGGCGATGAGTGTTGTAACAGCTTCTTTCACACCAGTTCTAGGAGGATCAATGATTCCCACCAGGCCAAGAAATGTCAGTTGTCCCAGTTCAGGACCAGAAGCTAAAGCAAGAACTTAGGAAATAATAATAAAATCCAAACAAGAAAATGTGAGTCACAAAAATAAAAGAATTTACTTGACAAAAGCTGGAGGCAGTAACACTTCTCAAATAAATCACTTAAGACTATAATGTCATTGTAGTTATTATATAATCTTTTGTTAAAAAAATATTTTTATTGATTTCAGAGAGGAAAGGAGAGGGAGAGAGAGATAGAAACATCAGTGATGAGAGAGAATCATTGATTGGTTGCCTCCTACACACCTCCCACTGGGGATTGAGCCTGCAACCCGGGCATGTGCCCTTGACTGGAATTGAACTCAGCACCCTTCAGTTCACAGGCCAACACTCTATCCACTGAGCCAAACCGGGTAGGGCTATACAATCTTTAAAAACTAAAATTATCATGTGGTAAGACAATATAGTTTAATGGTTCTAGATATAAGGTTGCTTTAAGTTACTAAAAATTAAAAGGAATAAGAAGGGAAGGCAAATGAGGAGCAAATAAAAAATCTTTTTACATAGTAACCATATCCAGCTCCTTTCAACATACACTATTGGCTCTTTGGCAACTTCAATTAATTATTTGGAGAAACTATAGGTTTGTTGGGCTTTAAAGTCAATTTTAAACAGACACCTTTGAAGGTGGCTTCTACTAATGTTATCTTCAGCTTTCCAATTTATAGGTCTGTGTAACAATTCAATAGCTTGAAGAGGTCACTATATTAGTTAATTAGACACAATATGTAACAATTTCATACATGATAAACCCTGGGAGGTAAAGTTAACTATAAAGTGATTATAAAACCACTATCATCAACAATAGTTTAGATTCTTTCATTCTATAACATTAACAGGTATTTCTTATTTGCAACTCTGGTAATTTAAGAGTATATAAATAACACCACCCTAAAATTATTTATAGTTAGCTTTCTGTCATCCTTGGGCACTTAAGATGTAGTATAAAGTACTGTTCGTTTCCAAATATCATTTAGCTTATTCTCAGAATTCTGGAACCTCACTTTACTACCTATGAACCAATGGATGTGTCTCAACCTGGGATATTATTAGACTAAAGAATTTACCACAGAAAACACAATAAAAGCACACAAACTAAACATATGTATCTCATGGGGAATCTGAAAGTCCCAGCAAGATTACAGGAAGTATCCATTCTTATTCAAACAGAAGCATGGAGGATTAGATATATTAAGAAAACCAACTGTAAAGGCAAATAACTTCTATTTTTCCAGTGTAAGATGTGGGCCCCACAGCTACATAAATAGTTCGGCATATGAATTCACCTTGACAGTCCCTAGTGTTGGAATAGAGGCAGATAGTAACAGAAGGGGACAGCATCAGTTGGCGTCAAAAAGGGAGATCAGCTCTTGGCACTCTCAATGGAGGGGTGATATTAGCCTAGAGCTTATATCCTATATTTATCTGTTTGCTTCTTTAGAACAAATGAAGATCTACTGTTACTGTTTGGGACAGGGTAGGTAGACCTTTTTCATGTAGAAGGTCCCCAAATAAAATATAAAAACAAACATACTCTAATTTCAAAATTATGAATATTACTTTAAAAAACTTAAGTTTTATAAGATGCAACATAAGTATATATAAAGTTAAATTTAAAATCTTTCTATTATTCATTACGGTACTTTCAGGGGGAAGAGGAAGATGGAGCACAAGCAGAAGTGGAGAAGACAAGATGCAAGAGAAAAATGACCAGAGTGTTTTCTAAAGCCCCATGAAACAAAGACTTTGTCTTCTACCAACTCTGATCTATTTCACAATATTACAACAGCAAACACACAACAAAACCTCCACATTCCTCCAGATGAGAAGAGTCAGAATTTTAAAAATGTGAAACCCCTGTTCCAAAAATTAAGGAAAACAGGAAGCACATACCAAACCTTTAAGACTTCCTGTGTCTCTAAATCCCAGCCAATTTTGAAACCCTCTGTTGTAAGCTGCTAAGATAACAAAACTGTGCCCTCAAATAAAACCACAAGAATACCTTTCTAAACATGTAAATCAGAAAGTCCTATAAACCTATATAAATGTTGTATAGCCACAAAAAGCCCTTGCTTAAGTGAACCGTGAGATGAAGATTTTTTACATAACTTGTTTCTTTCTCCCAGAAATTGTAGTGTTTGACTTCGTTTTGTAAAAATAATAACATTAAAGAAGCCAACTCTTCCAATTTCCTTGACACTACATATATATATATATGTGTGTGTGTGTATATATATATATGATTAGCCACAAGCCAGATGACTATTCAGAAGGTAAAAACCAGGTATGGCCCCAACCCCTGCCTCTTGAATCATACACAATGTCCCTAAGAGAAGTGGCCTGAGGTGTGTGTGCACAGCAGATGCTCTCACCCCATCATGTTTAGTCAGCAACACAAACAGAATCTGGGCACTTCTATACTTCACTGGTAAATGCCAAAGGAATAAAGCAGATGAGGAACAAGTAAGCAATCGCCTCAGCTTAAAGAGCAAATTAGAGGCTTAAGACTTCAATATTTAGGAAAGTATTTTAGATCTATTAACAAATAAGACTGTCAAATTAATGAAATAAAGAAGGAGTAACATCACTTTACCTCCATCCCTCTCCTTCCTCACAAGAAAAACTTGTTTACAATAAAATTTCTGCCCTGGCCCGTATGGCTCAGTTGGCTGGGCATCGTCCTATGCACTGGGAGATTAACGGTTCAATTCTAGGACAAGGACACATATCCGGGTTGTGGGCTCAATCCCCTGTAGGGGGTGTGCAGGAGACAGCCAATAGATGATTTCTTCTCACATTGGATGTTTTTCTCTCTCTCCCCCTCTTTTCCCCTGTCTCTCAATCAATAAACTATTATAAAAATAAAATTTTTATCACCTACTCATACATCACTGCAGGTCTGTAAAATTTCATATTTTGCTATATTCCCATTTTTCCATTTTTGGGGGGTCAATTAGACAAGCAAAACATAACACTTCAGAAATGGCAGGGTTCTACGAAGCCTGGACTAGAGCTATACAGCTCAGGTGTGAAGCATGAATTTATCTGCATTGAACAGAAAGCATTACCTTTCCACCCATGGGGACGATGCTGAGGCAACCTTACCTCTTAGCCCTGCTGAGCCCATTCGTGCCTTCTCCTGTTGGGACCGATCTCTCTGCTGCTGGGTGAGTGTTAAAGTCTGTCCTTTGCTAAGGTATGTAGTACAATACTTAATCACCTGTTCATAAGCACCCTTCATAAAACAAATCTCTGGTCCATCCTAGGAAGAAAATAACAGAGCAAATAAATTCAAATTAATTTCAACTTGTACATATCTGCCATTGGAATCCAAAAGCAAGTGGTATTCATTTCTCATAATCCCCAGGGTAGCTACTCAAGCCTAAGGCTTTGAGTGGCACTTGAACTCTGAAAATTAGAAGTTCATATGTGGGGGTTTACTGCACCCTACAAAGAGCATCTACTCCCTACCTTCACCCTTACACATTGAAAGCAGTGCTATACTAAACCCCAGAGTAGGCACTCTGAGATTTGAGGAGAGGCTCACAACTTAACAGGAATAGGAAAGAGAGCAAACATCTGCCCAAGCAATGACTCAGGCCTTCTTCTCTTGGCTGTTATTATATGTGTACATGTGATCCCATTTAATTCTCACAACCACCTTATAATTATGGGTATTAGCAGACTTTTTCTTCTATTTTTCATCATAGTAAAGTAATATACAAAAGCTTACAATGAAAAACTGCAGTTCCCTGCCTAAACCTTCTTACCTCTAGTCCTACCCTAAAAGGCAAGCCAATTTTAACTCTATAGATGTTTTCCTTGGTATTCATCTCCAAGTTTTTAAATATGTATTTTTTGCTTATAAATTTTATAATTGTCTAATGGGATAGGTGGTAGTTTGGCCACCCCACTACCTATTCCTCCTTTCCATATCATCTATACTAATAAAAGGATAATATGCTAATTAGACCGGGTCGACCGGACATCTTCTGGTCGTCCGGTCCTCCTTCCTGACAAAGAAACAGTGGCGGGGGCCGAGGCAGAGGCACTTAGGGGCAATCAGGCCAATCCGGTCCTCCTTCCTGACAAAGAAACGGTGGCGGGGGCCGAGGCAGAGGCAGTTAGGGGCAATCAGGCCAGCAGGGGAGCGGTTAGGAGTCAGCGGTCCCAGATTTTGAGAGGGATGTCCAATCCTAAACCGGCAGTTGGACATTCCCCCCTAGGGGTCCTGGATTGGAGAGGGTGCAGGCCGGGTTGAGGAATCCCACCCCCTGCACAAATTTCGTGCACCAGGCCTCTAGTTATAATATAATTAAAGCAAAATTTGTTAGTATTCTAAATATTTTATGACTCCCCACTGTTGAACGAAGTGGTAGTCACTAGAACACTTCATACACATCCAGCTTTCTGTGCAGGCACTTGGTAGGAATGTATTCCCCTGACCCTCTCTCCCACTTTGAAGTCAGGTATGACGTACTTTGACCAATAAATATGAGCAGTACTTGTGTCACTTCCAAATGGAAATTTAGAAACCAGAGCATAAGATGCTCTTTCTCTGCACGTTATTACAGTGTGTGCTCACATTGAGACAAAGCTACTAAGTAGTGAACAGATATTAGAGTGTAGGTGGGCAGCAGGAAGGCAAGATGCTGTTTCCTGGCCTATATAAATAAAACATTTATTTTCCTGTTTAAGTTTTATCTTTTAGAAAGTTAATAACTGCCTCTTTTTTTATTTGCTTAGTTGTCTTTACACCTATTAATAACTATTCAGGAACTCTTCCATGTAATATAAAGCCCTGCTAAATGATATTTTTCACATGATCAAATGAGCAGGTAAATTATTACTCCCATATTATTATTGAAGAAAGACCTTCCTCCTTGATTCTTGTTCTCCTTTCCTTTTCTAATGTGAGTTGGCTGATTTCTAGGCCTGCTGCATGACTGGATGCATCCAGAAACTTCCCTTTACCTCTATCCTGGGGATTCTTTTCACCCATCCTGGTTAAAACTCATTGTGTGCTATATCTTTCTTTTCTTTAGTTTATCATCTTATCTCGGAATAACATATCCACCAGTATCTTTCTAACATGTGTGGGATATCCATTTTGAGATTTGGAATGTCTGAAAACATTTTTACTCCAACCCCACATTTTTAAGTTCATCTCGGAATAAATTTCCTCTCAATTTGAAGGCTTTCCTTTATTATCTTCCAGCTTCTGCTATCCAGTGTTGAATTTGAAGTCCAAAGAAGCTATTTTAATTCCTAAACCTTTATATACGATCTCCCCCACCCTGGCCTCCCACCCCTAAACCGCCTGAAGCTTTTAAAATTCTCCCTCGAGTTTCTTGATTATGGGCCTTGTGTTTACTCCTGAGGAGAGACTGTTCCAAGATGTGACTGACGCCTGACTCAAGAGCTGGACCTGGGAGAGATTGCTTCCGGCAAACCCCACCTAGAGACTGGCTGATCATATTGATGTTCATTCTGACTTAAATCAGTAATCCTCCCCTGCCTCCTACTATGTGCTGATTCCTATAACAGGCAGTTGACCTGACCTTGTCAAGCATGCAAAGTCATTTCCCGTACCTGGTAGTATTCATATACTAGTACCCATGGGTATCCCTCCTTTACCCTTTATAATTCTTTGGCACCTGCCAAACATATTGTCTTCTAGCTGCCCAAAACCCACCTCCTATGTAAGTTGCCCTTGAAAAAACTCCATTAATCATCAGATTGCAGTGGCCAGCCTCTTTCTTAGATCTTTCCCAGCCCTCCACCTACGAAGGAAGATTTTCAGTATCAGGACTTTTTCCTGGATCTGGATATACAATCTCTTCCCCAACTGATGGGCAATTTTATTTTAAAAGCTGAAGTCCTTCCTCTGGAAAATTTGATAAAATCTTCCCATTTTCTGTTCTTTCTTCCTGTTACGACTATCAGGTAAATGTTGGATCTCCTATATTTATTTTCTGATTTTTATACCTTATCTTTTATATGATCCACCTCTTTAATGTTTTGTTCTACTTTCTGATAGATTCTTTAACTTCATTGAAAAACTTTCTATTTAAAGCATTTTGTTGTCAGTTTTTTATAACAAAATTGTAAAAACGTTCTTTGGAAATTTACTTCAGCATCTGGAATTATCTTTGTTTCTCTGAGATCTCTTTCTCTGCTGGTTTGGTCTGTCTTTCATACTGACGATTTTTCCCAAATATCTAGCAATCCTTGACCGTCCCACATTTTTAAGTACAAGTTGTTATGTACAACTTCTAATGTATAATTTGGATGTAATACCTCTGAAGTTAAATCATTAAACTTTATATGAGCCACATTATCTTGAAGTACTGTGTGACAGTATACAAAATGTAAAAAAAAGGAGACCTTCCAAATAAACTCATATATATATATATGTATATGTATATG
>NW_005356674.1:6688367-6692913 GCF_000412655.1 Myotis brandtii
TCTGCAGGCTGTTGGCAGGCCGGCCCCGCCCCTGATCAGCGTGGGGAAATCAATCAGGGGCAAGGCAGGGCTGGCCAGGGGGAGGGGCCGCGGGCAGTTGGCTGGCTGGACCCGCCCCTTGGTCGAACTCCCGGTCGAAGGGACAATTTGCATATTAGCCTTTTATTATATTGGATATTCTTGCTATATAACTAGATGGTCAAGGAACATCAGGTGAAAACTATCTTAGGCAATTTTTAAAAGCTTTATGTTATAAGGTTTAAAATATCAGGCATTTTATTTTTATAGTTTTCTTTCCAAATATGTAGCTTCCCAAGAATTTATAAAAGTACCTTTAAAGATTAGACAGATATCTTTCTGTTCCCTCATGAACAGAGTTCCTGACAGATTTAACAAATTCAAGGTTGGCCAACTTGGCCTTTCTTTTAAAACCAGCATGCTTCCTACTTATTTTGCATGAGAGGAAATGCTCTCACTCCTGTCTACAGAGGTGTAATTGGTGTCAAAATGTTTGTTCACAGGTGAAAACACATAACCAATTAATACCTAATAAAGTAAATGTAAAAATAACAAATATATATATATATAGGCAAAGTAAGTTTGAGCATTAAGCTGGTATATACCAATAATGAGTGATAAACTGTACATTGTAGAACTCTTATTACACCAACTATGTAAAAGTTTCTAAAGCACCCAGGCACAAGCTAGTAGCTTGAAATATCAGTGCATGTAATTTTGCCAGTTTGTAAGCTGGATCAACTATCATGAATTATACACATATGATTCACAAAATAATGTGGTTTTGTTCGTTCTGAAGAAAAGACATTCCTTCAGTGAATGAACAGCAGATCTATAGTAGTCTGTCATCAGGACAAAATATACGTTGAAAGAATCTAATGTCATAAACTCTAGGAAACTGACAACAGGCTCTAATTCATTTAAGTTGTTTGCTCACACAGCAAAATTGGATATATCTAGGCACAAAGTCAAAGAGAACACTAAAATAGCAAGGGATGAATATACTATATACTACGAATATACACACTTTAAAACAACAGGTCTTTGTTATGCTCAATAACTATTTAAATCTAAAGGTGGACAAAAAATAAAAAATAATCATCTATGTTAAACAAGATATAATAAGTATTCTTTAAATGGAAAGATACCTGCTGTGTTCTGTGTACACACTTAACAGCCATCCACTTTTGCTCAGAGCTAAAAGGATATTCAGTTTTTCTGATATAATCCTGTTGAACTCCATCAAGACCCATCTGTACAGCACAAAAAGAAAGTTAATTCTCACCAGCATATGACTATTTTTTCCTTTAACATGAACAAGGGTCATAACTTGCAGTTAGGCTAGCTAGAGATACATGGATTATTTTTCAAATAACGGTGACAGAACAGCAGTATTCCATTTATATATACCATATTTCTCTGAATAGCAGAAAACATATTCAACATGAAAGCCTGGGTGTTTAGATACCTGGACTATACATAGACTAAGTCTTCAACACTGACTATATAAAAACCTCTACTGACTCAATTCTGGATAGAATCAGGAGACAACAAAAGGTACTCAACCAATACTGAGCATTTACTTTTATAATGAATAGAAATTTCAGATTCAATTCTTCACTCCTTAGGGATTCAACTCTTATCTTACCTGTTGCTCCCATTCTACTCCCTTATACACTCACCCTAACACTGATATTCTGACTACTACCAATGTCATGTAGCTGTTTTCCCTCCAATACCCCTTTGCATTTTCCTCCAAATATTCAAAAATATTTTTTAAACTACTCTAAAACCTAGTTCATTGCTTTTGCTGACTTTTTGTTGTCTACTGAAACATGTTGAGACACTACTTCCTGGCTTTCAAAAGTCCTCAGAAACTGACCACATAGTCTATTTAACAATCCCGAGTTACTCAAACTCCTTCCATTTCATCCAGGTTAACCAATTCACAAGCCAAAAATCCATTCTATGCTTACTTATTACTCTATGCTTTTATTTGTGCTTTTTCTAGCTTACCTACTATCTAAATCCTTCCTATCCTTCAAAGCCCAGGTCCCTAGTCTGAATTGGCACTGTTCTTATGTTTAGGACTTAACTATCTACTATCTTGGTCTGCCTTTTATTTGTTCCGAGCACATCAGTATTAATGTCCTACCTACAATGTGAGTTCCCCACCCATATGGAACTGGTTTCATATTCTTTAACTCTCAGAGATAAAGTTAAGTATAACATAGTAAATCTTGTTAACAGATTCAACTTTTGAATGTCTTTTATAAAGCTACTAGAGGCCCAGTGCATGAAATTCGTGCACGGGTAGGGTCCCAAGAGGCTGCTGGCTGCAGCCCGGGGCGCTTCCCTTCCCCTGGCTGCCTGCCGCTGCCGGCCCTGCCCCCAGGTCGAACTCTCAGTCAAATTCCTGGTTGAGGAGACAATTTGCATATTAGGCTTTTATTATATAAAGCTATATACTATGTTATTTTAGTTGCAAGGAGAACAAATGATAACAAAATGATACTGTCTGTTAAGGAAACATATATTCTAAAAATATCTATTTTGTTTTCTAAAATTAAGTGTTATAATAGCCAACATTTCAATATTGGATTCAATTCAAGTAACCTCATTTAGAGGCATATTCTATTTCACAAAGTCTAAAAGTTTTCTAATTTCTCTTAAAAGTAGAAATTTTATTTTTGTTTGGGAATGACAGATTAGACTTTTAGATTTCTCATTTAATCAAATGTAGGACTTAGGAGAAGAGATCAACTGAAATAGATAAAAGGGTCACTGAAACAGCACCTTGTCTCCCTAACACAAATTCTAATTCTGGACTCATTTTAAGAAATAATGAAGGGGCCCAGCCTGTATGGCTCAGTGGTTGTCAACCCAGGAACCAAGAGGTCACTGGTTCAATTCCTGGTTAGGGCACATGCCTGGGTTGTGGGCTTGATCCCCAACAGGGGGTGTGCAGGAGGCAGCTGATCGATGGTTTCTCTCTCAATGATGTTTCTATCTTTCTATTCTTTGTCCTTCCTCTCTCTAAAAAAAAAAAAATCAATAGAAATATATTTTAAAAAAATAATGAAGGGAAAGGGTCAACCAGAAAAAGCTGATTTCTCATGATATTCTTAGTAATTTTACATGGAAATACTAGAGTGGTGTCCTTAACTCATTTGAAAGTCAGTATTTATCAGCAATAACACACACAGAGTTTTTCACAAAAACACTCTAACCGGACAACAGAAACATCTCATTAGAAGAAATCCATCACTGTTTCTTGCATTTAAGGGATAAAATTATACTGAAAAAGCTCTATGCTTTGTATTTCCAGGAAGACTAAAACTGGTTCCCAAAAGGCAGTAAAAACAATGTACCTAAAACCAGTAATACTGAAACTGATGGCCTCACATTCTCTCGTAAGGGTGGTATTTTATATGACAAAGAAGAGAGATTAGATACATACCTTCATTGCAAGAGCAATTAAGGCTCCTTCTGTTGGCTTCCCCATTAGAGTGTCATTTCTAATTACAGCATCATTGCACACACAGCCCGCCTAAGAGAAATACACATAAACTATGAACCCATCACTGTGTCCTAAGTCATTATAAAGAAAGTCATCTTCTGCCCGGACCGGTGTTGCTCAATGGTAGAGTGTCAGCCCACCCACCAGAGGGTCATGGGTTGGATTCCTGATCAAGGGCACATACCTGGGTTGCAGATGTGATCCCCTGCCCCTGGTTGGGGTGCATATGGGTGGCAACCAATCTATGTGTCTCTCTCACATCAATGTTTCTCTCCCTCTCTCCCCCTACCCTTTTCACTCTAAAAATTAACTGAAAAAATATCCTACGCTGAGGATTAACAACAACAACAAAAAGAAAGTCACCTTCTCAGGGAATAAATGTTTACCTCAACAATTCTGCTAACAGCTGCGTTACAGAATCCATGAACAACATCACCATCGACAATCACTTCTCCAAATGAATTGTAGCCAACTCCAGTAACCTGGGGAACATAAAGTAGGGTCAATAATATAATCAGTAGACAGTGACAATACCTATGAAAAACAAAATCTATGATGAGTTATATTCATTTCATTTTATACATCATGACACTTAGCATGTATACAAAAAAGCATGTAAATTAGTCTAAAAAAACATTTAGTTAATGAACTATAAATTCCCATTTTTGCCACAATGATGAACCTTTAGTTAATAATACTAATAATTAAGTATAATAGTTAATTACAATAATGTATAGTATATCGTAAGAAGAAACAATATGATCGTTAATATACTCAATATAATCTTAATGTCTCTATGTATAGTATACTACAAAACATGAAAATCACTATACGTAAGTGAGCTTAAATTTATAAAACATCTACACTAATAAAAGAGAAACATGGTAATTGGCGTACGACCGCTACCCTTCCCATTGGCTAATCAGCATATCCTTATGCAAATTAACTGTCAGCCAAGATGGCGGCCGGCAGCCAGGCAGCTGGAAGCGAGCATGAGGCTTCCTTGCT
>NW_005356674.1:6694240-6696792 GCF_000412655.1 Myotis brandtii
CCCCCCTCCCCCCCCAAGTGCACAAATTTTTGTGCACCGGGCCTCTAGTCCTATATAATAAAAGGCTAATATGCAACTCGACTGAACGGCAGAACGACCGGTCGCTATGACGTGCACTGACCACCAGGTGGCATACACTCAACACAGGAGCTGCCCTCCAGTGGTCAGTGCACTCTCACAGGAGGAGCACCACTCAGCCAGAAGCCGGGCTCACAGCTGGCGAGTACAGCGGCGGTGGCGGGAGCCTCTCTGGCCTCCACAGTAGCACTAAGGATGTCCGACTGCCAGCAGTTGGACATCCCCCGAGGGCTCCCGGACTGCGAGAGGGTGCAGGCCGGGCTGAGGGACTCCCCTCCCCCCCAAGTACACGAATCTCATGCACCAGGCCTCTAGTTATATTAATAACATACTACGACATACGAAGAATTCAAGTCCATTTCCAAATCTAACATTCATCACAAACATAATGTAGACAAAAGCAGAATTCTTTTTGCAAATATGCAGGCTCAGAGATATTAAGTGATTTATCCTAGCACTTCCAAACTACTGTTAACAGCAGTAGTTTAAAAAGCAGAGATTGAGACAAGCCATATACTTATACGATATGGCTAGAACAAACAAAGCCAAACAAAAGTTACATTTCACAATAAAAATAAGACAGTTTAGAGAGAAATTACACATGGTTAATACTTGACATATGAAATTATGGGCTTAAAACAAAAGAGAAACTTAAATCCTCTACCTTCCATACCTGGACCATATAAGCACATGTAACCCCAATGACCCCTCTGAGTCATCTAGAAAAGGTACATTTAATAATATAGCATTGAGTATCCTTAACAAAATCTAAAACCCTAAATATCAATAGTTTCATTTTAAGGCCTTTATAAAATGGACAAGTTATGTCAATTTGTCTAATGCTTACTTTGCTCGATGAATTGGTTGTTAATGCATTTTAAAATACTGTAGCCATCATAAGTAGTGTTAATGAACATTCCAGACAGAAATGTTCCTGCCAAGAATAGGTGAGACTGAAAATTGTCCTCACCCAGCTTCAAAAGTAACCAATGCACATACACTGATGTGCACTTAAAAGACAGCCAATATATTTCTAAGATAATGTAATTCATCTATTCAGTTATTCTTTCAACAAGTATTTACTACTATAAGTCAGGCCCTGTGCTGGGCAACACAGTTCTTACACTATTACAACTTATAGTACAATAGGAACAGCGACAAAAAATTTTACCTGGCCTAATGGTTAGAAGGTATGAAGTTTTATTTTAAAAAACATGTAACATGGGGCTATTTCTGGTTGGTCAGCTTTTCTGAAGAAGTGGGGATGAAACTAAGGTGCAAAAGATGAGGAGGTATTAGACAGTCCTAAGCAGTGAGAACAGCAGCAAAGGTTCTAATATAGCAGTAACTTTGTCCCACTAAAAGAACCATAAAATCAGTGTGTTTGATACACAGAAAGCAAAGGGGAACATATAAGATTAAAGACAGAAATAATGGTCATAACAAGAAGGGCCTTGAGAGACCACACTTCAGGATCTTGGTCACAAGGGAAAGCCACTGAAGCATCTTAATTTACAGAGTGACATACTCAAAGTTTGGTTCTAAAAATCCCTCAAGCTGCACATAGAGCAAGGACATCAAAAGTTTGGTGATGAATGGATGTAAAGGTGATTAAAAGAGAGGTGTCAAGCAGGATTAAAAGTTATTGGACTGTATAAGTGGAGTAAGATTAAGACTTGGTAGAATCACATGGGAAGGAGAAAGTTCTGCTGCTGACTAAAGTACAGCCATCTTGAAGGTAAGACTCTGGAACAGTTAACAATGTTAAATACCAAGTTTCTTAACAAAGAAATACTGTTGTTAAAAGAATCTATAGAGTACCTCAGCATGCAGACCATCTGAAGTAAATATGTGAGTAACAGTCATTTCATTCTTCGTCAGTGTTCCAGTTTTATCTGAGCAAATGACATTACAGCAGCCTAAAGAATAAACCATTACAGGTCACCAAAAGTCAAGGAGAAATACAAGGTCACATTGACAACAAATCAAAGATTGTGGGAGCCTGCCCTGCTTCTCTGAATTTTGTACAAATCAAGCTCATTGATAATTTTAGACTGTTGACTCTCATCATGTTTGCTTCATTGTAAGGTAGTTTCTGAAATTAAAATTAAAAATTAGATACTGATAAATGTTGAAAATTTTTCTTATTTACTTACAGTTGAATTTCATAATGCTATTCAATATTAGCTTTATATAATAATCTACATAATAAAAGCCTAAGCGAAGGTTACAGCAGAACGACCAGAATGACCCGTCAGTTGCTCAACGCAGAAGCTGCCCCCTGGTGGTCAGTGCGCTCCCACAGGGGGAGCGCCGCTCAGTCAGAAGCTGGGCTCACAGCTGGTGGCTGGCTGCTGGCGAGCGCAGCAGCAGTGGCGGGAGCTTCTCCTGCCTCTGCGGCAGCGCTAAGAAGCAAGGAGCACTAACCGGTTTGGTGCAGTGGATAGAGCAGCCGTGGGCAAACTACGGCCCGC
>NW_005356674.1:6697186-6749627 GCF_000412655.1 Myotis brandtii
GATGTTTCTCTCTCATCAATGTTTCTAACTCTCTATCTCTCTCCCTTCCTCTCTGTAAAAAATCAATAAAATATATATTTTTTAAAAAAGCAGCAGTGAGCCGAGCAGTAAGGAGTATAAGCCGGCAGGAGGATATCCCTCTAGCAGACCAGGACCCCTCGCTCCTTACCGCCTGCCTGCTCGCTGCTCTTTACTGCTCAGCTCGCTGCTCCTTAGTACTGCCACAGGGTTGGAGAGGCTCCCGCCACCGCCTCTGCACTCACCAGCCATGAGCCCGGCCTCAGGGGGATGTCTTACTGCTGATTTAGGCAGTCAGACATCCCCCAAGGGGTCCTGGACTACAAGAGGGTGCAGGCTGGGCTGTGAACGAATTTTGTACACTGAGTCTCTAGTTTTATATAATACACTTAGAGGCCCAATGCACAAAATTCGTGCAAGAGTAGGCCTTCCTTCCCCCAGCTGCCAGCATGGCTTCCCTCCGGCACCCGGGACCCGGGCTTTTCTCCAGCCACCAGCAGGCACCCAGGACCCAGGCCTCCCTCCTGCCTCCAGCAGGCACCCAGGACCCAGGCTTCCTTCATAGTCCCAGCTTCGTCTGGAAGGTCGTCGGTCTAATTAGCATATTACTTTATTATTATAGATTTTTCAAGAAAGTTTTAAGGGTGCCTAAATATAAACCCATATAATTTTTTAAATCAGTATTTGAAGGTATTTTACCTTTTCAATAATAAAATGCAAACTAGAATTTAAATTCAACAATCTTGGATTCCCAAATTAAAAAAAAAAGTTTCACAGCATATATAAAGTTATCACAGTTTTCATATCACATATAAAGTTGTATCATAGCAATTTAACTTGTATATTTACTGTTCTTATCAATGAATTCTACTTAAGTATGACCTTTTAGGATCTATAACTATCAATTATCTTTCTTGAGCTGCCAAAAAACTCTAGTTATTTTACTCCAAGGTTTCATCTGTTATACAGATTTTTTAAAAGCATGATTTAAGAAATAGAACATTCCATGATGCAGAAAAATTTCTCTGACAGTTACCTGTCCTGAATGATATGCATTTTTAATTACTTTTTGGTTGCTAAAACCATACTCACATTGCCACAAGTCAAACACCACAATGCAAACCTCTAAGACAAAAATTATAAAACCCAAAGATAATCCACTCTTAGTGTAAACACACACATCATTGTATAAGCAAGCTCTTTCCACAGACTTACTCAGAGTTTCAACTATAGGCAGTTTTTTCACAATGGCCCTTTTCTTCACCATTCTCATAACACCAAGGGCTAGAGTCACTGTGACCACAATGGGAAGACCTTCAGGAATTGCTGCTACAGCCAAACTGTAACCAATGTATATATAGTATTAAAGTTTAAGTTAAATAGTAACCACACAATAATTTCAATTGTCTGTTACTTAAAAGAGTGGCTAAAAAAATGCAAAATTAATACTGTCAATACCCAAAAATGGCCTCACAAGAAAGGGAAAGTGAACATTTACTAGACACCTACTAGTTGTCAGGTTAAGCAGTGGTTAAAGAATATAAGTTCTGACATCAGATTGCTTAGGTTTGTACCCCTAGCTTAACCAATTTTTACCTGTGTGGCCCTGAGCTATTATTTCTCCGGCTCTGTAGTTTAGTTTCCTCATCTACAAATATAGATAACAATAACAGATGTTCAGAAAAAACTTGTCCATGAATGTTCACAGCAACACTATTCACAACAGCCAAAGGGTGAAAACAGCCCAAATGTCCATCAACTGATGAATGAGAAACTGTGGTATATCCATACAATGGAGTATTATTCATCCATAAAAAGGAATGGATTACTGATACATGCTCAACATGGATTAACCTTAAAAACATCATGTTAAGTGAAAGAAGCCAGACACAAAAGGACACATGTTTCCATTTATATGAAATATCAAGAATTAGCAAATCCATATACATATAAAGCAGTTTAGTGGTTGCCAAGGACAAGGGAGACAAGAATGGGGATGATTGTTTAATGAACAGAGTTTTCTTTTGGGGTGATAAAAAAGTTCCGACAATAGTGGTAATGGTTGCACAACATTATGAATATACTTAACTGCACTGTACAATTTTAAGCAGTAAATTTAGGGTATGTGTATTTTATCATAACAAAAAAATTAATCACTTCATTGTTTCCCTTTATAAAAATAATCTAATCTCTATTTATTCCATTTCAAGTGTTATCTCTTGATTCCAATACAGATAAGGAAATATACATTTCTATTCCTCATTCTAACACTGTTCTCTCCTGTGTTTCTACTTCCCAATTTCTATACTTACTTTTTTTATATGATCTAACTTGATATCATTAGCAATCAGTTCTATAACCATAATTAACTTTTCATGCTTTATTTACAGGTTGATTATAAAATTAAAAGTCAATGAATAACACTTGCAACACCACTGCCTAAACAGTGTACACTGAAGAATCAAGAAATATGTGTTATCATTAATACTTCCTTCTCTCTTTTGAATTATTTCAAGTTCAAATAGAATTCTCTTTTCTTATGCTTTCATTAACCCTCATATATCAGGAAAACTAGGCATCATCATTTACAATCCAGATCCAATGGACCTTTTCATGCTTTTATATTTAAATCATTTTATGAATAATATGCAGAAGAAAATGGATTGTGAAAATTTTCACTTGAATATTAACTGTATTACTCAATTTGAAGGTATATGTATATCTGAAATGGGCAATATCCTTTATTTTTTAAATATATTTTTATTGATTTCAGAAAGGAAGAGGGAGAGATAGAAATATCGATGAGAGAGAATCACTGACTGGCTGCCTCCCTCCTGCATGCCCCACACAGGGGATCAAGTTTACAACCGGGTATGTGCCCTGACTGAGAATCGAACTGTGACCTCCTGGTTCATAGCATTGAGCCACACCAGCTGGGCAGAGCAATGTCCTTTAGATGCAACTAACTGCTCATCAACTGTTATGAATGACCACTAACAAACTGAGCTACCCAGCCAGAGCCTTAATCCATTGATTTTTCTCTAATTCTTAAACTATTATTTCCTACATTTATTTTCTTTAGATGCCAAGGCGAGTTTCACTCTTACTTTACACCACACACATCATCATCTTCCTTTCTTTCACCCTTGTTTTTCCGTAATTCATACAAGGATAGGTAAGGAATAAATTTTCTGATTACCTGCCTATCTATTTATAATTAACTGGATTGATACTTTAGCCAGGACTAGATTTAGACTTAAAATCATCTCCCCCCATACTTTCAGAGTACTGCCCCGTCGTCTTCAAATGTAATCCAATGTTGCTGTGAATGAAGGATTAATAAAATTCTTTCCCCCTTCTGTATTCATTAAATCTCTAGCTCTGTTCTCCTAGTGACCTGATAAAAGGTAGTATGTCAACTATGTTGCTAGGCAACACCTCCTGACTGATAAACTGTCTATAAACTGGGAGAATTATAATTATTTAACAGGAAGACATAGGTTGGGTTTCCTGAGAGTAGTGACTCATAACTAACTAGACGTGTTTCTTGCAGGCACCATGAAAAATGTGTTTCCAGAGATATTGGGTCCTGTGGAATATGGAGCATTTTAACCCAGTGTAGTAATCCAATGTTGCTGTGAATGAAGGATTAATAAAATTCTTTCCCCCTTCTGTATTCATTAAATCTCTAGCTCTGTTCTCCTAGTGACCTGATAAAAGGTAGCATGTCAACTATGTTGTTAGGCAACACCTCCTGACTGGTAAACTGTCTATGGACTGGGAGAATTATAATTATTTAACAGGAAGCCATAGGTTGGGTTTCCTGAGAGTAGTGACTCATAACTAACTAGACGTGTTTCTTGCAGGCACCATGAAAAATGTGTTTCCAGAGATATTGGGTCCTGTGGAATATGGAGCATTTTAACCCAGTGTAGTTCCCGCACTCAGAAGGTCATCTCATTTTTTGCACCTAAGCTGAACTGCACAAACTGTTGCAAGGACTGTCTCAGAAGAGGGATGCCTGAAGTTGCCTGGCTATGCTTGATTCCAGGTCAGGGCACATAACTGGGCACAGGTACCAGATGAGATCTATAAAAGTCGTATGAGTAGAAATGTTTATTAGAGCCTAAAAAGACCGTGATGGGAACTGCAGTTGCTAATTTGAAGTCTGATACCTAATTAGACTTCCTTCGTAGATGACCTGACTTGTTTTTTTCTTTTGTTTCACAATGACTGAATTTAGTTGGGAGTTTTTTTCATCCTGCTGAGCATTTGGAGAATCCTTCCAAACTATAAAGATTCATGTCTCACCTCAGATTGAGAAAATGTTAATGCATCATTTCTTATATAATTTCTTCTTACCTCTTTTTGAAACTTCTATTAGTTAAATATGGTAATTATTGAATTATTCTCTTTGACACTTTTATCTCATTTCTGTTTTGGAATTTTTACTCTACTTTTTGGGAGGACCTTTCAACTGTATATTACACCCCTTAAATTGAAATTTTAATTTCAGCAATCATAATCTTAATTTCTAAAAGTTCTTTTTTTGTTCTGTATACTTTTCTATAGTAATCTATCATGAATGCAGTTTCTTCACAAATCTCTGAAATTACAAATGCTGTTTACTTTTAATTGTTCTTCTATTTCTTGATTTTTTTTCATTTTTGCATTAAAATTAATTATTCAGTTTCTATATTGTGGTCCTCCTTTTTCATGCTGCTAGTTTTTATTTGTCAATCCTTAACTCCATTTACATATAAAAATGCAATAATGGGTTGATAATACCAGACATCTAATATAGGTTTTCTCCACTGTCATATATGTTGGTTTTAATTCATTTCAATATATGAATTCTGAATTATTTAAGTAGAGGTACTATACTGTATGTGCTCATATAATACCTCCACAATGGAACATATGCTATACCTACCAGAGAAATGAGAAGAGCAAAAGAGACTTCCATTTATAACCATTAGAACTTACCTTACACTAATAGTAAACATTTCCAGGATATCTTTTCCTAGTAACCAGCCAACCAACATGATGATACCTGCAACAGAATCAAACAGCAATTTTTCTTTTTTATATAAAATGACTTAGGCATAGAAGGGATAGAAACTGAGGGCAGCAAAATATTCCTTGATATTAAAGGGGAAAGTATACTAGGAAGTGATTACAAGATTCTACAAAAATGTAGTAAGCAGGAGATTAAAGTTACTGCTGTGATGCACACATGCACACAAATACTGTACACACATTTTACCTTTTGTTGCCATTGCTAGTACCCATCCCTTAAAGCATAATATCTGCGAACTCCCAGTATAAAAAAATAGTACTAGTACTTTCATACAATGAAGGGGGAAAAGGTCACATAAGACATATAAGTCTTCTACTTATTATCAGCTTTGCAACAATAAACCCAGAAACTTTACTTCTGCTAACTCAATATGCATACATTCCGTATTAACCTTGTATTACAAATGAAGAAGTATTTAGGACTTGGCTCAAAGAATGATGTATCTTATCTAAGACATCTAAAACTGCTTTAATATTTAAAAATTACTACTTTTATGGTATTTAAAAATAAAAAATCAACTAACACAAGTGAAACAACTGATTTCATATTCTCTGCTTTAACCTTTGTCTTTGAAAAAAAGGGGTGCAAAGGGTGCACTACTGTTTTTATGAGGAAAAATACAGTATAACCAGAGTTTTAATAAAGCAACTTCGAGATTGTATTCTAGATCAATATAAATATTTAAACAAGTTTATCTTCATCTTTCTAGAACTGCAAAATAATGCTCTAGATCATGACCTTCTAAGATCCTATCCCAAATACTCTCCTAACAAAAATAAATTATGGTCAATGAATTATACCATATATGCATGTGTATATATTCCTGTATGTGTGTGTGTGTGAGTAAAACTGGAGAAAAATTTTCATAACATTAAAATAAAAAAGAACTGATATCCTAATTATACAAAGAGCTGTTACCAATCTGAGACTCAAGCCACAACAAAAGAAGGGCCAAAGAAATAGACTGGAAGGTCATAAAAATGGACCAATACACATATGACAAAGTGTTCAGTTATTCTAATATTGAATTCTGAAATAAAATAATGAAAAGTCTTTTATTCCCCTTTAAGTTAATGACAACAAAGATGGCAAGAATGCACAATGGAATACTATACAAATTTTAAATTTGTTTTAATGACAAGATGTTTATGACAGAATTAAGTGAAATAAAAAAAGTAGTCCATAATTCAATACTATCACATTTTATTGAAGACAAAAAATACTGTTTACAAAAATGCTCTTTAATTATAGGAATTAAAAAGAGTTCTGGTTGTTGTTTTTTTTGTGGTTTTTTTTTTTTTTTCCAATTAGCAATAATCGCGCCTCAAATAAACCTCACTGGCTACGATACTGCCACTGCACAAAACTAAACAGAGTTCTGTTTTATCTTTGTAGAAAAGAACAATGCTAAGGGATAGTTTTGTAATTTTTAAAAAGTAGTAATAAAACTAAAAATTAGTAAATTAATTAAATGAATAAATGTATGTATGTATGCATGTATGTAAACTACCCCTTCATACTAAAAAAAATAAAAACCTAAGTAAATATATGAGATACATACTCACTCTTCTCTTACCTATTATACCAAAGGAGTAAAAGGAAAGTTGCTTTCCTAGGAGGTCCATGCTCTTCTGCAGAGGGGTTTTCGGTGCCTTGACAAATTGGAAAAGTGCGTAACTACAATTAGCTAAACTTAGTGAGATACACTAGGTGCCATGGACTTTGTTAAGTGCTTGACATACCCATGCTAGTGCTTAATACATACAACTCTCCCTTAAGGTAAATATGACCCCCTTCACTGAGGAAACTGAAATATCTGTTTATCTGAAAAGGTCCATGCTCCCCTCTATGCCTCTCTTTGGAGGAAAAACCTATTCTTCCAATCAGCTTCTCCAGGACTTCATTACCATCACTGCCCCTTACATTTCCCATCTTTCTCCTTTCTGTATCCACAAACATGCTTGTATCCCAAATCTTTCTACTCTGTTGGTTCCTTGATCTGCTAATGCCCTTTTCTAGTGGTCTTTTCACTGCCAAGCTTCTGAGAATGGTTTATACACTGCATCATGAACACTAGAGTCTTGGCATGTTACCTGGGAAATCCACATGACCTAGGGAGAATATATTTGTAGAGGGCAACTTCTTTTTTATATATAAGAAAGTACTTTAAATAAAAGAACTAATCTTCAAAATCCTTAAGCAAGAATATCTTCCAGATTATTTTACTTTGGAATCTTTTTTCCCATTATTTGGAATTATGTAAAGTTGGGAATTTTGGTAGAAGACATGTTCTGAGGTACAAATATACTATTTAGTAATCTTTAAAATTAATATGATCGCTCTGGCTGGTGTGGTTCAGTTGGTTGGGCATCATCCCTGCACCAGGAGGCTGCCAGTTCTATTTCCGGTCAAGAGCACATGCCCAGGTTGCAGGCTCTATTCAGGTAGGAGAGGGTGGAGGGAGTACAGGAGGCAGCTGATCAATGTTGCGCTCTCACATCGATGTTCCTCTCTCTCCCTCTCCCTTTCTCTCTCTAAAAATCAGTAAACTATTATTTTTAAAAAAAGGTAATATGATAAAGTTCATTTCCAAAAGACTTCGCCCTATAAATAAGCTATAAAAATTTTTATCCTATAAACAAAAAATAAGTATAAAAATATTTTAGAATATAAACAATGCCAATTCAAGCCCTTCCAATCACAGGCTTTCCAATTATGTTTTTAAGCATAGACAACTGAGTGATATTCTGAATAAAATTTTACTGTCAATAATACATAAAATAATCTACCAATATTCTTTTTTCTTTACTTACAATGGAGAATGTCAGATTTGAAACGAATGCATCATTAACAAACTAAGTACTCACTTCTTCTGCTTGCATCATTTTAAAAACTTCTCCAAATTCAGAATTTTCTCCTGTTCCAATGACAACACCCTAAGGGAAAAAAACAGGAAAATATATTTACATTCAGATGGAATCCTCCCTCAACAATAACAATAAAACCTTCATCCCATTTTTCCAAAGTCTTGCCTATAGTAAAGATATGATATACATATCCAAGGATTCCTTAGCAAATGTTACTAGAGATCATTAGTATTTATTTATACCTTGTTATACAAACCTTGAAAAAAATTTTCATTAAATTTACTTTTGATTCAATTTTGAAGCCCATTTTTTATATTAATATTACTGAAATTTGAATCTTATACTCAACAGAGACATTTAAAGTAGGATATCTTTGTCCCCTCAAATGCTACTGAATGATGCCTTTTACATCTGTGAAATATTGGACTCCAGAAACAAAATATTTGTAATCAATCATTAGGTGAATAGTATGCAGCCAGTACCCTATCAAATAAGCTCAAATTATATTTAACCAGAAATGAACATATCTATGAGCCACTATTTCTATCTTAAAAAAAAAGAACAAGTGCTGAGGACTATTGAGGACTATGCCTTTAAAGGATGCATTAGATAATGGCAGAACTGTGGACAGATGTTATACCTCAGGGGCTTCTCCTCAGCCTCCCAAATAGCTGCCAAGGGTTAGGTTTAATTCTGTTGTTTCTGTCTCACATTTTTTAAAGATTCACATAAAATTAGCAAAAAAGAAATGAAAAAATGGTTGAAAATAAAAAGGAATCGCTATTTTCAAATCAAGAAAAAAATTACCTTTGCTTTGCCACATCTGACCAGTGTTCCCATAAAGGCAATGTTACTTCTTGATGCAAGATCTCCATTAGTCGCAGCCAGCTGAGGAGCTGTCAACTTAGAGCAAGGTGTTGTCTCTCCTGTCAAGCTGGACTCATCAATGGAAAGATCCACAGACTTGGGGAACATAAAGCATTCCATTACATTCAAGGATGAAGACTATCTGTGCTACATTTAACATCTCGAGAGTTTGTAACCCTCACTTCTTCATCAAATATCCCCTTTTCTATTAATTATCCTAGTCTTTTATCATATCTAGTACTCTAAAGTAGAAGACCAGAATAAGTACAACCATATTTAAAAATTAAGTTGTCAACAAAATCCGACATGCAAAGTAGAATGCTGTATCATGAGACAAGACTAATCTAAATTTCAAAATGTAACTAGAGAAAAAGAGACACTTAGCAGAGACTTAATCTTTAGTGAAAACTCAACTCTCATGATAAAATATTATTTCCTAATTTTGCCATGCCCTAAAGTTCTGAAAATGTGTTTGGCAGATTAAAACCAACCACAACAGAATGAGAAGTATGAATAAAAGGTATAAAAGTTACTGAGAAAGAAATAATTTCATCATTTGGGCTCAGTTTTCATGAAATTCTTCCTGGTATCACTGTGTCCTCATCTAGGTGCAGTGACCTGCCTGGCCCCAACTATATTCTCTTGTCTATTTTCTTTAATCCTTCACCGCCCCTCCTCAGGTTCACCACTGGCCGTGCTAGACGCGGTTCAATCTACTAACAATTTCTTAGCTACTAACAATTCCAATAAGGCAAGTACTATTATTGTTATTATTATCCCTATTTTATAGACACTTTAAAAGATTAAGTAATCACTCAATATCACATAGATAGTAAGCTACTGACATGAAAACCAAATGTTGACAGATTAAGTCCAGTTTCTTTCAATTACTTAGCAGATCAATTTGCATATTATTTCTCCTCCCGTTTTAGAACTACTTCTAGAAGACATTATGCAAAGATATATTTTTAAAGTTATATATTTCTGTGACTTAAAAAAGTCAAACAAAAAGGTTATTTTATTGAACAATCTCCTCTTTAATGCTTGTTACAAAAATCAGAGCTTTATGTTAATTTTCTGAGCTCTTAATTAGAAAAGAGACGTACTAATATTTAAAAGCAAACAAAACATGTATACATCTATTGAGCTCCTCTGAGGAAGGTAAAATTTGTGCTTTCCCACCGAAGACTTTTTACTTTAAATGTAAATCTCAAATATGAATAAATACTAATATAAGGTGGTTATCTATAGGGACAAGGAGTATAAAAATAATGACTTTTTAAAAAGAGAAGAAATGCATGGATTTATTGGCTCCAACAGTAACCTAGCTCATAAGTGTCAGCCTTAGCAGTGTAATAACCATTTGAGAGTGAGAATTTTTGTTCAAATCAGATTTTCCTGAAGACAAAAAAAGGCATATCATTTTTAGCACAAAAGCAATCAGTCTTATCGAGTGTACAAATTGATGGGGAGGAACCAGGGGCTTTGGATCCTTATCTTTTTTTTCTATATAATTATAAATTCTTAAAACTCAAATGACCAAGAATATATTATCAATAAAATTTGTCTAAATCATACAACCAACTTAGCAAACTGCATAGATCTCAACTGTCTGTTGAACAAGAATATTTTCTAAGTTACAAGTTATTTTCTCTTAATGGTGATTAGAGTTTTAACAGGAAGCAGTTCTGAAGGAAAGAAATTCATTTCAAAGAAGAGTGGTATTTAATAAATTTGGCAGCCTATTACAGTTTAACAAGGTCACAATTTAATTAATCTGAGAGGATAGAACAGTCACTTATTCATTTCATTCATGAGAGAAAGGTAGGATAAAATGAAATCAAAGAACCAGCCAGTTCCATACCTTCTAGCCACAAGTTTAAACCAACCTTTTTCATCTCAGCACATACTAGTAAACTAATTACTAAAATTCTATGGCACATCAAAAAATATTACATTTTTGCCTGACAAAAAAAAAATAGGTATAATTTTGATTCATTCACACCAGACAGCTATTGTTGTGTTGGTTGTTGTCGTTTTTTAATTTGACAATATAAGGGAAGAGAGGTCAGTACCCCTGACTAAATAGATATTGCATGTTTTAAAAATTCTTATGGCATAACAGTTGAAAATTGCTGGATTAAACATTAAACCTTCAGGAGTTAATGAATAGGAAAACTGATTATATTTCACTTTCTCTTCATTCTTCCTTAGGCACTCTGATGTGAATAAGATACAATGCAGCTTAAAAGTCAGAATATAAAGAAAAATAGAAATGCATATATAATTCACAATCTGAATATTCACCTACAGAATAAAAACGGTTGAAAAACTTCAGGATTATTCCTATAAAACATTAGGTAGAAAGTAAATGTCAGTCACAAAGGTTTCCTGAAAGACAAAGTGATTGCTTTTCATTATAGTTAACTAGAGGACCGGTGCATGAAATTCGTGCATTGGGGAGCGGGGGGTCCCCCTCAACCCAGCCTGCAGCCTCTCCAATCCGGGACATCCCTCTCACAAACCGGGACCGCTGGCTCCTAACTGCCCACCCCCTGACAGCTTGATCACCCCCTAACCACCTCTGTCTGCCAGCCTGATTGCCCCTAACTGCCCCCCCTACCAGCCTGGTCCCCCCTCAACCCAGCCTGCACCCTCTCCAATCCAGGACATCTCTCTCACAAACCGGGACCGCTGGCTCCTAACTGCCCACCCCCTGACAGCTTGATCCCCCCCTAACCGCCTCTGCCTGCCAGCCTGATTGCCCCTAACTGCCCCCCCTGCCAGCCTGGTCACCCCTCACTGCCCCTCCCTGCTGGCCTGGTCACCCCCAATTGCCCCCCACACCCCGCCAGCCTGGTCGCCCCACTCAGCCGGCTGTTCGGTCATCTGTCCGGTTGTTTCTGTCATGATGACCCCTGGCTTTTTATATATTAGGATATGGAATAACTGGAAGCTACAAATAGGTTATCAAACTAAAGAACATCTTGGTATATTGTATGTTGCCAAGTCAATCACCTCTCTACTCTAGAATTAAAAATAAATCAGAAAGTTTTTCCTCCTGAAAAGAATCTTCCAAAATATTCATGTGCAGCTACCTGATCATGATAAAATTTCTTACTTTTGCTTTCAAAAATAAGATTCCTCTTATTATTTATTGAAATGAACAAAAATGTAATTAAAAATTCTTCAAAAGCTCTAGCTTATTAATAATCAGAATCAAGCAAGTATTACAAACTACTAAAAAGACTACATGAAATGGACTTCATCCCATGATAAATGCTTGCATAAATTGCTAACTTTCTGATGTAAGTACACAGATTCAACTTAATCGCTGCCAGTAATCCAAAGGCCACCATTCAGTTAACAATGATTTTGAAGATATTTCATTAAGAATTAAAAGAAAACAAATTTCAAAAAGGGATTTATTTTTGCAACAGTTTTCTTTCCTACCAACATGAAATGAGAATTTTAAATAAAGACACTAATTAAGTCTTATTTCTAACTCTCCCACGTTGTCTTTTTAAATTCTAGTGATTTAGTGAGAAAAAAGGTTATTTCTCTTCAGCATTATAAACATGAATAGAATTCCTCAGCTCACACTGCTTTTTTACCACTGAAATATCAGAATAAGACAACAGAACACTAAGTGGAGCTCAAGATTATACTATCTAAGAGAACAAACACTCCCAGTGCTCTTAGTATGGAGTGGCTTGCTGAGCTTTGTAATAATAATATAGTTACAGAAATATACATCATGATTATATCAATTAGTTTTTAGAGAATAGGAATGTTTCTAAATTCCACAAACATATCATACAGCTTTTTCAACATTCTACTCAATTTCTTTCAACAACTAATTTAAAATCTCCATTTCCAAAGTTGTTCTTTTTTACAAGTCTGTACATAAGTTTAATAATTCAGAAACTTTAAAAAGCAAAGTTTCAGTGACGAATCACAGTAAGAGGGGAAGCAACATACTATAAATCAATTTATCAAGTTTACCTACCAAAAGACTACATTAAAGTTAATATAAAACTTACAACTCAGGAATAATGTCAAAGAAAACAGTGGAGCAGGACACTCAAAGAATTAGTCCTTCCACTAACAGTGGTTCGCAACCTTCTGGCCCTTTAAATACAGTTCCTCATGTTGTGACCCAACCATAAAATTATTTTCGTTGCTACTTCATAACTGTAATGTTGCTACTGTTATGAATCATAATGTAAATATCTGATATGCAGGATGGTCTTAGGCGACCCCTGTGAAAGGGTCGTTCGACCGCCAAAGGGGTCGCGACCCACAGGTTGAGAACCGCTGCACTAAAACAATCATTAGCTGGCAAGAACTGACAGAATCAACTCTGGAATCAAAAACTTGAAGCAACCAGGGAATTGCTTAATGGAGAAAAAAAAAGGTGGCTCAATTTCAATATGAAAGCATTGTGAAATTTTTGTTTACCTGTCTACTATCTCCCATTCCCCAAATTGTTGGTTGTAGAGATAGAAGCTTATATTCCTGGAGTAGCTTACTGGTTGTCAAGGGGTTAATATAGGCCTTGTTGTTAAAATACTACAGTTGTGTGTTTTCACCTGCCTGGCAGTTCCCTAAGGAACTGATGCAGAAGCTAAACCTTTATTTCACAACCCCATCCACCCTAGAGTAGCTTTCTGAGCATCTACTAAAAGATTAAAAACATATACTAGCAGGCAAAGTACAGAAAACAGAGAAATCAGCAGACACACCTAAAAGACTGGGAAGTAAGAAGCTACAGTAGACGTTTCTTATGGAAATAAGGGCTTGGAAGGGCCGCTACATACACCATGGAAACCAGAGTGCAAAACGTATGCCCAAGACCAGACGCATGCTCAGAAAAGATCTGAGAGGACCCTAGATTTGCACTTCTGAGTTTGGAACAGGTAGGAAATGGAAGGTGAAGACACAGTAGGCAGTCTAGCTCAATGTTGAAGAAGTGCCCCGGCTCAGAGACAAGCTGCAAAGGCCAGAAGAGTGGCTCTTTTTTTTTCTTTTCCTTTTGGGCTCCAGACAGATATGGTTGACTGCTGGGATAATAAAACAGAAACTTCAATGCCCACACACTAAAAGAAATACAGCCTTTGCAAAATATAATTTGGAAAAGTCACCAAACAAACTGGACCACTGCAGCCCTCAACAATAAAAAAACAACAAACTATAAGAAAGGGGAGAATCTGATGTTTAGAATTATATCACTAGAGGTCCGATGCACGAAATTCGTGCAAGGGGGCTTGGCCCTAACAGCCCCAGCTTTGTCCGAAAGGTCGTCTGGATGATCGTTCCGCTGTTCGGCTGTCCAGTCTAATTAGCATATTACACATTTATTATTATAGATAATATTAAAAATACCCCGTTTTCTACAAAAATTACAAGGAATACAAAGAAGCAGAAATCTATGGCCCATACATAGTAAAAAATAAATGGACAGAAATTGTCCCTGAGGAAGGCCAGACTTGGACTTAATAGAAAGATATTTATTTTCCTCACCTGAGGATATGTTTTCATTGTTTTTGTTTTGTTTTGCTTTAGAGCGAGAAAAACATCAATGTGAGAGAGGAACATCAGTTGCCAAAGGTATCCCGACTGGGGTTCCCACAACCTAAGTATGTGCCTTGACCAGGAATTGAACCTGCAACCTTTTTGTGTAAAGGTCAATGTTCCAACTAACTGAGCCACCCAGCCAGGGCTAGAAAGACTTTAAACTACTGTTTTAATTATACTCAATGAACTAAAAGTAGAAGAACTAAAAGAAATCAGGAAAGCAAGTAGTAAACAAAAAGAGAATATCAATAAAGAGAAAGAAATTATAAAAAGGAAACAGATATCTTGATGCTGGTAAGTAAAATAGAAAAGTTCAACAACAGATCTGAACAAGGTGAGTGGGGGACAGGGGGGAATGAGCAAACCTAAAGACAGAACAATTGACATTAACCACTCTGAAGGATAGAGAGAAAAAGAAAATGAAGAAAAATGAACAGAGACTAAGGTACCTGTGGGACACCATGGAACACCAATATAAGCATTAGGGAAGCCCCAAAAGAAAAAAAATAGAAATGGGCAGAATAAATATTTAAAGAGACTCTCAAATTTAATGAAAGACATGAATCTATACATTAAAGAGGCTCAATAAACTCCAAAGAGGATAAATCAAAGACCTCTACATTGACAGACATAGTCAAACTATTGAAAGAAAAAGAATCTTGAAAACAGCAAAGATAAAGCAACTCATCATTTACAAGGAATCCTCAATAAGATTAGCATCCCGTTTCTTATCAGAAACCATGGAAGTGAGGACCTGTGGATGATATATTTAAAGTGCTGAAAGAAAAAAACATATCAAAGAGTATACTATATCTAGCAAAACTATCTTTCAAAAAGTAAGAAAAAATTAAATATATTCCATTTAAACAAAAGCTAAAAGAATTTGTCACTAGTAGAAAGCCCCACAAAAAATTCTAAAGCAGAGTTCTTTAAGCTGAAGTGAGAGTAGAAAGTAACTTGAAGCCACAGGAATAAAGAATTCCAGTAAAGGTAACTATATAGGTAAATATAAGTGCCAGCATTAGTGCATTTTAAGTTTTTAAACTCCTCTATTTTTCCTATCTGATTTAAAAGACAAATATATAAAACACCAAATCTACGTTAATAAACACACAAGGTATAAAGATATAATTTGAGACAACAGCACAAAGGTGGTAAAAGAAAGTGAGCTATATAGAAGCAAAGTTTTTGTATGCTATTGAAGCAAAGTTAATATCAATTCAAAATGCACTATTATAAATTTAGAATGTTAACTATAATACCCACTGTAACTATTAAGAAAATAAGTAAACAATGTACAAATAAAGGAAATGAGGAGAATTAAAGTACACTAAAAAAAATCAAATGCAAAAAAAAAGAGGAGTGGAAAAATTGAGGAACATAAAAAATATAAATAGAAAACAAAGAGCAAAATGTCAGAAAAAAGTCCTTCACTATCAGTAATCATGTTAAATGTAAATGAATTTATAATTGTATGTCATATCCCTACAATGGAATACTGTTTTGTGATAAAATACTGATACATGCTACAACATGAATGACCTTAAAAACATTATGTTAATTGAAGGAAACCAGACACAAAGACGACATAATATATAATACCAAATTATCTGAAATGTCTAGAAGAGGCACATGTATAGAGACAGAGCAAGTAGATTAGTAGCTGCCAGGCTCTGGGACAAGGGGGGAGAATGCAGTGACAGCTAAAGATAAGGGTTTTCTTTTGAAAGTGATGAGAATGTTCTACAGTTAGACTGTGGTGATGGTTGCACAACTCTGTATATACTGAAAACCACTCAATAATACATTTTAAATGTGTAAACTATTTAGAATATGATTATTTCAATAAACCTTTTTTATTAAATCTTTTTATATGTGGTAAATGGACCAGCACTTTGGGCATGAAGTAAAAGCTAGTTAAAAATCAAAATCTGCCCAGCCAATAGTTCAGTTGGTTGACTGCCATCCTGTACACCAAAACAACTGTGGGTGCGATATCTGGTCAGGGCACATGCCTAGATTGTGGGTTCGATCCCCAGTCGGGGCACTGATTGATGTTTCTCTCTCACATCAACATTTCTCTCAGTCTCTCTCTCTCTCTTTCCCTCTCTCACGCTAAAACCAATGGAAAATGTTCTTGGGTGAGGATTGAAAAGAAAAAAAGCAAAATCTCAGCCCCACCCCAGACATGCCAAAACAAAACCCAAATGATTCCTATGTACATGAAAAGTTAACATGCATTGCCTAGGGCAGTGATGGTGAACCTATGACATGGTGTCAGAGGTGACACGCAAACTCATTTTTTTGGTTGATTTTTCTTTGTTAAATGGCATTTAAATATATAAGATAAATATCAAAAATATAAGTCTTTGTTTTACTATGGTTGCAAATATCAAAAAATTTCTGTATGTGACACGGCACCAGAGTTAAGTTAGGGTTTTTCAAAATGCTGACACGCCGAGCTCAAAAGGTTCACCATCACTGGCCTAGGGCAACTCTATCACCGTGACAATCTGAGGCCTTAAAGTATTAAGTGGCTTGCTAAATTCACATGGTCAATCTATATATATAAAAGCCTAGCAACTGGAATGGCGGAATGACCAGAACAACCAAAACAAACAGTGGCACTGCGGCAGCCAACCAGCCTGATCTGGCCCCTGATCGGCCCCCAACACCCTGATCAGGGGGTGGGGCTGGCCGGCCAACTGCCCACAGCCCCTCTCCATGGCCGTCCCCGTCCCCGATTGCCCCTCACCCCAATTGGGGGCGGAGCTGGCTGGCCAACCGCCCACTGCCCCCCCCCCCTGCTGGCCCGGCCTGATACGCAGGAGCTGCCAAGCTGTGGTGACTTGGCAGCTGTGGTTCTCGGTGACACACCCAGAACCAGAGAGGAGGGAGCCCAATTCCAGGGTGTGTCACCCGAGAACCGCCCCCTCGCAATGTCGGAGAGCTGGTTTAGGCCTGATCCCCATAGGCCAGGCCGAAGGACCCCACCGGTGCACGAATTCGTACACCGCGTCTCTAGTTCATTTCATAAACGCACACATTTTATACTTTAAATCAGTTGTTTGCAAGTTGGTGTCTCCTAGTAGAAAGGGCACAAACTGTGTCTTTTTCCGCCCCCTCGCAATGTTGGAGAGCTGGTTTAGGCCTGATCCCCGTAGGCCAGGCCGAAGGATCCCACCGGTGCACGAATCCGTACACCGCGTCTCTAGTTCATTTCATAAACACACACATTTTATACTTTAAATCAGTTGTTTGCAAGTTGGTGTCTCCTAGTAGAAAGGGCACAAACTGTGTCTTTTTCTTTTTCACTTCCTAATTCTAAAGTTCTATTTACTGAATGGCTAAAATAACTTCATAACACAGACTGATTTTCTGAAAACAAGGATTACATTTTGCCTAATTAGCTTCATTACCAGTATAAGTAAATTTAAAACATCGTAACAGGTTTATAGTCTACCAATGTTTGAAGACTCCTTTTTGAAAAATATAGCAAACGAAATTAGAATCTAAGTTTGCCAGAATATCAAGTTTTTCAATGAGTGAATGGAAAATGTATTTTGTAACTCTGAAGTTACAAAATGCTATGACACAGCTCCACTAATGGAGTTGCCCAACATAGAGAAAGCTTCTTGCTAGTGGTTCTTAATAAGTGTGTGCAAGAATGTGAGCCTGACAGAAAAGGACATAATATCTAACTAAGTGCAGTTTCAGTCCTGCAGTTGGTAGGTAGCCAAAGTAGATCTGTGCTCATTCAACTCATTATCTTTGGTTTTTACTTGCCCTGGGAACTACAAAGCAGGAACAACCCTAAAGACACTGAAAAGGACTCATTGAGAGCCAAACTATCCTACATAGTAGATAGATTCATGAGGTAAGAAGGCTCACTATGTAATGCTAACTGGCTTTTCTAAATTTAGACTTCTGAGCTGGCCCCAGTAGAACTTACTACTAGTTAATAATCTTTCTGCCCAGATTTAAATGGTCTAATAATTTAGTGTCATAAAAATGGCTAATACAGGGTGGGACAAAGTAGGTTTACAGTTGTTTATGAGGAAAATAATACAGTAATTAATAAATAATAATACAACAGTAAGCTCTGTTTTCGTGTGCTCACAACTATAAACCTACATTTGCTCCACTTTATATATATCTCTCAGCCACATTAGAGGTAAAAGAAGTTTGATACATTTGGATAATCATATAAAAATTATGTTGGCTTTCTTTTTTAAGAAGGCAGTTGTACCCAGTGACTAGATATTAAAGACAGTTTCAAAGAATGATATGAGCCACAAAGGAAGTGTCAATGGAATTAATCATTCAGAATTCCAAGTGAAAGAAAATCTTGCTACATTTCAATGTTTGGGCTTAGAAATTTACAGCTAAGAGAGGTAAAATATTTTCAACAGAGAAAAGAAACCATCTTTTCCATTAACTCTTATAGTGTTTCCTCTTCAAAAGAATTCTTAGTTCGGAGCTGATCAATGTTTCTCTCTCATCGATGCTTCTAACTCTCTATCCCTCTCCCTTCCTCTCTGTAAAATATTAATAAAATATATTTTTTTAAAAAGAATTCTTAGTTCAAATATTGATATAGACTTTACCTGGAACAATATGGAAAATATGCTGTTTCCAAAAAGGCAAAATGTACTGTAATATAGGTATACATAGTCTATAATACTGCCTCATCTAAAGTCATTGTCTGACTAATCTATTTGCTATCACCAATTAATGGGCCAGGAATGCCTTTTCTCAGTTCCTCTAAGTTTTTACTCTCCTGACTCTAAGGCTCCTAAGCTAATAAGAGTACTTCCACCAACACACATGAGTTCATTCTTTGGCTATGAAAAACTGACTCTGGCAAAAACAACAACAACAGAATTCCTCATCTAATCTAATAAAAGAGAAACATGCAAATTGACCATACCTCCGCTACACCAACAAGCCACACCCACCAACCAATCAGAAGCAAACATGCAAATTGACCCAACTAAGATGGTGGCGGCCATGGAGCTGGAGCGTTGCCCCCGGCAATGGAGGAAGCCAAGCTTCCCACCTGCCCTGCCGGCCCTGAGCTCCACTGAAGGCTACAAAGTTTCAATTATAGAAGAGAAATAAATCCCAGATACCTGCTTCCAGCCGTAAGCCAGCAGGTGGACATCCCCCGAGGGGTCCCAGACTGCAAGAGACACAGTCCGGGCTGAGGGACCCCCCCCCAAGTGCACAAATTTTTGTGTACCGGGCCTCTAGTGTTACTAATATTAATCTTCTTTTGAAAAGTGTCTATACCCCTGGCTGGTGTGGCTCAGTTGGTTGAGCAAACAAAAGTTTGCCAGTTCAATTCCTGGTCAAGGGCACAGGCCTGGGGTTGGGGGCTCAATCCCTGGTGGGGTGGCGTGCAGGAGTGCTCTCACATCAGTGTTTCTCTCCCTCTCTCCTTCTCCCTTCTTCTCTCTAAAAATCAATAAACTAAAAAAAAGTGTATGCAGCAAGAAGAATGTATAACAGTGCTCTTAAATATGAGCTGCATAGTAATTTTTTAAAAGTCTCAGCCTGCTATGAAATAAATTGTGTCCCCCTAAAACTCACATTAAAGCTCTAATCTCTAATGGGGAAGTAACTAGGGTTAGATGAGATCATGTGGGTAAGGCCCTCATAATGGGTTTAGTGGCTTTATAGAAGAGAGATCACTCTCTCTGTCATATGAAGACACAGCAAAAAGGCTGCAAGCCAAGAGAGCCCTCAACAGAAACTGAATTGTCAGACCCTGACTGTGGACTTCCCAGTCCCAGAACAGTAAGAAATAAATGTCTGTTAAAGCCATCCAGTGTACAGTGTTTTATTACAGCAGCCTGAGCAGACTTAAGACACAGCCTATGAAAAGAGAATATCAGATAAAAGTTGTACAGAAGTCAAGTCACTGAACATGATGACAAGATGCTACTTACTGAAGGCCCAGGCAAGATTTACAGCCAAAATCTGAAACACTGAAATTTATGACAGGAACTCTAGAGTTGCAACATGACAATGCTAAAGTGGCAACCCTGGCCTTGGGTCAGGTCCACAAGAAGAGAACTATATATACTCTGTGAGAAATTAATGCTATTCCAAGGCTAACTGAGGAGTTCTCTGTTTCCTTTAAATTCTAGTAGAGTTTATTTCATGCAGAAACATCAAATGACCACCTAGCCTTCCAAATATCATCCAAAGATCACCACAGTCAAATTCAGTAGGGGAAAAAAAGGGGACATATGTAATACTTTCAACAATAAAGAATTATTTTTTTAAAAAATTCAGCAAACAACACTCCAATAAGCCAATTTCATTGCAAAGACTTCTGTGTACAGAAGAGAAATCAACTTTATCAGCCTTATGATGTCTGAAGTCAGTACATTTAAATCTAGAAGCAGCACAAGATTTCCTTAAATCTTTTAGGAAAGTTATCTTAATCTACTTGGAAAGTAGTTGCAAAAGCCTGCTTGTGGTACCAGGTAGTAGGTAAAACAAATAGGGCAGAAAAGTGGTAGAGGGAATCAAAGATGTTCAGCTATATACTATGTAAAAGCAGAAAATCCACATAACTATAGCACTGCCAAGTAAAACATGTGCTGATGAAATGTCTGAAAAGTTAACAATAGGGAAAACAATAATTACCAATAAATTACTTCACCAAACATATCTTTCTAATATTTTTAGCATCAACCTTTAAAGGGTCAAAATTCCCTCTTACTGAACTTACATTTGCACATGAACCTGGAGACAATTAGTTCGCAGATCAATTAATTCTTACTTAAATGAAAACCCTAAATAGTGCTTTGAAGTTTCTATGTCATTATATTGTTTAAATTGTTCAAATAATGAGAAACACCCCAAGGAGGTCTGCTTCTAAACTGGAAGAGAAGCACTCCAAAATAAATGACATAAACTTCATGAATTTAAATTAGGGGAAGGAAGACTGTTTATGTTAAGTGACAAGCCTACCAAATCTCTAAGGAAGAACAATCCAAGGTCTTATCACAAACTTAATATTAAGAAGGAGAAAAAAAGGGAGTAAAAAGTAGAACAAGAAAAGCTATCAAGGGGAGAAAAATGAAAGTAAAATAACATTCCCAATACTTACTGTATTATCAATTATTTCCATTAACCAATTAAAGCAATCTGACATCTAACGGTAAATTTTAAGTATTTGTAACAAAGGTCTTTATTTCAAAATTAAAGGAAGTTTGTTATTATACTTTTAAAAGCCTATTCTTCAGGCTTTCCATAACCTCTGTATAAGAACACTCATATTTTAGGACATAGTAAGAATCAAAGACTGACAGTTGTGTAGGTGTTAACAAATAGCATGTTAGTTCCAATAGTAGATGATATTGGCATGTTAATAGGCTGTGAGGGCCTTTTAAACTAGCTGCCTAACCCCATTTTCCATCCCTTCAATCTATTCTACATGCTATGGCCAGATTAAGGGTAATATAATTTGCCAGCTGCCTATGATCTTTCAAAGATAATTCCTAACCAATACAATCTATAGTGGAGCTTTTTTTGTTATTAATCCTCACCAGAGGATATTTTTCCATGGATTTTAGAGAGAGTGGAAGGAAGGGGGAGAGACAGAGAGAGAGAGAGAAACATCGATGTGAGACACATCAATTGGTTGCTTCCCACAGGAGTCCCGATTAGGGCTAGGGCCAGGGATGGAGCCTGCAACCCAGGTATGTGCCCTTGACCAGAATCGAACCCAGGACCCTTCAGTCCACAGGCTGAAGCTCTATCCACTGAGCAAAACCAGCTAGGGTTAGAAGTGGAGCTTCGTATCCAAGGCCCTCCTGAATCTGATTCCATCATACGTTCTCTATCCTTTACATACTAGTACTCTAACCCCATATTACACACTGGAACACATAACAGTGATCTAAACACTGTTGCTTCATTGTCTTCTCCATCTCTGTCCAGTACTACCTTTCAATTATCACCACTAAAGCCAAGTTGTCTGAGTATTCTCTGATTTCGCTCAAATCAGAAGTAACCACTTCCTTCTCTAAATTTTCATCCTGCATTCTTAGTACTTCTCTTACTCAACAAGTTCTATCTTACTTTATGGTGAGTGGCTTGTGTACACAAATACTAGTAGTACACTCACTGATTACAAAAATTCTATCACATCATCTTTTTGTCTCCCACTACACCTAGCACATATTTCCATGAAGATCTGCTGATTAAAACAAACAAACAAAAAAAGAAATAAAAAAAGAGAGTTGCTGATTCACTAAATAAACACTATGGGAAAAATAGATATATTTTATGAGAAAAAAATACATTTATATATGTCACTTTTTAAACTAGAAAATCGAATGTTCAAATCAACTATGTGTTAATCCTTAAAACTGCTAATGTCTATCCTTTAACCTACATCCAAGTATATTCATTTCTCACAAACAGATCACCAAATGCTATGGTCTACATATCTGTGTCTCCCCGCAACATCCCAACTCATATGTTGAAATCCTAATCTCAAAGATGGTATTAGGAAGTGAGATCTTTTGGAAGTGGTACCCTCATGAACAGGATCAGTGTTATAAAAGAGATACCCCAGAGTTCCCTTCCACCATTTGAGGGCACAGTGAGAAGGCAACAGCTATGCACTAGAAAAAGGGCCCTCAACAGAATTTGACCATGCTAGCACCTTAATCTTGAACTATCCAGCCTGAGAGAAATAAATTTCTATTGATAATAAGCAGCCCAGTCTGTGGAATTTTGGAGCAGCCCAAACAGATCAAGACAACAAACTTACCTCAAACAAGCGTAAGTCAGCAGGAACTCTGTCCCCAACAGAAAGGCAAACTGTATCACCTGGAACCAAGTCTCGTGCAAGTGTATGTTCCAATTTTCCTTCACGCACACTGTAACATGAAACAGAAACAACCATGACTAAAAAGGAAAGCCATGCCACTTTATTTTAAAAGGTGATTCCGGTGGGCTTGCCTGCAGAACAATCATCTGAGTCTGTTTGTGCAGCACTGCACCAATAACAGTGCTTAGCACATAGTTGTAAACACAAACACACACACACACACACACAATTATCTGTTGAATATCCACCTCTTAACAATATCAAAATCAAAGCTTGAAAGTATTAATAGTACAACTTGCTATACTGAACAGAGCATGCATTTTTCATGTCAGATTAATGATTTCTACCTATGTTTAAATAAGTCTGTGGTGGTGGGGTGGAAAACAGAGGCTAGATGGACATGGGCAAAGGGGGCGGAAATGGGGACATCTGTAATAGTGTCAATAATAAAGTTTAAAATAAATAATGTTTGCAAGTCAAAAAGCCTATGTTTAAAAATAATAATAAACAAGTCTGAGGCCACAATGTATCACTGCACTAGTCACATTCAATTTCTATTTTTAAGAGTAGAAACCCATATCAGAGACAAAGATCATACCAATGGCATTCTGGTGGCATAAGTTTTCTTAGTTCTTCAAGAGACTTTTCTGAACGATATTCCTATTTAAAATAAAGAAAGAGGACTTAATATTAAAATATTTATTTATAAAGAAATTAAATATGTATTTTCCTAAGTACATATTCCATATTAGACTTAATTAAATACTGATCTCAATCATTATTTTAAAATTTCCCAATTCTTATCTTTTCCTTTACTTGCAATTATAAAAGCTTGTCTCTTATTAAATGTTTCAGTGACAAACAATTTTGATTATTAAATATTCCCAATTTTATATTTTAATGTTAGTGTGCAAACCTAAGGTCAAGCTATTTGTAAGAAAATGAAGAAAACTGATTAGTATGTCCAAAGAGTATATGTCAGTTATTAAAAGTTAAGATCATTGAACCTCATAATTAAGATAATTTTACTTTTAGTGTTTAATAACCAAAGAGGTCAATACAATTAACCTCAAGCAACATCTGATTTGGGGATTTAGGTCCATGCTAACTGCGAAAGTTTGTGGAATAAGTTTGCTTGGTTTCAGCCACTACATTTATTAAAGTGAATAACACACTACCCTTGTGTAAAATTCCACATTGACTATGTTAAAATTGCAATTTGCTCGTTTGTTTTTTGAGGATAAGGGCTATTTACCAAAACAACAAGCTACTAGGGTCTTCCATATACAGTGATAAAACTGTAAGAATCTTTCTGAAGAAAGTCACTACATATATCTATAGCATTATTAAAGATGCAAGAGGGTTCCAGTTATTGATCCAGTGGGTTATATCGCCCACATGGCTAAATGATAGCTGCCTTGAATGATGCCTAGCTTGGAATGACCTCTGTAAGACTAACAGTTCCACCTGCCCTAGGGCAACTTTTGTCTGTTCTAGGCAAGAGGATTCCCTAGAAATAGGTCCCTGGACAGCTGACTGATAGAGCTCACAAACTTGCTGCAGATAATCTGATTCCAACTGGTTTTTCTACAGGGGATTTCTATAAAACTAATAAACTTATTAAATTAGATATTACTATAAGATGACAGTAAATACCCAAGGAATAAATCATAGATGTGAAAATAACCACAATCACTTAAGACTCAAAACAACATGAACTTCAAGGTCATGATATATTACATTTCCCTCTCAATTAAAATAATCCTTATAATCTTATTAAACATGTTTTAGAATTTTTAGCTAATGAGACTTGCCAACATTGTTCTCAGAAGGTATCAGCTATTTAAATAAACATAAAACTAAGCCTATGTTTTTACGTATGCCTATACTTATCAATAAAAATCCTAAAATTACCTCCACATTATTCACATTTTTTTTTTAAGTTCCTTTTCATAGCCCAACTGACATGGCTCAGTGTTTGAGCACTGACCTATGAACCAGGAGGTTTTGGTTCAATTACCCGTCAGGGCACATGCCTGGGTTTCGGGCTTGATCCCCAGTGTGGGGTGTACAGAAGGCAGCCAAGCAATGATTTTCTCTGATCGTTAATGTTTCTATCTCTGTCTCCCATTCCCTTCTTCTATGAAATCAATAAAAAAAATAAATATATTTTTTAAAAGTTTAAGTTCCTTTTCGTATGTTTTATTTACTGTTTCAATATCTATGCTAAGTAGAGAGTCTGATCAAGATCAGAAAATCCCTCCTATGCAGAAATAAGAAATTTAAACCTTGGTCAACCTTTTTAAAATGGAAAAACATTTTTAAACTTATTGATGGATATATACTATTACTATGCTTTTTGTTTCCATCTGCTTCATCTGTCTATAACACCATCAAATAAAAAACTAGATTTTCTTCATGCCACTACCTAAAACAAAGCAGTCAAGTTAGTCCCACAAATTTCCCAAGGGAGTTGTTTGTTTCTGAAATTATCTCATAAATAAATAACAAATTGTTGTGACAAACATTACCATGACCTAATAACTACAGATTCTGCCTTAAGCTACCTTAATTTTTAAGCAAGTAGCTACAATATCATTTCAAGTGGGCAAAACAGGCTAACTACTCACCTGAACAAAGGCAACTGTAACGACGATAAGTATTGCCTAAACAAAACAAAGAAACATCCTTTTAAATCACACATTATAACTTCAAAATAACTATTAATTGTATTTTATTTTTCTGACTCTATCTGCAGAATCAAGATACCAGACACTAAGTATTGAAATGAACTGGGAAAGAAATCACAACTTTACTCTGCCCTATGAGGAAAAAACTGATAGTGGCTTGCCTCCCCAAGGGCAGCTTCTCAAACTTTCTGATCTCAGGATCTCTTTATGTTCTAAAAACTGACCAGTTTTTATTTATGTAGGTTATATCTACAGATATTTGTCATATTAAATACTTTCTCAATTAGTTTTAATTTCTACTTATTAATTCATCTAAAATTAACCCATTACATGTTAACAAAGCACATTTTTTATGAAAATTATATTTCCTCAAAAAAATTTTGTAAGAAAAGTGGTATTTTTCAATTTTTCTATCTTTAATGCCTGCCTTAAGAGAATGCTGGACTTTCATAAATGCTTCTGCATTCAATTTATTGAACTATGTTGATTAGGCCAAAGTATATAAAGAAACTCTAGCCTCACACATATTGTTGGGTAAAAGAGGAATACTTTAAAAGCTTTGCCAGACTATTGTGTATAGTCTTCTTTGCTACTACAACAAAATTAGACAAATGTTAGCTATGTAAAAGTAATGTGCAATGTAGAATATAAAACAGTATCAATGAACTTTTCATAACCTGTTATATTAAAATCCACTGATCTACCTTGCATTTTGAATTGATCTTTTATCACTAAAAATTCTGTAACATCATGCTCTGGTAATTTACAAAATATTAATTTACTTGGTTATTCAACTCATTCAAATGTTGGCACATTTCATAATAGTAAAAAAAAAAATCACACTCACTAAACTCACTACTGATCTCATGAGAATAAAGTCTTAAATATTGGGAAGCTATTTAGCACACAGTATTTGGCAAAATTCTAATTATCACTTGAAAGTTTGAATTTATATCACTGGCAACAAATTGTCAGTTGTTTTTCTTGAAGTGGAAGGCTCATTTTATTCACTTTCAGAAAAAGTATGTGTTATCCTAATTTTAATACCAGTTTGTCTATCAATCATTCTTTCAAGTAAAAGGCTAGTTCAGCTCACCATAATCACCCTTCCTCAAGATAACCACTATACTTCAATATACAGAAGTTCTTTATGCATACTTGCCATTTCATTACACAGAATATTAAAAAGGTATGTATGCAAGTGTCCAGATTTAATAAAATTAATTTTTACTGTTTTATCAAAAACATTCCTAAGAGAAATAATAAAAGAGAACAATGACTATTAGTACAGTTTGGTGCCATTATATTGATTTGAGCCAAGGTTCTAACAGTTTTACCCACCATTGCTTTTGTACCACTGACTTAAATATCTATAGTGAAAAGACAAATGATGCTTTAGTATTATGAAAAAAGTTGTATACGCTCACTGAAAGGGCCGCAGAGACTCCTGGGAGTCCCCAAGCAAGAGTTCAAAAATTGCAGCTCTACATTAATTTCTACTGTGTTCTTATGCACAACACACTTGCTTTATTCAATGGTTTTACTTGCTATAAATTTTATTACAGTAAAACAAGAGGCAAGAAAAAAAAAGATGAGAAAATTTTCAATGAGAGTTAGAATACCCCAGCTGGAAAGAATAAAATTTTACATAGTAAATACAATGTGCATTGTTAAATCATACTTTTAGTTTCACAAGCATGAAGCTTTAGTTCACAACTAGTCAAAATGTACTCTCAATTGGAAAGTAAAATAAATTGAAAATGTAACTGAAACATTATTATAAAATATTTTGTATCTGTGAAATTACCAAATTGTTAAATTCTCACATGTGCCAATCACTAACCCTTGAACATTGTTTGAGATTACTGCAACTAAAAGCAAGTTGGAAACTAACAAAAACAAACCTGAGAAAACACTAAGGCATTTCTCAATTCATTTTCCAAAATAAAAGCCAATCCTAATTTCCATGATTAACTGACAGTTTAAAAAAAATATATATATATATATATTTTATTCTTACCACAGTGATACTGACAGCATCATCAAACTGATGCATTAAAACACTGATGACTGCAGAAGCCAGAAGCAGCATAATAAGGGGATTTTTAAACTGAAAGTAAAAACAAACAGCAATTCAACAGTTTTGTATGAATGATAGTTGTGTCCGTCACTGCAAAAGCTTGAAAAAAAACCAACACAAAAAAAACTATTGAGACATGATTAGAAAATTACGAGTCTACATTTAGTTTACTTTGTATATCTCTTCAATTAACAAAAAAGTTTACACTTAACTACATTTAAAGTTACCACTTTATAACATCTTCCTTTCAGAAAAAAAAAAAGAAAATTAAATATCAATATCTAAAACCAATTACCTCCCTGGCTGGTGTGTCTCAGCTGGTGAGAGTGTTGGCCAGCACACCAAGAGGTGGCCTGCTGGATTCCAGGTCAGGGTACATACCCAGGTTTTAAGTTCGATCCCTGGTAGGGGCATGTATGGGAAGCAACTTACAGATGTTTCTCTCTCACATCGTTCTCTCTCTCTCTCTCTCTCTCTCTCTCTCTCTTTCTCTCTCTCTTCCTATCTCTTGAATCAATGAAAAGCGTGTCTTTGGGTGAGAATTAAAAAAACTAATTAATTACCAATTTCTTACAATAAACATGTATTTTATATATTAGCTTTTTTATATGTACATACATATGTTCCTACTGAAGCTAGAATAAGTGGAAAATGATTTTTAAGCTAAAGATTTAAGTTAAACACTGGGTAGAACACCTAAATTATTAGTTTAAGACAGTCCTCAATATTCCTATACCAAGTAAATTAGTGAAGATTACAATTCAGATTACAAAAAGGAAGCAGCCTTTTCCCAAGATTGCTTTTTCTGATATCCATTCTAGCAGAGCCAATAGTATATGAAGAAACAAGACCACAGCACCAACCCAATCAGGCAGCACTTAAATGACCAAACATCAGAGCCACCCTAAATTTTTCCAGTGGGACATCCTACTCCTTAAACATCACAACTCTGTTGCCAGAATCTCCTCCACTGATGAAGTGGTGCCAACTGCTGTCAAAACTTCAAAGTACTAAACTACAAAGAATCTATCCCAGCAGAAACCCCCAGCCCTTGGTTACCACAGCTCTGAGGTGAGACGCCACCACCTCCCACTCCCTTTAGGGCCCTATCCCTAGCACAGTGGTTCCAACCCTGCTTCACATCAGAATCATGTGAAGAACTTCTAACAAATGCCCAGGTTCACACACCAATTAAATCAGAATTTCTGGGCATAGGGCCCAGGCTTCAGAATTTTTAGAGCACTCCCCAAGTGACCTGACTACATAGAGGACTGAAAAATCACTGCTCTAGCAAAATAAAACTACAAGTGCAATGTGGTTCAGGGCTGAAAACCATACACTTGACTGAGTCAGAGTCCCAATTTGAATACAGCTCTTGTCACTTCTGTGTGATTTTTTTTTTAAAATATATTTTATTGATTTTTTACAGGGAGGAAGGGAGAGAGATAGAGAGTTAGAAACATCGATGAGAGAGAAACATCGATCAGCTGCCTCCTGCACACTCCCCACGGGGGATGTGCCCGCAACCCAGGTACATGCCCTTGACCGGAATCGAACCTGGGACCTTTCAGTCCGCAGGCCGACGCTCTATCCACTGAGCCAAACCGGTTTCGGCAGTGATTTTTAATCTCATTAAGCCCTAAGTGTTCTTCATCTAATAAAATAGCACCTTATACCAAAGACTGTGGTAAGAATTAACTAAGAATGTATATTAAAGAACTGTGTAAACCATAAAACCCTCTTCAATGTCAGATGTTATCATCACACTATGAGGACAAGGCCCATGGTCTTCTTTCATTTCCCTCTAAAAAAGCTGTGTGTCATAGTACTAAGGACACCACTTACAGCAGTGGTTCTCAACCTTCTGGCCCTTTAAATACAGTTCCTCATGTTGTGACCCAACCATAAAATTATTTTCATTGCTACTTCATAACTGTAATGTTGCTACTGTTATGAATCGTAATGTAAATATCTGATATGCAGGATGGTCTTTGGCGACCCCTGTGAAAGGGTCGTTCGACCGCCAAAGGGGTCGCGACCCACAGGTTGAGAACCGCTGACTTACAGGCTCAACAAATGCCTGCAAAACAACAAGTTATGTTTTCTGTAAAGGAGTAGAGTCACCTAATGCTTTATGATTGACAAGTGATATTTACTATTAATTACTGTTTGTGCTTAACTACATTATAGGCACTGTTTCATTTCATTCTTACAGCAACCCCATGATGCAGGTTAAAAGACATTAAAAATTGTCTTTACTAAAAAAAAAATTTGGCAAACTAACCCTACTAGTGGAAAATTGGCCATAGGATTCTTGTAGCTTTTCACACTAACATAACTTGTTATCAAGGTAAGAAAAAAATTTTACAATACATTTTTCTGAAAAGATTAGGCTATTGATAAAATGTAATTAAAAACAGCTATCATCTATCGATATCTTACTACGTCCATTATTATCCCCATTTTATAGACAAGGCTCAGAGGATAATAAAGGTCATACAGATAGTATAAATAAAGGTAAAATATGTACCCAGGTGATCTGAATTCAAACTGTCAAACTTACTCTTACTAATTTTCTAAGATGGTTATATTACTTTAAAAATTTTTTCTAAGATGTCCATATTACTTTAAAAAATGTTACCATTCCTAATATAAAAAGGGTGTAAATTAGATATCTGCAAAGGGAACTACTATTAACAGTATCTCACCTGAGAAATATACTTCTTCCACAGTGGCTCATCTTCACTGATATCAAATTCATTCCAGCCATGGAAGGCTCGCCGATGATTTACTTCACATTTGTTTAGACCATTCTGAAGATCAGCCTATTAGATTTTACATATAAAAGTTATTGAAAATATTAGCAGAGAACAAAAAAAAGAAAAATACAAAAGAGCATCTACTGTGTGCCCTGGCCGGTTTAGCTCAGTGGATAGAGCATCAGCCTGAAGATTGAAGGGTCCCAGGTTTGATTCCGACTGAGGGCACATGCCAGGGTTGCGGGCTCCATCTCCAGTGGGGGGTATGCAGGGGGCAGCCCATCAATGATTCTCTCTCATCATTGATGTTTCTATCTCTCCCTTTCCCTTCCTCTCTGAAATCAATAAAAATAGTTTAAAAAAAAGAGCATCTACTGTGTGATCACATTTATAGGAACTTCTACAACAGTCAGATCTAATTTATGCTGACAGAAAGCGTATCAGTGATTGCCTGGGGCCAGAGGTATACACTGGGAGGGATTAACTGCAAAGGGACACAGGGGAAAAGTTTTGGGAGTGATGAAAATGTTCTATATCTTAATTGTGGTGGTGGTTATTTTTGTCAAAATGCAAACTGTACACTAAATATGGGTATGTTGTAGCTTATGTAAATTATACCTTAATAAAAAAAATTTTAATGTAAGCAACAAGTTGGTGTTTAACAAACAAACAAAAAATAGTTTTCGCCCTAGCCAGTTTGGTTCAATGGATAGAGCATCAGCCTGTGAACTGAAGAGTCCCCGGTTCAATTCCAGTCAAGGGCACATACCTAGGTTGCAGGCTTGATCCCTGGCCCTGGTTGGGGTGCATGTGGGAGGCAACCAACCAATGTGTCTCTCTCACATTGATGTTTCTCTCTCTCTGTGTCTCTCCCCCTCCCTTCCACTCTCTCTAAAAAAAATCAATGGAAAAAAATCCTCTGGTGAGGATTAATAAAAACAGCAACAAAAAAATAGTTTTCTACGGGGAAAAAGAATACAAACCAGCCACTCTTACAGAAAGTAAAATATCACTATATTCTAATTGGCTTTTTTTGCTTTCATTGTTGTTTTTTAGAATTAGTTTCCCCAAAAGAACAATCAATGAGCCATAATGACCTTCCGTGTTCTTTAAGCCTATTAAAACCTTGATATTAGTAGTATTAACTTTGCCCTTGGACTATATAATTATTTCAGGCAAAAAATTTTTGGTTCCTAAATTACTCAAAATAATGAAGGTAAGACGAACTGGTTTTTGTGATATTTTATGCTCTATGAATACCACCTATATTCTTCAGCCACCGTCTCTCATGATTCATTACAGTAACTATCATTAAAAAATTAAATTACCTGCACCCCTAAAATAGTTTCTTTGGCCAAAGTTTATAATACACTCCAATAACAGAGTCTTGCAAAAGTGAAATATATTTAAAATAAATGGTTTTAAAACAGAATATAAATACAACAACCAAAAAAGAAAACCGTCAAATAAGGGATAGCCAATATTTTTAATGCAATCACTAAAATATGTGAATTCTTAAGGAAAAATAAAAAATATTATTTTCTTCATGTTTCATTAGATTGTGCTTTTCAAAATTAGAGATTAAAGTTTATTAGCTTTTACTTTACTTTAGAAAACACATTAAAAAAGATTAACTCCTAATTCTACTTATATTAATAATTAAATTGATTATTTTCCTAATCCAACTAATCCTTACATAGTACTAACAGTCCTGGTAATGCTAATGATCTAGAGAGGCACTGCCCAAGCAGGTGACCACTAGCCACATGCAGCTATTTAAATTTCAATAAGTAAAAATTAAATAAAATGAAATTCAGTTCCTCCCCTAAACTAGCCACACTAAGTATTCAATAGTCATGTTTATAATTAGTGATTACTATGTTGGGTAGCACAGAAGAGAGTACTCTGTCATCATGGAAATTCTACTGGACAGCACTTATCAATAGAGTCTAAGTGACTGACTTTACTAGGTACTCCTTTCCTCCCCACCAAGCACTTACTTGCAGAATACTTGCAACTTCGCTGACTGGTAATTCACTTGCTTTTTTTGATGTCAATACAGGAATCATTGTCTCATTTTCACCATTAGGAATTTTTTGAAAACGTGCAACCTAGAAAATCAAACCAAAGGAAAAATATTTGCAAATACCAAACATTTCTAATGCAGTCTAGAATAAAAATTCAAATGTTCACAGCAACTTATTTCCCAATTAGAAAAAAGTTATTAATAATGAGTATCTAGTACTAAGATAATTTTATACTAACCATGTGCTGATTTTTCCAGAAAGTACATTTTAAAAAGTAGTGCCAGCTAGAACACAAAATAATTTTCACATTAAATTTAAAAGATGCTATTTTTACACCAATGTAATGAGTAAAAAGTAAAACAAATGTCCTGTCCAGCAGATCCTAATGATTCCCTGTAGTTAGAATCCTCTAAACTCATTATGTTTCACACAAGGGACAAGGGACAAAGGACAGCTAAGCTTTCTCCATGTAATTACTCCTGTTGGTCAGCTCATTTCTTAACTATCCAGAAAGGACACCTAGCTACTCGAAGCACCATGACAGCAAGTCAGACTTAAAGCACCACACAAGTGGAAAAACAAAAAGCAAAAGAGACCATACAAGCAGAGGATGCACAAGCTAGTGAAGGGGCTGCAAACAAGCAGAGCAAGTCACAGAGATGATGGAAACCATGATACCTACATATGCAGCTTCAGTAGTATATATCTGCTCTAATCTAGAATACAGAGTAGTTTTGAAGTTCTAACCATGCCACTGTGAAAAAAAATCACTAACAATATTTGTGCCCGGGATTTTTTTGGCTTTAGCCTTAGGTTTATTTATAATTTATTTTATTTTTTGTCAATAGCCTTAGACTACATAGTCAAAATCCTATATAGCAACATTACTTAGGTTAGTTCTCCCCATGTCCACCCTTCAGCACGGTTATGTTATTCATTTGAAATACAGTTAGGATCATTTGTTTCTGCTTTTATTATTCCATTTGGGATTTTTTTTCCCAACCTCTCCCCTACCTTTGTTCATTTTATTTGAGCATCTGAAATATTAATTTAGTACTAATAGTCAAAACTACTCAAAACAGGTAAAATCAGAGAAGTATCAAATCCTCTCCATCCTTTCCATCTCTCTTTGTGTTACCAATCTCATTGTATCTTTCCTGTTTCCTTTTACACAAATGCCCAGGTGTGTGTAAATTTTATTTTCTCTTGTTAGAGTAATATGATCCATAAATACTATTTTTCACTTAATATATCCTGGAGATTTATCTACTATTTAAGAAATCAGTTCACATATCTCCTTTATTCTTTTCATAGTTGCATAGTACTCTGTTATGTAGATATACCATGATTTATTCAACTACTCTCCTATGTATGAGATTGCAATGTTGCATATGGAGTTTCATTATTGTTGCAGTTGTAACTTATAGAAAAAATCCGAGAATTGAACCTGATAGCTCAAAAGGCAAATACATACATATGGTTTTGTTGGATATTGCCAAATTCTCCAAAAAGGGTGATACCAGTTTATCATATCAGAAACGTGTTTCTTCATGGCCTGACCAACAGAATGGATTGTTATACTTTAATTTTTGTCAAGCTAAAAAATGGTATCCCAGTGTATTTAAATTTGCATTTCTCTAATTATGAGTTTGAAATCATTTCATATGTTTAGGGGCCATTTTTATATGTTTTGGGAGGGGGGAATTATCCTTTATGTATTTTGTTCATTATCCTATCAGGTTACTATAGTTTATTCTCTTAAATTTTTAAGTTTTTTATATATTAGAGATCTTAAGCCTGTTATCTGTGATATGTAGCAGATATTTTCTTCTAGTCTATCATGTGTCTTGACTGTAAGGTGTTTGCCATGCAAAAAATAAATTTCTTTTTATGTAATAAAATTTATCAAACCTTTCTCCTATTACCTCTGTATGAGTCATTCTTGAAGAATCAATATTAAGAACATATTTTAAGAGCTAAAATGCCCAGTTCCAAGAACTATCTAGTATTCAATAGTTAAGGGTATACTGACTATATATTATACAAGGTTAATATTAAACTTTAAGAATAAAAAAACACCAACCTTAACAATAAGAATTAAAGATGTGCCCCTCCCTCACACAATGTAGAAATATTAGCTCAAAATGGATCAATGACCTTAATATAAGAGCTAAAACCATGTAACTCTTAGAAGAAAACAGAGATAAATCTTCATGACCTTAGAATATTGGCAATGGATTCTTAACTATGACACCAAAACCACATGCAACAAAAAGAGGGGGAAAACAGTAAACTAGACTGTATCAAATATAAAAACTTTTATGCATCAAAGAGCAAAATCAAGAAAGTGAAGACAACCTACAGAATAGAACAAATTACTGCAAATCACTTATCAATAATGGTTTAATATCCAGAGTATATAAAGAACTCCTGAAACTTAACAACATAATTACAAACAACCCAATTTTTTAAAAAAAAAATATATTTTATTGATTTTTTTTACAGAGAGGAAGGGAGAGGAATAGAGAGTTAGAAACATTGATGAGAGAGAAACATCAATCAGCTGCCTCCAGCACATTCCCTACTGGGTATTTGCCTGCAACCAAGGTACATGCCCTTCACTGGAATTGAACCTGGGACCCTTGAGTCCGCAGGCTGACGCTCTATCCACTGAGCCAAACCAGTTAGGGCACAACTCAATTTTTAAATGGTCAAAAACTTGAAGAGAAGTTTCTCCATTTGTATATTTACAAGTGGCCAATAGGCACATGGAAAGATATTCAACAGCATTAGTTATAAGGGAAATGCAAATCAAAACCATGACATACTATTTTGCATGTACTAGGATGGCCAGAATTTTTTTTAATTAAAATTTAAAAAAATAAAATAACAAGTGTTGGTGAGGATGTAGAGAAATTTAAACTCATATATTATTGGTGGGAAGGTAAAATAGTGCAGCCATTATGTTCTACTTAATACTTTATCAACAACTCTACCGAAACAATATGCTTACCAAAGATAACATCAACTCAAAGTTGGAGAGGGGCAGCCACCTTGCATCATAATGCAAACGAGTTTTTCAGGCTGAACCAATAAGTAGAGGCAACATAGCACCATCATTGCATTTGTAAAAGCACACAGTACATATTTACTCAAGAAAAATGTAAAAACCCAAACTCAAAAACCAACTCTTAAAGTTCCAGACCATAAGACTCTAGAATGACAATTCAGATAAACACATGTGTAAGCTGCCCTCATACTCCATTTAAAGAGCTGTAAAATTATTCCCAATGTTAACTCTACTGCTGAAAAAAATATAATAATCTTAAACTGAATCATGAGAAGTATCGCTTTTAGACAAAGAGTAATGACTCCAGAGCACTATACAATCCATCCACGCTTTGAGTCTATATTCAGTTTAGACCATCATTAGGGCCTACTGCAAAGTGGTGACATTTCTGGAAATGAGGTCTTAAGAAGAAGATTGGTAGAATAAATTAGAAATGGTTGGCCTAGAGAATTATGAAAGCCAGTGAATGGTCATTAACTGAATTTCAATAAAAGTTCCTAGATAAATAAAAGATATGACAGGCATCTTCAAATATTTAAGGACTACTATATGAAACACGACAGTCTGCCAAGATTAAGACCAGAACTAGTGTCAACAGGCAAAAGTATAGTCTCCAATTACCAAAACTTACTAGTATATAACACTAGTGATTTTTATATAGGGTAAGAAGTTGGTCCCCTCAAATGATAAGATTCTAGGAATGTGCAAGGAGATTACCATAGGCTCTTTATTATGTTTGGCAGCAATTTTCAACCTTTTTCATCTCATGGCACACATAAACTAATTACTACTATTCTGCAGCACACCCAAAAACATTATATTTTTGCCAATCTGGCAAAAAAAAAAATAGGTATAATTTTGATTCATTCACACCGGTCAGCTATTGTGTTGACTGTTGTCATTTTTTTTTTGACAACCTAAGGAAAAAGAGGTTAGTACCCCTGATTAAATAGTTAGGTATTGCATGTTTTAAAAACTCGTGCGGCACACGAATTGAAAATCGCTAGTCTATGGTACTGAGGTTTCTAACAGTGAATTAGTAACCTCTGTTAAGGGAAATGCTGTAAAGAGGTTACCTTCCACACCGAAACTGGAAGTTCCAGAACATGGACACAAAGAACAGTGGCACAATCAGGCTCCAATGTAGACCAGCTCTTAAATATTCCTCATTTGGCAAATTAAAAACCAGCACAATCACAAATCATGTTTATAATCACAATAATAAATCATATTTTTCTCCCATACTTACAACGCCTGGGAATGAAACAGGATTTTCAATGCTATTATATACTTGTATCCAAGAGCAAGAGCTCATTCTAATCCATTTTCAGTAGAGCAATACAAATAACAACCAAAAAAAGGCATTTACCTCTGCAGACCAACAGGGATCATATACAAAATAATCAACTTGACCCCCCAAAAATTTTTTTTACATTCTTATTCCTAAAAAACACACTATAATTTTAAAAATTAGATTACTAAGTCATTTTTAATTATTTTTAAAAAACCTGTTCATTGTTTTTAAATAGCAAGTAACAAGAAAAGGCTTAATATAATAAGTCCAACTCCTCAGTCCTACTGCCCAGTAGTAACCTCTGTTAACTGTGTTCTGTGTATACTTCCAGTCATTTTCTATGCAGGTATGTTACAAGCCTTTTTTCTGGTTGTTTTTAAATTACAAAGGTAACCACATAACTAGAATTTGCTTTTTTTCACTCAAGTCATCTTGGATCTCTCTATTTCACCACACATACTGACCTGCCTCCTTTTTTTAATAGCTCACTGAGCATTTCATTATATAGTAGTACTTCAATTTAATTGATCCTCTCAATGACACGATTAAGTTAGACTTTTTCCATGGTGGGACGGGCAGAGATGGGACAATGGAAACCCAGGGGTCTATTTCCATCCAAATAAACTTTGCCACACCCCAATTTTTCATGCATGGGTCCTTGAAATGCTTTCCTCATGATCCCGTAAAAGAGCCTGATTTCCACCAACCTGATTATAAAACTGTTGGGTGTTTGTAAATTTTATTCTCACAGCTATTGCAAATTGCTCTGCAAAGAGATTGTGTCAAATAAATTCCCAACATCTGTCAAGAGCTTCTATTTTCCTTGCAATCTAGCCAAAAGTAAGCATCACTACATTTTAAAAATCCTTGCCAGTTTGATAAGTATGAAATGGTTATTTTAATTCACTTTTTTTCATTACTAAGATTGAGCACCTTTTCATATATCTTTTGCCCATCTGCAACCATTTGCAAGGAACACCCTTGCACAAACCTCTTTGCTTGTGCAAGTATAGGTATAGGATACATTCCTATACAGTATTCAGAATATAGAAAGAATCTTACAACTCAACAATAAAAAAGCAAATATCAAAATTACAAAAGGGGAAGAAGATTTGTATAAAAACTTCTCCCAAGACATTCAAATAGCCAATAAGCACATAAAAACTTGCTTGATATCATTAGTAATTAGGAAAATACAAATCAAAACCACATGATACTATTTCATACTCCCAAAAGAGCAATTAAAAAACACACACAGAAAATAACAAATGTTAGAGAGGATGTTGAGAAATTAATTGAAACTCTCAAACATTGCTGGTGGAAATGAAAATGGTGCAACCTCTGTGGGGGTTCCTCAATAAACTAAACATATACCCCAGCACTTCTAATCCTGAGTATATGTGCCACGCCAGCACGACCAAGGGTGATCCCGAGTGGGGGGGTGAAAGGATTAAGGAAAGACAGACAAGAGAATAATAGCTGGGTCTCGGTGGGACGCTGCCTCCCTGATGAGGAGACAACGACAGCACCCACAAGCCATGTCTTTATTTTATAGCAGATGTCACAAGGCAAAGTAGGGGCATGAGCAAGTTGTTTACAGCATTCTCGTGAGTTTCAACCTCACTTAACTACATGCACCCGAACTCTATCACAAGGCACGTGGGGCTACGTGTTCGGACCATAGGTTCAAGCTTACAACCACAGCCGTTGGCTATGATTGTGCTGGGAGGGCCCTGCCCTCCAGCTGGGACTTGCACGTGGCAATGAGAGGACCCTGTCCTTTCATAGGTCCGAGGCTTGAACCTGGCCAAAACACCGTAACCGCGCCCCACAAGTATACACCTAAAAAACTGAAAACATACATTCACACAAAAAACCTGTACATGAATATTAATACCAGTATTATCTACATAGCCAGAACATAGAAACCAAATGTCCATCAAATGATGATGGATAAATAAAATGTGGTATATCAATACAATGGAACATTATTTAACCAGAAAAAAGATAGGAAACATGCTATAATGTGGCTGAATGTTGAATAAAAGAAAGAAGTCATTCAAACACACAAGGTCACACATGAAATATTCAGAATAGGCAAATCCACTGAGACAAAAAGCAAATTAGTGGTTGCCAGGGTTGGGGAAAAGAAAGAACAGGAAATGATTGCTAATGGATAAATTCTTTGTGGAGTGATGGAAATGTTCTGTAATTAGATCAATGCACATAACCTTGTGAATATAGTAAAAACCACCAATTGTGCACTTAAAATGGCAAATTTTATGGTATGTAAATTATAACTCAAAAAAAAAAGAAAAGGAAAGAATAAGGGTCTGCAAAATAATTTAACTCATGGTTTACCCCAGCAATAAGGGAATTAGTATTCAGTCTGTAGGAGACTTTGGGTCTAAAATTATGCAACCATAACAAAGAAGAATGAGTTGGGGGACTGATTCCAAGCATTTATAGATAGAATAAATCCCCAAGTGTAGAAAATATAGAAATGAGAGTTGTCACTAAGGAATGAGGCGAGTAAGCCCAAGGGAATGCCAGAGAACAGCTCCTTTCAAATGAACTACCAGCATTTCCAACTGTATCTACCTTTAAGCATATGTAGTCCTTTTAAAAAGATCTTCATTACAGATAAATGACAAAGAAAAAAGGTCATCATTTACTTCAAAAAGATTTTAAGAAATTAAAATCAAACAGGATGTGGGAAGAACTTAAAATAAAATAGAAACAGCTCATAAATGGACCTAATTTTATTATAAACTAGAGGCCTGGTGCACAGATTTGTGCAGGGAGGGGGTCCCTCATTCTGGCCGGTGATCGGCCTCCTTCTGGGCTGATCAGGGTGGCGGGAGGTGGGCCGGGGGGAGGGGCCACTTGAGGTTGGCCAGCCGGCCAGGGGAGGGGCCACAGGAGGTTGGCTGTGGGAGCGCACTGACCACCAGGGGACAACTCCTGCATTGAGCGTCTGCCCCCTGGTGGTCAGTGTGTGTTATAGCGACCAGTCGACCAGTTGTTCTGTTGTTCAGTCACTTAGGCTTTTATATATATAGATGAGTAACATAACCATACAGAAGTAGGTAAGGGAAAAAATTACCTAAGTAACTTTGGAAAACAGATTATGACTATACTTTAAAGCTAAAACCAAAGATTGTACTCTAGTTTAAAAATATGTTTCTCACAAAGGAAAAATTAGCAATTCTGAAGCTACTTTTGTGTGTGCAGTAGGATTAAACAAATAAGTAAATATTTTGTGAATGAGAATCAGGTTTCTCACCTTGGGAGAAGGAAGTAACAAGGAAAGGGAAAAGGATAGGGGGGAAAAAAGATAAGACTAAGCCCTGTGGTATAGGACTGGAATTGGCAGCATCAGTATGAATTCATAGTTTTTAATTTATATATGTAAATGGATAGATAAGAAAATTTAAATATATGTGTATGTATTAACAAAGGAAGGGAGCAAATGGAATCAGACATTAAGCCTGATTAACTAAGGGGCAGTTTCAGACACTCCAGGGAAACGCCACATTTCTCAGCCAAAGGGACATTAATCCCCACGTGGGGAAATTCCTTTGCTGGCTGCATGCGCAGTAGAAGCTAGGTGACCAAGCAAAACTATGAGGCATGTGCAGTAGAGGTCAAAATGGCAACCACAAAAAGGAGTCTAGCCTGGGGAAATCTGCTAAAAAGACCAGAGAGAATAAGGATACAAAACTCCGGAAGATCCTAGAGAATGACTGGATAGGGGGAGACACTAGCATAGCCCTGTGAACATCCAGGAGAGAGACTGGGTAGTTTGAAAGAAAGCTTACTCTTTCCCAAAACCAAGGAAATATAATTAAAGCTTAAAAAAGGACAGAGACAGTTGTGCTCTTTCCCTTTAGCAGCTGCCCAGGCCAAAGTGCAGCATCAATCATTGTCCATGGACCAGATGGAAACAGAAACTACTAGACTACTGGAGCCTCAGCTGCTGGGCTAATGGCATGGCAACTCGGGGTCCTGGCCCTCCTCCTGGGCTTGATGGGGACAAGTGCAGGCCCAGAGGCTGAACTTCTTCCACAGTGAGACAGAGCTGAGCCACCAGGTTGTGAATGAGACCGCCTGAACCCTTCCTTTGTTTTCACTCCAATAAATCTTGCCACTATACCTCAAATCCTCCTATGCATATATCCCTGAAATGCACTTCCTGCTATACTGTGGAAGAGTCCTATTTCCTCCAGCAACATTTTTATTACTATACAAATATTTGCTAGCTCTATCTACTGAGAGAACCTAGAAACAATAACATCCCAATAATACTGAGCACACCTAATTCACAGACTTTGGTTTCTAGATACCATCATAATAATAAAAGTCCAAGAGGCGTCACAACCGAAACAACCAAAAGACTGGTCACCATGAGGTGCATGGAGCACCTCCCGGGCCTACCCCCATGGCCCTCAGGCTCCAATCACAGCAAGGCTGGCAGTCAGTGGGCAGGTGGGTGGAGTGGCGGGTGCAGTGAGGTGGTGGGGCTGGGAGCACAGCAGGCGGGGGGGGCGGGGCTGCAAGCGCAGTGGGGGCGGTGGGCAGGTGGGTGGGGCATGCGCAGGTAAGCGGGTATGTGTGGGCAGGGCCGTGCAATTTCGCGCGCTGGGCCTCTAGTTCTCCAATAAAATGAACCAGCCTCTTTTGGAAAAAGTGTTGATTCTGTGCCTGGTACAAACAGGAAAAATATGAGATGCACTTTTAACACCTTGTGGTACCAGAAAATAAATTAGTGTTCACAAAATAATAGGAACATTGCAGAAGGGACACAAGAACAAATTTGAAAGTGCTCTCAATAAAAGCTGGAAAAATTTGTGCAAAAAGTATTAGATTTTAACCCATACAGTAAAATACATGTAAATAAGTTGGACAATCAATGAATGGAGTAAAAAGGGCAGAATTCCAATTAATAAATATAGAAGGAATGTGGGAAACAAAATCATCATTAAGTCACATAAGTAGTTGCTGCCAGCAAGAACTATTAATAGATGCAAAACCTGGCTGTGATGAGACACAAGATGTTTGCAATTTCAAAGTACCACCCCACAAGAGGAAGGTATTAATTACAAAGGAATTATTACATTACAAAAGAAAAATTACTTTTATTAGTAATTACAAAGGAAAAAACAGTAACTTTAAAGTGGAGAAACCTGGCAGATACCACCTTAACCAGTGATTACAGTTAACATAACCAGTCATAAGACGTACTAATCATGAGTAAATAATTATCAGGCAAATCCAACTGAGGGACATTCTAAAAAAATAACTGATCATACTCTTCAAGTTTCAAGATCCGGAAAGATTAAAAAAAAAATACTGGGGAACATATTACTAAATGCAAGGTGGAATACCAAATTGGATCCGGGACCAGAAAAAGGATAGTTTATAAATGTGAATTTCTTGGTTCTGATCATTATAGGATGGTTACATAAGATGTTAACATTAGGGGAAACTGGGAAGAGGGTATATGGCAGCGGTTCTCAACCTGTAGGTCGCGACCCCTTTGGTGGTCGAATGACCCTTTCACAGGGGTCGCCTAAGACCATCCTGCATGTCAGATATTTACATTACGATTCATAACAGTAGCAACATTACAGTGATGAAGTAGCAACGAAAATGATTTTATGGTTGGGTCACAACATGAGGAACTGTATTTAAAGGGCCAGAAGGTTGAGAACCACTGGTATATGGGAACTCTTTATACTACTTTTGCACCTTGGTGTAAATTTAAAATTGTTTCAATTAAAAAATTTAAAAGATTTTAGAGAAAATTCTGCGAACTTAGCAAATATTTCTTCTATAATTCAAAGGAAGTAAAACAATGAAAAAACAGTTAAACACTTTACTATTAAACAATTACACCTGGGAAGAATTTGGCATTTTTCTTTCTCAAGTTAAAAGGTGGGCATAATATTACATTTACTGATAGATCAACTTGTATAAGTTATTCCAAGTCCTGACAGAAACTTGATACAAGATGGAGGGAGGGGTAACAATATGATCTACATATTTTTAGAATCTGTCCATTTGTTGTTACCATACATTAAACATGCAACTATTTTTTAAAGCCTTCAGCTAGCAAACAATTATTTTACTAGCAATATTAGAGTAAAAAAAATGTTTTTAAGACTTTGTTAATTATATTACTTTCCTTGAAATTATAGACTAGCCAGTAATTCAACTATAGAAACAAATGGTAGCTTTCTTTATTCCTTCTCCTACTTCTTCCATATGCCAATTGCATTCACTTCATACAGCAGTTAATTGGTGGGCTTAATTTTACGGGCTATGTCACACCAAACCCTTATGAAATCAAAGGCATGACTGTGCCATCCTTCGCACCCCGAACTTAACTGACCTAAATAGTTCCAGGTACAACAAGGAGCCACATAAGCCCTTAAAAGTAATTTGTGGTCAGATACTATTTAATAACATCAGAAGCCAATTTTGAATCCTAAAGATTTAAGTTGAATGAGAAGTTCTTTGCTGTCACAAAATGTACTCTATTATCACTTATACATTATTTCCCATTTTAAGTGGTTTTCCTCAAAAGTTATTTAATTTTTCTAACCAACTATTTCAATACTGTGTTTAAATAATCTTAGTTTAATATGAAAAACAGGAAGAATGTTACTTCTAAATTCCACCCACTATTAATAAAAAAAAAATTAGTAAGAGTCCAATAAATCACTCACTACACTCACTACTTTACCTATTAATTGCATGTTGTAGGTGGGATAAAGTATAGGGAGACCAAGCTATTCTTTTTCTCCTAAAAGGAAAGTGATAGCAGAAAAGGACTCCTTAAAAATAAGAATGCCACACGACTATGTACATGAAAGTAGACATTAAACACAGCGAGGCTATGACTATAATGTATTTCCAAGGGAATGGTCCCTTGTATTAGAATTGAAAATACATGTGTCCTGTCCTTAACACGAGTGAAAGAGCTGGTGGTAATGTCCACACTTTTCAAAAGCTAATAAAAAAGTAAGTACTAGACATGCAAAAGAACGTCACCTCATGAAGACCCTAATATATAAATCTGATGAAGAGTGCTGACTTCAGGGGGGGAATCTACTTGAAATTTTGTAATTGAATAAAAAGGAAAGGGCATTACATACACAGGAGGTCTGGCATTTTTGAAAAGAAATAACTCAGAACACTTCAGGTCTTAATTTCAAAGAACAATGAAATTGCTTTCTAAAAGTTCTGAGAGCAAGTAAAATTTTTAGTTTATACTCATTGATTAGTTGATAAAACTTTTAATCCAGATTTCAACATTTTTGCCCTACTGCTGGTTACAAATCATGAAATACTCAAAAACAAAGTACAGTCAAAATCACAGTTTAATGAAACCATGAGGCAAGCATTAATATTATAATAGTTATTACAGGTTTCTTGGGCAACTCATGTCTCAGAAAAATATGTAAAGCCTTATAAATAGAAGTTAAGACATTGTAGACGGATCACGAGAATTCTCGTGTTTTCTGTTCTAAGGCTTGTGGCTAATCACGAGAATTCTTTTAAAAGGGATTAGCTTGTAAGAACATGTAATAAATAACTTCAAAATGCAATGGGTATTTAATTTTAAAGCGTGCCTTTAACATTTATGTAAAACGTTTTTTTGTACTTGTTCAATAGAATCTTATCTGGCCACTGGGTAAAGCTAGCAATAAAACTACTGGTCCTCAATGTGTTAAGAGTCCAATGGCATAAATAATTTTCGAAAATCTACTCATCAACCAGGGAAGGGGAATTAGCATTTCTTGAGTTCTTTCATGCCAACTCTTTCATCTTGCTCAATTTAATCCTAACAAGCCTGAGGCAGAGTCATCATCATCCCTTTACATGTGAGGAAAACAAGGCTTAGAGAAGTTAACTTCCTTGCCTTTGATTAGAACAATATTTCTCAATCTCCACAATATTGACATTTGGGGTCAGATAATTCTTTGTTTGGAGAGGTGTGGTAGGTGGGGGCTGGAGGAGCTGTCTTGTATAAGATGTTTACCAACATCCCTGGCTTCTATCCACCGGATGCCAATAACATCTGCTCCAGTTGTGCCAAACCAAAACATCTCTAGGCATTGTCAAAACCACCCCCAGTTGAGATCCACTGAGTTAAAGTGAAGAAGCCAGCATTTTCATTCAATGGACAACATACCATTGAGTTGAGTTAGGGATAAATGAGGGTCTTTGCCCTGACAAGCATTAAGACAGGCACACCAGCCCGGCCAGAGTGGGTCAGTGATTGAGTGTTGATCCATGAACCAAGAAATCCGCAGTTCAATTCCCAGTCAGGGTACATGCTGGGGTCATAGGCTCAATCCCCAGTAGGGAGCATGCAGGAAGCAGCTGATCAATGTTTCTCTCTCATCAGTCTTTCCATTTCTCTATCCCTCTCCCTTCCTCTCACTCTCTCTAAAAAAAAAAAAAAAAAATCACTAAAAACCGTATTAAAAAAGAAAATCAAGCACACCGTGACAGTCTGACCTTCAATCTACTCCCCTTAGCCAGCCCCGACATCAGCTAACTGCTCCACCAGGTCAGCAGCATCTCCACTCATCCACTTATGCCTGCTTAACAGTTTGTGGTCATTTCTGACTCTACTGTCCCCTTCATTCCCTGTTTCGTTACTGTCCAACGTCTGCTGGTTTTTTCTAGGAGTAAAATGTCTCTCTAACCTGTCCCTACTTTCCATTTCCTTCATTCTAATATAGGTATAAGCACAATTCTCCCCCATTTTTCTACTAATAAGAAATCAGAAGGAACTAGTAATCACTTGGCTCCCAAAATGAATTAAAGGTATATATCAAGATATCATAACTGAACTACCAACTTCTAGGATGGGGGGCTAGCAGATCTCAAAAAGTGATCAGTAAAGACCACATTCTTTTTCTGGAGTGGAAAGAAACTGGAATTTTCCATCTGATCTCAGACACTTTCACAGCCAGATGTCAACTTTCAGTAAATAATAACCTTGGCAAGAATTAAGAAAAGGACATAGCAGAGATTAGTTTGCATGCCATTAAAAAGTGGCTTGTATACTATTTCTGGCACTTGTGCCATGAACCCCTTTTGCTGCTCCAAGGGAATGAAGAACTGACACAATAGAGAAATGAGGTAAGATTCCCAAAGAAAGCTTGAACCAACTAGTATTTCTGTTCCTCCCAATATATAAACCGAGATGCAGGTAAATAAAGCAAACATTTCATTAGGGAAACTCAAACAAAATCTAGTTACAAAGGCACATGTGTCAAATTTTCATGACATATATGAGTATACAGCACCAAAGGCTAACATACATATTAATATTGAAAATGAAAGGCTGATTTAAGGTGCAAGGAAATCCAGGATGTTTTTAAGTTGACCTCTCCCTTAGGCAGAGAATAGAACTTTACTAATATTGTATTAATCATTCTTAAGAAATAGAGCTTTACTAATATTGTATTAATAGTTTTTATGAAATGCTTTATCCTTTTTTATTTTAAGGCACCACAATCAAGATAACTTTAAATCCAGTATCTGAAATTCACAACCTACTCAAAAGTTTTAATTTATACTTCACAGTTTAAAAAACAACAACAATGTTCAAGAAAATTATGATAGGTGGTCACTAAATATTTCTGCTTCAGTTATTATTACTGAGTTTTTCTATAAAGGGTTGAACATCAAACGAAAGTACAGAGTGGCAAATATATTTAGTTTCAGGGCCGTATTACTATTCCAAATTTACCAGTTTATTCATTTTAAGTAAATAATAAATTAAAATAATTTCCACAAGAATGTGCCTGTATCTCAGAGTTTTCAGAAAGAATGAAGAATATGTCATGCTAAATTGCTGTACTTCTTGGGAGACACAAGTTTAGGTCAGCACTTTCATGCAATGATCAAAAAGTCAAACTAAAAGACTTTATTTAAGCAAGGAGTTATAATTAACTAATTCCAGTTCACACACTCCAATTCCAATTCACACATTCTCTAATATCTGATATGTTAAATTATTAAATAATTCTATTATATAAAATAATTACAATTCACACATTCTCTAATATCTGAAGCAGGAAGAAAAAGCAAAAATTAAAAACTGAACTTGCATTAGATGCCCAGTTACAGCCACCTTAAGGTGATGCTTTTGATCCCTGCTTTTACTGTCTATAATCTAAGAAAGTCTTGTAACATTTCATTCAAATTTTTTCTAAATGGATCAAATAAGCCTAGCCTAAACTAATCTAATTCAACACAGTCTGAGTAATTTCCTTGTAATTCTAAGATGTATGCCTTTGTGAATAGTCACGTAAAGCCTTGAAGATAGAAGACATATGAACAAATGCATATAAATACCAGCCATATAAATTCAAGAGGAAATGCATCAATTTAGCCTGACATATTTTTTCCAAGAAATCATTTTCTGTATGAAATGATAGCATTAACCTAGGTTCACCCAACGAATTTTTACTTTACTGCCTTTTACCAACACTTGTCCATATGAAAATGGTAAAGATGATGTTGTCACAACTGATGCCTGAAATCTTTATAAAAAGAACGTCTTGTAACAAAATAAGTATGAGTAGACCCTTTGAACCAATTCTTAAGAGATCTTTAAGATGTTACATGTCAAAAAAATTTTTTTAAAGAGGTTACATGTAACAACAGTGTAATTTAAAATTCATCCCAACTAACTTTACCATCAAACTATGCTGTTCTTTTCAGTTTTAAAACAAAATTTAATCTTGTCAAACAGATTATGGTTAACCGAGATCTCAAAAGAAAATCAGCCTTGAGCCCCAAGGGGTGTGTTCCCTAGGAGACCATTTTGATTGATACTGCTTCAGTTAACGGAGTGGAAATCTGCTGACGTTAAATGGAGGATAAAAACATTAAGACAAATCAAGTATTTAGGATTCAACTGTCAGAAGGCTATTGCTCAGAAATAATCTCTGCGGCATCCTTCCTCTGTGTTAAATTACTACGTTTATACAATGTTGTCACATAATCTTTTAGTTTTGACTCTTTCCTAGAAATATTGATTAAAAATAGTATTTTACTAACAAAACTGCAAATTAAATAAATTATTTTTCAACACCTAAAAATATAAAATATTTTAATAGCCTAGTTTCCTATTCCTACTTAAAGGAATGAAATTAAGGTAGTTTCTTGTCCCTTTTTCCTTATAGTTCCTCCAACTACTCTAACACAATCTTTCTTGAGACATTCCTAGATAGATAATAATGTGTACTTGAATAAGCAACTTCTTTAAAAATTAAAGTGTAAATAAACATATTATCATTTTCAAATGCTAGCCAAAGAAACTGGGGGAATCTATTCTAGACCCAATAGCTCTGCCTAAAACCTTTGAATTAAGCATATCCTGCAATCTTGAAGATCATTACATGTTCATCCATTAGTCAAAGAAACTAATGGCTATGATTAAATAGTTTTATGTGCATTAAGTTTATACTGGTTTTCTATGGGAAAGGCCAAATGTATTCCAAAGAAAATATCCATTTTTGGGAAAGACAAACTATTTGCAAAATTATCCAGCTAAAAAATATCTTTTCTAATAAGCCATCCCTTTATACATATATATGACTAATTTAAACACACACACACACACACACACACACACACACAGAAAAGGGGCCTTTACTTATCTCAGATTCCTAAGTGGTATCTGTTTAGATTTATGATAAACATGCAAAAGGGAGTTCCAAAGCATGTGGATAAAATCATAACCCACAAATGGATGTCCAGGACCAGTCCCTGAAATTCCAGGAAATTAACACTTCAAGTATTTCTAGTGACTAGCAGGAAGTATTCATGAAGCATCCTGGAGGTTAAGGCTAAAAATTTGTCAACCTTTGCTGAGAAAGATTAAGTGGACCATAAGAGAGAGATCCAAAAGAATAAAAACTGAAGTGCCAAAGAAAAATACCATAGTTGCTGAAAGGAACCACATAGATGTCATGCCCTCCAACAACCACTGCAGACATGGCACACTCCCTAAGAACCTTCATGCTAATGCTCCTGGGAGCCACTATCAATTCTACCCAGTAAATAACTAGAGATGTGACTTATCTACAAACCTACTGGAGGATTCTGTTTCTGGGGAATAGCAGCAATTGCTCATTCATGCGTGCTAACTGTGCGTCAACCATCGTTTTGGGCACATCGCACACCAGGCTTTATTTATTCCTCACACCAACCCTCCAAGAGGGCGTTATTCCATTTACAGATGGGTAAACATTAGAAGATGAGAAAGCTCAGAAGCATAGTAACTCATTAGATTTTTAGGAGAGGAAAAAATAACTTGTCAGGATTCAAATCTAAGCCTGTCTCTTCTTACACTGGCCCCTGGCTTCTTGGTAGCACTCCAACTTTCTCTATGGGCTTTAAGCCACAACACTATAGAAAATTCTGTAGTTAACTCCACTGATGCCTAATAATGACAACTTCATGGAGAGCATTTTAACCACTACTGTTTTCCTTTTAGCATTCAGCTGTCATAACAACCGCATTAATGCCTGGTAATAGATTAGTATGCAAACACTGGGCTACGCTATTTATAGTTAGCATTTATTGAGCACTTGCTATATGCCAAATACTGTTATACCTGCTTACAACCACCTCAGAAGGCAGGTTCTATCAATATCCTTATTTTATAGATGAAGAAACTGAAGCACAAAAAAGCTTTAATAATTTGCATAAGGCCAAATTACGTTAAGTGGGGATCTAGCATTCAAATCAGAATGCCTGGTTCCAAAGCGCATGTTCTTTAACTCTAGCCTTCCTCTGTCCCAAGAAAATTTATATAGAGTTTCTCATTTAACCCTCTTAACTATAGAAGCTATTGTCAATCCCAATTTATATATGAGAAAACAGGCTCAAAAAGGTGAAGTCACAAAACTTTTAATAGTGAAGGCATGATTTAAATACATTTTTGTTTCACACCCCTAAGATGCTAATACACCATGTCAAAGGAGGATACTAACTATAGAAAGAAAAGGGATAATAATATAGGGTGGTCCAAAAATATATATACACACTTTAACAGCTAATAGCTCAATTGATTTTTCTTCCTTTTCAGATTTAATCGATTGGGATTAATAATTATTCAAAGTGTACAAAGTGTATATACATTTTTGAGACACTATATATATATATATATATACACACATATATATAAATAATTTCAAAATAGTCAATAGCTCTTAAAAATTTCTACACTGTATAGAAGTTCTTTAAAATGTTTAAAATGATAAAAGAAAAATGTTATGGTAATGAGAAACTGACAAAAATGGCCTTTGTATTATTACAAAGCAGGAAAAGAAACCATTTTTTAAGAATTGTATAATCTTTTATTATGAGGCCAAATCATTCCTATTTGGCTATAAAGTACAGAGAGGCCCAGTCAGCCACAGCATATACCATGCTCCCTTCTCACAACCACTCCCTCCCACCTCAGTAGACAATATGAGAATGAGCTTTACTAGTCATGCTCCTTTTCCTGAGATCAAGAAACAAAAGTAACATCTTAAGAAATCACCTTTTTTAGGCTACTCTCTTAAATCTGTAACATTCTCAAAGCAGAAGCTCAAGTTTCAGATGTTAAGATGCAACAACCAAGAAACAGGTATATGAATGAATGCACTTAACATTCTTTGTCTCTTGTACAGCAAGGACTTGCCTTTAATTCTATAAACTAAAAGACAAAGAGGAAAAGGCCTCAGAAAAGTGATTTTTCCAAACTACCAGACAAAGATATAACTGCTTTCAAATGCTGTTTCTAAAGACCCAATTAGACAGTATTACTCCTCTACAGTTATACACATTGGTATTTCAGAAAATGTTTTCCACCACTTATCCATCCAAAGCAGAACTAAGCAATGTAATCTTGCCTCTCATCATATTTCCCATATATCCCAGGGGTTCAGACAGCAACACAGATTACTGCATATAAGAAACATCTATTTTAAAATTACTAGTCCTACTTAGAACAATCAAGCTCACATTCTCAACAAGGGAAAAGCAAATTAGAAAGCCGCCAGCAAGCTCTACAGCAGCCCCTTTTACCAGACTGTACAGTGTTTTAAAACCAAAAGATACACAGGGACAAACTGTAATTTGTAATTATCTTTTATAGCATCTCGCAGCCAGGAATGAACACACACACACACACACACACACACACACCATAACTGTGATGGTCTCGGGAGGGTAAGAGATCACTTATTCAGAGTTTTCAATGCTTTCACAAAATAATCAGTGCTGTGTTAGAAAAGCATTAAATATTTAAATGAGGCCAAAGGAATCAGGTGAATAATAATCCAGTGTGTCCAGAGTGTACAGTGGACAAACAGGTTCCACTTCAACCTGCTAAATGATGTTCTGAAATAGGGTGGGACTTTAAGAAAGGAAATCACCGCATAATATTTCATTAATTCAGAACTTTTTGTGTGTGTGTGAACTGAAAAATGGTGGGTCCCCCCCCCAAAGCTGTACTTAATTAAAAACAAAACAAAACAAAAACGTTTCCTTTCTTATAAAGGAACCCAGGCACATACCATACCAAAGCTTGATGTGCAAATACAGAGATGCAGTCCCTTTTATTTCTCCCTCCCCATTCCCACTTCCTCTCCAGTGATTGCTTTCAAACAGCGATCTGCACAGAGATGCTATCTGAAAGGAAAACTTCCCTCCTGCTACCCCAAGCTCAAGGTCTGACCGGGAAAGCAGAATCGAGCTCAGTCACCTCGCAGGACTTGCATTTCCGAAATGCCTTATGTTACCAACACAAAAAAACGAGCTACCCTAAGGAAGCAATTGTGTGGACACTTCACAATTAAAAGGGAAAAATAAATAAATAAAACCGGGAAAACAAACAAAGGTAGGGAAAGGAAGGCAACTTAAAAACACACCACCACACCCTCAACTCCGCGCGGTAACCCGGCTGCCAGGGGCCTTTACCTTCATTTTCCATTGAAACTGCACTTGGTTGGTGGCTACCAAGTCTTTAGTGTCAGCCGCAGCCACACGGGGAACAGAGAGAGGAGGAAGACAAGGCAGAGAAGCCCCCGGGATCCCAGGCTGTCACCCCCGCTCCCGGCCACGCGTCCCACGGCTGCTCCCACCACCCCTAGCAGCAGCATCTGCAAGAGAAACCGGGAGAAGCGGCGCTGACGAGAGACAGGGCGAGAGGGAGCATTTCCCCCCCCCCCGCCC